>NC_090934.1:827000089-827340446 GCF_040938575.1 Ambystoma mexicanum
TCCCTCTGGGGAGAAGGCTAAGGAGGTAGTGCTGACCCCTGCAGGGTTACCCTTGTATCTGGGATCTCCTCTCATATGTTCAGTTGACCCACAACTAAAGCATTTACCAAATGCCCTCTGGAATGGGGGTCTGTCCTGACCTACCTCTGGTTTGGCACCAGGAGGTACACTAGCCCTATTTGGTTTCCCTTGTGGCTTACCCTGGTTATGTTTGGGGACCTCTTCTTGGTGGGAGGTATTGGGATTCTCCTTGTCATCTTTCTTTGGCTGCTTACGCTCATCCTTTTTCTGAGTTACCCCCGAATCCTTGTGAGTAGCCCTGTTGGCAGCCCACAAGTCAGCAGCCTTAGCTAGCTTCTTAGGATGTATATCTTTTGAATCCGCCAAGTGCTGTCTAAGATCAGGGGAGCAGACATCAAAAATAGACTCCAACATTACAAGATTCCTCAAACCTTCATAAGTGTTCGCTTTGTAACCCTTAACCCATTCATCTAAGTTTTTCAAAAATTCACACACCCAGGTAGCCCAAGGGGTACTATCATTCTTTTTGAGGGTTCTAAACCTCTTAAGATATTGGGAAGGGGTCTTCCCAAATCTAGCTATTAATGCTAGCTTCACGCACTCATAATCCTGTTTATCCTCCTCCCCCAATTCTATTACAGCATCACTTGCAACAGGGGGAAGCCTAGAGAAAAGCCAGGAAATCAGCTGATTCCCTGAGATACAGAAACCTGTGCAGTTCCCTCTGGGACCACTGCCAAAAATTTAAGACTACAGGTGTTTGGCAGTAAACCCACTTGGTAGCAGTCTGTACCACACAGATTCACTTGGTAGCTGTGGCTGAGCAGTCAGACTTCCCTCAAGAAGAGTTAGGCAGTATACAGAGTATTCACAATAGGTCAAAAGAACAGAGTAGAACAAGTAAACACTGACCAGGGCTTGGTGTAAAAGAGATATCATTATTTGTTTAAAACCACATCTAGAAAAACACACAGTCACTAATAGTAAGCAATTCAGAAACACGGTCACTAAAAGATATACACTGCCTTAGAAGAATATTAGACAAGTCTTCAGTAAAGCCCCACTTATTTTCAGACAGTGGTGAGCGCTTAACGCAGATGGCACTCTAATAATTCGTTTAAAAAGGGAGAGACAAGCAGAGAATAAATTGAAACAGATCCCAACACTTTTTCACGAACACAACAAGGGAGGAAGGCAAAGTAACACCGTGAGTTTAGAGTCAGTAGGCCGGATCCACTTTAAGAGGATCAAAACGAAATGTGTCCAAGGTCACACGGTTGCAGTGCACAAAAGTCTTGTAACGGTTCAAAAAAGGAGTTGGACCAAAGAAAGGGACCAGTTAGAAGGTCAAGGCGGCCAGCCCAGTCCAGAAGGTTAAGGGGTTATTATTACCTTGTAGCAATCTTTAGAAAGGGAGGCCTGGCGGACACAGTACCTTAAAGTGGTGGGAATACTCCAGCAGGGGCAGTGTTCCTGGCAGCGGATGCAAGTCGGTGCTTCGTCCAGGGGAAGAAAGGATCTCGTCGGGGAGGAAGACAGGAGTCTGTTGCACTGCCAGGGAAGAAACCAGCCGCGGAGTTTCTCAGGTAAAAGGAGCGGTCCTTTGATTCGCGGTCCAGTGGTAAGTGGCTATCCAGTGGCCGGGGTGCTTGGCACGGGCAATTCGACCACAAGCCGGTCTGGGGTGCGAAGAGAAGAAGGTAAACTGGTTGTGCCCACCAGTCATGGGAAGAAGCCTCTCCAGCCGGGAGATCTCTCTGTCATCGGGAAGTGGTGAGTCGGTTCCGCAGGGCTCCACCGGTGGTGTCGTCATGGTAGGTCGGCTCAGCTTCTCCCTCGTCAGATTCTCAGGTCCTGTGGCGACTTCTGAAGTTCCAGTCCCCAAAGCCCTGCTTTTATGCAGCACACCCCCATTCACTCTGCCTAGCTGTCAATCAAACATGCTAAGTGGTGAGCCAGTCGGCTCACCACTTGGGCCAATCACACAAGAGTGCGACTTGAGTTACCAAGGTAACTCAGTCCAGGGTGCCTAAACCCCCTCCCACACCCCCTGTGGTACCCAGAAAGAGTGGCACCACTTTTGGAGGCTTCTGTAGAGAAGCCCGCCAAAAAGTGGAACAAAGGGCTCGACTTGGGTTGTAACACACAGAAGAGAACACAAATGCCATTTTAGAATCGAGTCCTGGCAAAAAATACCAACCAGCAAATTAATATTAAATAAATAAACCGGCGGTATGTTCGAGGCTATGAGAATTAAATAATTAAAGTTGGTAGCCTCGAACAATGGGAAAATCCCATAGGGATATATTCGCGGTCGAATATAAAAAGTAGTATCCACTGCCACCAGCCAAAACTCGATAAGGGGGGACGAGACGTGCCCCCTCGACTAACAGACCCTGGGGCAATCGAATTGCCCCGACCAGTACGTCCACAATATGATGGTTTGTACTGGTTTCTGTTAATAATTTGGGACTAGTAAAGCCAATGGTGACTTTACATGCCCTGGGAGCCAGTAGTCAGTCCCAGGGTATGGAGTCTATGGTGGGGTGTCACTATGACACCCCTGTGTCACTGCACGGAGGGTGCTGTGTAACACACATAGTAAAAACACACGAGACCCTATGGAGTAAAGGACCCCATAGCCCATAAAACACATTAGCAGTCAAAGGAACACCATAAATCATGTCCAAGAGTGGGGGAAAAAAGAGTCTCACTCTTGGCAGGAGAAAAAAACAAACTCCAGAAATCCAGCAAAGCTGCTGGGGGACTCACTAGGTTAGGAAATTCAGCCTAAAGAGAGAATTCTCCCTAACAGATACCTTGAATCCCATGATTGTACTCAAACATTGCTAACCAATCCAAAACATCAAGTGTAGTCTCATACATACCAATCATTTCCTTTGGCATACGGGGTCTCTTAGGGCTGGCAGACCTAGAAGACTCTGGGAGAGAAGCATTTTCTACAATTTCTTCATCTCTATTTCATGATTCAGCTCAATTTCTCTGAGCCTTAACTCTTGATGTTTCATGGCAGTTTGTGCATCAATACGTTTGACTTCCAATTAAAGTCTCATTTTCTCAAGTGCAATAAATTCAGGAGTAAGTGCAGGACCTGTGGGGGTCCCAGTGGACAGAGGTTGTGCTTTCTGAGCAGGCAAATGAGTTGTAGGGTTTCCTAACAAGGACTCATCTCTTCTTCAAAATTAACATTCTCAGAATCAGAAACATCAGTATCCACATTTACTGGAGGGGTAGGCCCTTCTGACCCACTCTCCAGACTTTGATTTCCCATTAACTTTGCAATCAATTCAAATGTCTTTCCATTACCAGAGAGACTCCTCTCCCTACACATGGTTCTCAAAACCTCAGCAGTGTAGTTCAAGATACCCTCTTCAATGTAGCTTTCCATATTTTACATGATTTCTTAGTTGAATAGAATTAGTGGTGTTAGCCTTGTGGCTATACTTCCAAATCCTCACCGCTGTACACCAGTGTTAGGCAGAATCCCGTGCGGTGCCCTTAGGGACCACTACACAGGATTAAGACTACGGGTGGCAATACAAGTTTTACCTTTGGTACAAATCTGTACTACTATGTTAAAGTGGTAGCAGTAGCGGAGCAGCCGGGCTTATCTCAAGAGTATATGAGCAGTAGCAGAGATTACACAAAGGGACCACAATTACTGTGACTCAAGCAAACACTGACTCAAGGTTTCAGGTAAAAAATATAAGTACATTTATTTTCAAACCATTTGTTATCAACACGACACTTCTATTAATTCAAAAACCACACGTAAAATATACTACAACTAACCAATTCACTTTGTACAGTATTAATCAAGGTAAGTACCCTGTGTTTGAATTGACCGGTGTTTTGGAACAAGACACGTTACTGTGAATACGATTGCGATCACTTTTTGACAGTTCGGTCTACTAAATAAATGCATATCTGCGGCAAGAAATGCTACCGGGGTAAAAAACACACTTAGCACCTGATATACCCAGAGAGAGCTGGGGGCAAAAATCATAGGCAATATTTTAGTTAGGCAGACAGAATCGAAGAACACTCATGGACAGGAATTCAAGAGTCAAAGGGCCGGAGCCAAAGTCAAGTGACACCGGGTGCCTGTTGTCGAGGATCACACAGTTGGACAGTTCACGCTTCAACGTAGCCAAGAGTACTTTGATATTGTCAATGTTCGGAAGCAGAAGTCATAAGAAGGAGGGAAAAGTAAGGACAAGCCTTAAAGAAGAGAAATAGGGATTCACCCAAATTCCTCAAGCAGGACACAGTACCTTTCTCAAAGAATGAAGCTGGTTCCACGGCATTTGTTCCTGGTAGTTTCCTGCAGACCCACGATTCCTGGAGCTTCGGCACGAAGAAGGACGATGAGGGGGTCGGCACCACACAGGGATGAGGCCGGCAGCAGCGACAATGAATAAAAGGTGCGCTCCTTAAAAACAGGAGAGGCTCTTCAGGTGGCTATCCGGACCACTACAGCAGTGTGCAGCGATTTCGATCACGAAGGGATTCCTCTGACTGAAGAAGACAAGCTGGTTATCCTCACCAGGCTCAAGAGAAGAAGACTCCGGACTGGATCTTCTCTTAGTCGTTGAAGGGTAGATAGCTCAGGACTGCAGCAGGGTTTCACCGGTACAGGATAGTTGCAGCAGTCGACCTCTCATCCGCTTCTCTTCGGTTCCTTGTAGTTCCAGTGGCAACTCTCTGACTTCCAGCCCAAGAGACCTGCCTTTTATGCGAAAATCCCCCATTCACACAGCCTGGCTGTCAATCACACAGCAGGGGGGTTGCCCAGCCCGGACAACCACCTCGGCCAATCATGAAAAAGTGCGACTTGGGCCACACTGAAGATGAGGCCTTCAATTTTTAGTCCAACTCTACTATAACACGTAGTGGAAACATCCATCATTTATCCTTAATGCACATATGTATATAATGGCACATGCTGCAATCTATTCACTATAAAGCCAGCCTTAAGAATACTTTGTATGCTTGTGTTTCTTTTGCATCTGTACACGTGTAAACTAACTGGATTTCTTCATCTGTTTTATTGGCATAAGCTTCTTTACCTTGATCCCAAGATGTCACAGATCCTTGATACTTTCTTGATGCCTTATAGAGTATCTGCATTCTCTAGTCACTGCATCTGTTCTAGTCACGTCAACTCTGCTCTGTGTGACGTTACCAATCGTCTTGTCCATTCATCTTCTCTGCTTCTTCCGGGATTTCATTAAAATGGCCATCATATTTTCTTGTATGCAGGTATGGTTTTCTCAATGGGAACATTGCTTCCAGGATTCTCTTAGATATCAGTATTTTCACTGGTACCACACGTGTTATTGTTATTGTTATTGTTATTTTGCATTTATATAGCGCCTTATATACCATTGGTATGGTCTGAAGGCGCTGGTAGGTTGAACGCCCTTGGGAACCGAAGTTCAGATCAGTAGAGGGAGTAGAGAGAGTCAAAGATGCGTGTGGGCACCATGTATGTGTGCAGCTTGTGTGGTATTCGTGTAATAGCTGCTTCTTAGCGGTAGGTGTGGTGGTTGAGGGGTCAGGAGTATGTGTTCGTTCTGGCAGGATTTATCCAGACCGGATGTGGCTGCGTTAGGCCTGAGGAGAACGCCTGGCTGGGGGTGTGTAACCAGCAGTGTTTACATAGAGTGATGTGGAGTATGTGACGGATGTTGGTATGAGAACAGTTATACCGAATGGTGTCATAGTATCTCTGTGTTCTAGTTGAGTGGTGGTGTAAGGATAGAGTAAGCATAAGGTGGGTTATATGGTCATTCGAGTGTTTTCTAGAATCTTCTAACGAGGCTATTGGGAACATTTCTAAATTCAACTTTCACAAAGAGGCTATTGGGCACATTTCTAAAGTCAGTTTTCACAAAGGCTATTGGGGACACTTCTTGGTTCAACTTTTCACAGAGGCTATTGGGCACATTTCTAAGTTCAACTTTCACAGGGGCTACTGGGCAACTTGGCAATTGGGCACACTTCTAATTCTACTTTCCACAGACGCTATTGGGCACTCTTCTAGGTTCAACTTTCCACAGAGGCTATTGGGCACATTTCTAAGTTCAACTTTCGCAGGGGCTACTGGGCAACTTGGCTATTGGGCAAACTTCTAATTCAGCTTTCCACAGAGGCTATTGGGCACATTTCTAAATTCAACTTTTCATAGAGGCTATCGGGGACACTTCTAAATGCGACTTTCACAGGGGGTATTGGACACACATCTAAATTCAACTTTCTCAGAGAGGCTATTGGGCACACTTCTAAATTCAACTTTTCACAGAGGCTATTGGGCACACTTCTAAAGTCAGTTTTCACAAACTATTGGGAACACTTCTAGGTTCAACTTTTCACAGAGGCTATTGGGTACATTTCTAAGTTCAACTTTCACAGGGGCTACTGGGCAACTTGGCTATTGGGCACTCTTCTAATTCTACTTTTCACAGAGGCTATTGGGCACATTTCTAAATTCAACTTTTCATAGAGGCTATTGGGGACACTTCTAAATTCAACTTTAACAGAGAGGTTATTGAGGACACTTCTAAGTTCAACTTTCACAGAGGCTATTGGGCACACTTCTGAATTCAACTTTTCACAGAGGCTATTGGGCACACTTCTAAATTCAACTTTAACAAAGAGGCTATTGGGCACACTTCCAAGTTCAACTTTCCACAGAGGCTATTGGGCACATTTCTAAATTCAACTTTAACAAAGAGGCTATTGGGCACACTTCTAAATTCTACTTTCTCAGAGAGACTATTGGGGACACTTCTAATTCTACTTTCACAGAGAGGCTATTGGGCACACTTCTAAATTCAACTTTTCATAGAGGCTATTGGGGACACTTCTAATTCTACTTTCACAGAGAGGGTATTGGGCACACTTCTAAATTCAACTTTCACAGAGAGGCTATTGGGCACACTTCTAAGTTCAACTTTAACAAAGAGGCTATTGGGCACACTTCTAAGTTCAACTTTTCATAGAGGCTAGTGGGGACACTTCTAAATTCAACTTTCACAGAGGCTATTGGGCACACTTCTAAATTCAACTTTCACAGAGGCTATTGGGCACACTTCTAAATTCAACTTTTCATAGAGGCTATTGGGCACACTTCTAAATTCAACTTCCCACAGAGGCTATTGGGCACACTTCTAAATTCAACTTTAACAAAGAGGCTATTGGGCACACTTCCAAATTCTACTTTCTCAGAGAGACTATTGGGGACATTTCTAATTCTACTTTCACAGAGGCTATTGGGCACACTTCTAAATTCAACTTCCCACAGAGGCTATTGGGGACACTTCTAATTCTACTTTCACAGAGAGGCTTTTGGGCACACTTCTAAATTCAACTTTTCATAGAGGCTATTGGGGACACTTCTAATTCTACTTTCACAGAGAGGCTATTGGGCACACTTCTAAATTCAACTTTCACAGAGAGGCTATTGGGCACACTTCTAAATTCAACTTTAACAAAGAGGCTATTGGGCACACTTCTAAATTCAACTTTTCATAGAGGCTAGTGGGGACACTTCTAAATTCAACTTTCACAGAGGCTATTGGGGACACTTCTAAATTCAACTTTCACAGAGGCTATTGGGCACACTTCTAAATTCAACTTTCACAGAGGCTATTGGGCACACTTCTAAATTCAACTTTTCACAGAGAGGCTATTGGGCACACTTCTAAATTCAACTTTTCACAGAGGCTATTGGGCACACTTCTAAATTCAACTTTCACAGAGGTTATTGAGGACACTTCTAACATGCTAACGATCCCATTTCTATCTATATGCGACGCAAGCTAGGGTTCAGAATTCTATGTGTGGTGTATGTTAAGAGTACCAATTTTTATCTAGGTACGGTGCAAGCTAAGGTTCAGTTCCCTACACGTCTGGCACTAGCTAAAATTGGCAAGTAAATTCATGTGCATCGTAAGGCAGTATTTACAAATCAATTTATAGTGGTCGCAAGTTTTCCTAGGTATGTCTTGATTTAAGTCTATGGCAGTCTATGCTATGGAAGGTAAGGTAGAGTGACAGGGGCTTTCTGGAGTAGAGTGATTGCTCTACACCCCACCCATGCCATACTCACAGTTTTGTTGGTGTCTGGCTTCCTTTGCTTCCCCTGCGGACACCTGCAGACACGTCCTGGAGCCGCCAATGTAGGAGTCGCCCTTTGCCTCGGGCCCTTAGCCGCAAGGGCTGCCGGGTAGTGGGCTGCCCTGGAAGGGTCAGTCAAAGGGGCCAGCAAGCCAATCACACCACGGGGGACGGCAAGGGGGCGGGAGGAGGGAGGAGAGGGGAAGCAGGGACACGGGGCGGACAACGCTGCGGGCAGGGCCCGGGGGGCTCAAGCAGTAAAACAAGGCCCAGATCGCAAGGCCCAGGAGGGTCGGGCTCTCACCCACGCTCACCTGAACACGCCCGGATGGAAAGGCGGTCAGGAGCTGGGACGGCGACTAGGTTCGCCGGCTGCCTTAGAGCAGCCAATCACACCACGGGGGACGGCAAGGGGGCGGGAGGAGGGAGGAGAGGGGAAGCAGGGACACGGGGCGGACAACGCTGCGGGCAGGGCCCGGGGGGCTCAAGCAGTAAAACAAGGCCCAGATCGCAAGGCCCAGGAGGGTCGGGCTCTCACCCACGCTCACCTGAACATGCCCGGATGGAAAGGCGGTCAGGAGCTGGGACGGCGACTAGGTTCGCCGGCTGCCTTAGAGCAGCCAATCACACCACGGGGGACGGCAAGGGGGCGGGAGGAGGGAGGAGAGGGGAAGCAGGGACACGGGGCGGACAACGCTGCGGGCAGGGCCCGGGGGGCTCAAGCAGTAAAACAAGGCCCAGATCGCAAGGCCCAGGAGGGTCGGGCTCTCACCCACGCTCACCTGAACACGCCCGGATGGAAAGGCGGTCAGGAGCTGGGACGGCGACTAGGTTCGCCGGCTGCCTTAGAGCAGCCAATCACACCACGGGGGACGGCAAGGGGGCGGGAGGAGGGAGGAGAGGGGAAGCAGGGACACGGGGCGGACAACGCTGCGGGCAGGGCCCGGGGGGCTCAAGCAGTAAAACAAGGCCCAGATCGCAAGGCCCAGGAGGGTCGGGCTCTCACCCACGCTCACCTGAACACGCCCGGATGGAAAGGCGGTCAGGAGCTGGGACGGCGACTAGGTTCGCCGGCTGCCTTAGAGCAGCCAATCACACCACGGGGGACGGCAAGGGGGCGGGAGGAGGGAGGAGAGGGGAAGCAGGGACACGGGGCGGACAACGCTGCGGGCAGGGCCCGGGCGGCTCAAGCAGTAAAACAAGGCCCAGATCGCAAGGCCCAGGAGGGTCGGGCTCTCACCCACGCTCACCTGAACACGCCCGGATGGAAAGGCGGTCAGGAGCTGGGACGGCGACTAGGTTCGCCGGCTGCCTTAGAGCAGCCAATCACACCACGGGGGACGGCAAGGGGGCGGGAGGAGGGAGGAGAGGGGAAGCAGGGACACGGGGCGGACAACGCTGCGGGCAGGGCCCGGGGGGCTCAAGCAGTAAAACAAGGCCCAGATCGCAAGGCCCAGGAGGGTCGGGCTCTCACCCACGCTCACCTGAACACGCCCGGATGGAAAGGCGGTCAGGAGCTGGGACGGCGACTAGGTTCGCCGGCTGCCTTAGAGCAGCCAATCACACCACGGGGGACGGCAAGGGGGCGGGAGGAGGGAGGAGAGGGGAAGCAGGGACACGGGGCGGACAACGCTGCGGGCAGGGCCCGGGGGGCTCAAGCAGTAAAACAAGGCCCAGATCGCAAGGCCCAGGAGGGTCGGGCTCTCACCCACGCTCACCTGAACACATCCTGACTCCCAACATATAGGCAATAAAGGTGAGGTGGTTGAGGTGGGGGTACATGGCTCCTCCTCTACACATGAACTCTGCACGTCTCGGCGACTCCTCCGCTTCACCTGCAAATCCCTCTCACCCTACCCACCTTCCCCTGTTCCCCCACCCCCAACTCCTACTCGAACCCCCACCCACAGACATCCCCTTCAGCCCCTTTCCCTTCTCTCAAAGTAGCACATCTCTCCCTCTCTAAAACCGTTGCTTCATCCCCTTTCCCCGTCTGACCCTCCGGCACTCTTTCACACTCCTCTTGCCGCCAAATGCACAAAATACAGAATGGGTCAGCGGCCCTCTCCCATGAGTCTCCATTTCTTCATCAGTCCAACCTCCCATCCTTTCCCACCCCTGCCATCAGGCCCACCCCACCTGCCACTGCCCATCTTCACCTCTCTGAACACGACCTCTCATTCAGTATACCTAAACCCCTAGCTCCCTCCAGACACAAACCACACTCAACAACTCGTCTGACACTAACACCACACATGTACCACTCACCCCCGCTGTCCCCCATAATTCACCCCACCACCTGCCTACTCTTGCCACTCCCCATCAACCTAACCCACTCACCCCCCTCTAAGAGCACTTGTGGCACGAACCCCCACTACCACCCCTCGGTCAGCCTCAGTCACCCACACTGTTCCGACCACACCTTGCAACTCACCGACTGACACTTTACCCACCCCCTCTCAATTCAACCGAGCTGTCGCACCCACAAGCTTCAGGAAAACCGCCACACCTCATGACGTCACCTGCCTCCTTTCCACTGCCTGCTCTGTGGCGAGAAACAGACACAGCATCTTTGACCTCCTATCCTCTGACAATCCTGACCTCATTTTCATCACTGAAACTTGGTTCTCTGACAATTTTGCACCAGTCGTGGACAAGCCTTTCCCCCCAGGCTACTCGCATATCTCTCACAACAGACCTTCCAGAGGTAGCGGAGTAGCGATCCTCTGTAAACCTCATTTCTCCATCTCACTAACTGAAAGCCAGCCATGCAATGCTAACTGTGAATCCCTTCTAGTGAAACTCTCTCTACTGTCAACAATCACTCACAGCTTCCTACTCATATACAGGCCACCCAGATATGACAGGCATTTTGCCAACAATCTCTGTGACTCACTAGCTGCCATTCAGGTAAGCCACCCTACCCTCACACCACTGGGGGACCTCAATATCTGGTTTGATGTGCCAAACAACTCCATGACCCAACTCCTGATCGACAGTCTAGAGGCACTCAACCTCTCCCGACATACCACTGGTCCAACCCACTCTGGAGGTCACACCCTCGATGCAATCTTCAGCTCTTATGACCTAGTTTCTGTAGCTAGTCCCAAACCGCTCATCTGGACAGACCACTGTGCCATCCCTTTCTCAGTCCACACTGCACCCTCTCCACCCATCGCTCACCCCAACCGCACACATGATCACAAATGCTGGAACAAAGTCAAGGTACTCCCTGATCTAGCTGAAGCCCTGCTACGCAGTCTCCCAGCACCGCTGACCTTAGATAGACCATTAACCAACAAATCCTTTGACTCCTGGCTTAAAGAATCACTACTTCCTCTCACCCCCTCATTCCCCGCAGCCTCTCGCAAAGGACCGTCCTCCAAATGGTTCAGGTCCCAAATGAAGACATTCTAAAGCCAAAATAGCTCTCTTGATTGCAAATGGCGAACATCTAAATCCCTCTCAGCAGATTTACGTTCGTCGCCACCACCGTAATTACAAATCCGAGATCGGAAAGGCCAAAAAGTCCTATTACAATAAACAAATCCTGAACTGTCGCAACTGCAGCAAAGAGCTCCACAGCATCATCTCCAAATTTGTGAAACCCTAACCACACCCACGCAAACGCTCTGTGACTCCCTCTCTTTTCATTTCTACAACACATTACTAGACAGGATGGCCACCCTTAATGCCAAACTTTCTACCCTCACCACCGCCCCGCACCTCCAAATCCTGACTCCACTGTTCGGACCGCTGCAATGCCATCTTTCCACTCTTTCAACCCCATCTCGAGAGACGAGTTCCTTGATCTACTCTTCGGCAGCAGACCCTCCGGATCTCCCCTTGACCCCTGTACAGCCTCTCTTCTGAAATAAATATTCTCCTCCACATGTGCAGGAGAACAAGCAAAGTCCATACTAAATGTCTCCCTCACCTCTGGCATCTTTCCCGAGGCCTTTAAAATAGCGCATGTCAAACCTCTTCTGAAAAATGCATTCCTCGACCCCCTTGAGCCTAAGAATTCCAGGCCGATTTACAACACCCGATTCTTGGTGTAAATCATTGACCGCGCTGTATACTCTCATCTCAACCGTTTCGTAGAATCCAACAACCTACTCGACCCCGCTCAGTCAGGCTTCAGGGTGTGCCATGGAACTGAAACCACTCTGATCTCGATCTGGGATGATCTCAAGGTCTCGACAGACTCAGTTCTCCTTGACTTGTCAGCCACCTTTGACACTGTTAACAATTCTATCCTACTTGACCGACTCCATTCCCTAGGAATCCGAGGCTCGGCACTCAAATGGATTGCTTCATTCCTCAACAACAGGAAATAAATCACTTTTCGATCTGCTTTTCTCTCAACCGCTTGCACTGTGAACACTGGATTACCACATGGTGCCTGCCTCTCTGCTCTCCTTTTCAACCTCTGTCTGACCACTCTACCAGGGATCATCCACGAGCACATCCTCACCTGCTACAACTACGCTGATGATACCCAAATTATCCTGATAAATCCCAAAACAAGCTTCAACCCATTACCCGACCTTGAAGCTTGCCTCAGAGACATTGACCGATGGATGACAAGAAACCACCTCCTTCTGAACCCAGATAAAACTCAGATCATGGTGTGTGGCAACATTGCCCTTCTTCTGCAACCACTCCCATGGCATCCCCCCTCCTACTTTCAAGATAGTCAAATATCTTGGCTGCACAATGGACTGGGTCTTAACCCTCTCCCATCAGATCAATAATGTATCAAAATCCTTTCACTACCACCTTAAGCTCCTAAAATGCATTTTTCCCTACCTCACCTACCCCAACCAACTCACCGTTATTATGTCCACTGTTATGTCGAGACTGGACTATGCAACTCCTTATATCTTGGTACACCGGCATACCAACTAAAAAACTCCAAAGAGCCCAAAATGCTGCTGCCAGATTCCTTCTTGCACAGGGACGCAGGGATCATACCCCCCCCCCCACTCTCTGCTCCCTGTTGGATGAATGGCCACTTTCAAAATCCTATGCATTACCAACTGAGTAGTGCACAAAACTGGTCCAGCATACTTACAAGAGAAGATTACACCCTACCACCCATCACGCGCCCTAAGGTCAAGCACTGCACTCTTACTAGTGATTCTAGCCTCCAATTCAACCAGGCTTGGAGGGTCTGCCTACTCAATCTTGGCTCCAACTCTGTTGGACTCACTCCCTCCCCACATTCGACACACCCAAGACTACATGGCCTTCCATAAAGCTATAAAAACCTGGCTTTTTCCATAAACCATGATTAGGACCGTCTAAGGCCGCCAAAACTCACCACTAGAATCATGAGTACAGCCGGCCAACAAGCATTCCTAAGGATACCATGGGAGGGGACCACAGAAACCGACCAATAAGACATCAAAGCGGAATTAGGAACTGTGAGGCCACAGTTGGCAGCCTTACTGTCCTGCAGGCTCTAGGATATGCATCTGCTGACTCTCCACTTGCCGATACTACTACTACACAGGCCTAGTAGCCTCTCGCGCCCTCAAGTTGATCATACCCATTCACTCCCTACCTTGCCCGACTAAATACCTAAAAAACGAACAAACCCAAGGCACTAAAACGACCAGGCTCAACAATAACTCTGTCCAGGCTGTCCCTTAGCAGCACTCCCTTGGTAGGACTACGTTGCTGCAACAACCAGGCACCCGGAAGATGGGCTCCTGACACATAGTGCAGAGTTTAAGGATAATGACCTCAGACCGTGCAAATCATAAATTACTCCGGTCCAACCTGTGAATCTACCTCAGACTACCACTACCGCGAAACATGAAGACGATCACTACCTGCTCATACTGACCCAAAAGTAATCAGGAACAGCGGGCTCCTAAGAGCAAATCATCCTCTCTAGATACTCACCTCTCCTACCATTATGTTCACTCTCCACTTTACACCAAGAAACAATAGAGCGCAGCTGTACCCATCGATCAATTTCAGCCTAGCTGCACACATACAAACAATTCTACATGAACACCTCAACAACCTGTTAGAACGCAGCTATACCCCATGAGAAATCAGCCTAGCTGCATACATAAACGTCCTACACAGGCCTAGTGCCGCCAGAATGCAGTCTCGGAGACCAACCACCTGATTGCACATATTCGACTGATCTCTCACTACCACTGCATCTAGCGTTAGCATGCAGCCACCATCACGCAAATCACACTGGATGCACACATATTGAGTGCACCCAAGCACTGTATTCTACCCTACTCTCTCGACTGACCTGGACTATGGTCCCCAAGGGTGTTCAACCCACAAGCGCTTTGAGATCATACCAATGATATGTAGGGCGTTATATAAATGCCACATAACATAAGATAGTACAAGAAGAGAACATGATTCAACCCTTCTCAAGAGCCATAGTGTATAAGTATGGGAAGGCACAGCACTGTGAATCCCCACAACAATGAAGTGTCACTATGACACCGTGAGGCATTGCATTGCTGCACTACGCACCATGATATTGCAGAAAAGTGAAAGCAGGATTGGCTTTTAGTGTTCATGTGATTAACAGTAAGCCTGGTTAAATTCTGTATGGCGCTCTCCAAAAGGGGAGTGGTCAGATAGAGCTTCCTGGACACCTGGTGAGCAGTCTCTACATCCATTGAGTGGCAGAGCTGACAGGACTGGCTTGGGCAAGGTGGGAAGAGTAGCTGTTCTAATAGAAGTTTGTGGGCGATGTAAATATACACCCTGGTTCTAAGTTATTGGCATTTTGCCATTTCATTAATTTTAATAATAATTTTCTCCTATATATTCTTCAGTTAGAATAATATTTTTTTAATCCATCATTTGCTGTCCATGGTGTTGAATTAAGAGTGGCCATACAGCATTTCTTGGAGTCTAGCTCTTGAGATGTCACTGTTGTTTGTGAAAGCAGTGAGCTGTAGCATTGTGCAGGTTTGGGCATAGCTTACTTCAACGTCTTTGCCCCTCCCCCCTGTTCTTCTGGCCAAGATAAATGAACCCCAGCATGCATTGGTGGATGGAAGAGAGGAGTACAACAGTTGGGTGGCCACACTTGTGTCTGTGTTTTTATACAAGGCTTGAGGTCGCTTTTCGTATATTGCGCTTAGTAGCCAATTGACAGGGTTCTATCCCTTCAATAAATGAGTTAGCGTTTCCATAAGAAATATCACATGACTACTGCCTCACCTTTCATGACAGCACTACTATGAGTGTATCCAGAGTTTTACTGCGCCAGTTGGCTGTACACATTGTTTATTGGCTGTAGGCTCTAGATTCATAGAAGTGAATGGGAGAAGAGTAGGGTGCAGGGACATTATTCAAGTACATTATTGTTAATTTTAGGGATGACTTATTGTTTGGCTAGTGTTTTTAATGCACACATATTATCTCTGCAATAGTATAAAGATACATACGTGCTAAAAAGATATGTGAGAGCATTGCTTGTGTTTCTGCTTATGTGAATACATAAACTCCATATTGCAAGTCTAAATGTCGGTTGTTTTTGTGATGAAAACTGTATAGGGAAGTTATTGAACAATGGTCTGGAGTGTTGCTCAGAGCAGTGCCAGAGGTTAAGATTAATTCTAGACGTTCCAGCCATCAATGCTTTTGATTTGCGTGTGTCTCTCCAAGTGGGCCGAGCATGACAAGACATGGGTCCAGTGTCTCCTGGGCGTAGATACCTAGTAGGGATGTAACGGTATTACGGTATACCGTTAAAGATACTGTGAACCACTTAATTGAACAATAATAACCGTCACATTGTTTATACCGGTATACCGTTCATACCGTTAAGTGTGCTTTTAAATCTGATTTGGAAAGGCTGCAGTAAGCAAGTTCTGCGCAGTCTTGGTCTTGCACTGTTGGATGTGCCGTCTGCCAAGTAGTTTCAGTTTGAGCAGTTTTTAATGCCATTCCATAAACCACACGTGCCTGACACAAAATCAACATGTTAGCAATAGGAAGAATAAATACAGTGCCAAGAAGGAAAGGGGTTTACTTTTTTTTATTTACATTTTTTTTTTAAAGCGCTCACACAGCCCCAGGGCATCGAGGCGCTGTTAAAGAAATTGGTTTTGTTTATTTTGTTGCGTAATTGTTTTTGTCTTAGTTGCGTATTTATAACATGCTTAAACACCCAGAGGTTTCTAATCGCGGACCCAGGGATCGAACCTGTGTTGCTTCGTGTCGTCTTGCTTCCAAGGCACGCACGTTGCCGCTGACCTATCCTCCCGGGACTTTGGGTTGGCGGCTTTGGGGTTTATATATTTATAATGGATAATGTTTTCTAAACATATGACAATGGCGGATTTCCCTGGTTCTATCATTGAATTTACATATAATAAATCACACTGTGAAATTTAATCATCTCTGTGGGTATTCCCTGCTGCCATACCAAAGGGTAACTTGTCCGTGATTACTGAACACCTTTTGGCCCAGAAGTAAACTAAAGGCTGTAACGTAAAGAGAGAGTGCGTGTGTGTGTGTATGCGCACAAGCGTATACTACCATCAGACTCCATTGATCTGTGGCATGCAGATTATCAATTTGGCAACATGTTCATCTTCACCAGTAGCCAGTGGGGGAGCTAAAAGCCTAAATGACCACTTAAGAAAAGCTATTCAGTTTGCTTTGCCAGTCGCAGCAGGGCCCCACCTCCCCCTCCTCTCCACACGTGCGTTTGTGTTTGGTGCAAGCAAGGGGTGGCATTTCAGTGGAAAGTATGTTGAAAAGCCCAATTCTGGCCCTGGGTGCATGGTTTTGTTTGTGATGATAAATCTGACAATTTATGACCTTTTAGTAAATATTTGTTAAGATTAGTTAACTCCACCTGCTATACTGCGATAACCATGATATACCGTCATTTGGCAAGAAGATTATTGTACCGTCATAAAACTAATACCGTGACACCCCTAATACCTAAGCTACAACTGACTGAGGATGCCCAGTGAGGCTGAAACATGTCTGGAATTGCTTGTGATCTTGTGCAGAAGAGGTGCGACAAAGCCTTTCTGGCTGAGCTGCTCTTTCTGGAGTGGGACAAGACCTGATTTGCATATAGCCTTTCCACTTTCTATGATGGCTTGGCAGGCTGAAGAACAATGGTCTGGAGGGTAGCTCAGAGCAATGCCAGAGGTTAAGATAAATTCTAGACGTTGCAGCCATCAACGGTTTTGATTTGTGTGTGTCCCTCCAAGTGGGACGAGCATACCATGACATGAGTCCAGTGTCTCCTGGGCCTAGACACCCAATCTACAAATGACTGAGGATGCCCAGTGAGGCTGAAACATGTCTGGAATTGCTTGTGATCTTGTGCAGAAGGGGTGTGACAAAGCCTTTCGGGCTGGGCTGCTCTTTCTGGAGTGGGACTGATTTGCATATAGTCTTTCCACTTTCTGTGATGGCTTGGCAGGCTGAAGAACGATAGTCTGGAGGGTTGCCCAAAGCAATCTCAGAGGTTATGATTAATTCTGGACGTTTCCAGCCATCGCCTTTATTGTTTTGCTGGAATGTATTGATGATGTTTATTGTTATGCATTTACAAAAGGGTAATAGGAATTGGTACCTGGATATTCTAGGGTAGGTCTCCAGAACCTTTGCTTTCCAGTTGTAAACTTGCCAGGTGCTGAAGGATAGTGTTCTCTTTCCATAAAGCAGACAGACCCCACTCTTTCTGCAGAGTGTGTGGGCATAGCATTCTTTTCTGCTGCAAATCTTGCCACTGTAGGGCATTCTGACTGCCTCTGAAGAGGAGGTCAGGTTCTTGCAAACAGGGTTTGATGAAAATGCTCATAAATAAATGATAACTAAAAGGCAAAGTTGTGAAATTCACTGGCTCATAATAGGAGGAACCTAAGTAGCAGCAGTGCGACAGTTACAGGGTAAGCACATTTGCTTGAACATGCATGAATTGCTGGGGCTTGCAAGTATCACCATGATTGTGACCATATTGCTTTCTTTATTATGAGGATATTAGTGGAACACTTTAAACATGTGAACGCTGATTGCAATATTATTTTCACACAGCTCAACCAAAGGCATGCCTGTCGGATACGCAAATTGAATTGGAACATGGAACAGAAAAGTCCCTGGCATGTCTCATTTACGGGCTGTATCCTCCATCGATTACAATACACTGGAAAGCCTTTTTGAAGAACACAGAGAAGGCTGATGTCATCTCAAAAGATATCTGCACTGCGCCTCCGGAGAAGAACCCAGACGGCACATTTAATGTTACAAGTAATTTGAGGCTCCACCCATCCCTTGACGATAATCACAATGTCTACATGTGTTTTGTGGAGCACCGATCACTGCCCAGCCCGTTACAACTGAATGCCACCCTGAAAATTAAAGGTAAGCTCCATAAATTGCTATCAAATATAACTGAACTCTAATAAAATAGTAATGCATGAATGCGCTGGATTGATTTCAGAATAGCCTTCATCCCTCTCACTTCCAAGCCTTAAAAACAAGCATTGGAAAAGCGTGTATGTAATAAGGGCCTGCAATCGGTGATTTTGGATGTATTTTATGTGCTGCTGTTTGTATTTTTAGGTGCATGATAGGTATTATAGCAATGCAATATTTTTATTTATTTTATTTTATTTGAGTTAATTGAATTAACAATTTTTTCAAAAAAGACATTTAACATCACTGTGTCCGCTTCGTCCAATCCAGAAAAAAGAAGGAGGAGAGAAAAGAAAAGGATGAATTCAGAGATACGTCTTTGATCAAAGTTCCTCAAACGTCTACATGTTACACAAGGTTTAGAGTAATAGACTTCATCGCAGTGTCACGACCCTCAGCCCTGATCCCCTCTGGCAAGCCCATTGGCCAGGTGGAATCAGGGCTCGGATCACTAATAAGGCCTGGTATCCACTTCTCAGGCCCTCTTGGGGTATCAGTAAGGAAAGACATCTGCTTGAGGAACTACTTTGTTTAGGCTTTCAGCCAACATGGAGGCATCCGCATAGCTTGATTCCTAGAACCAAGCTATGCAGTCTAGTGTTTTGGGTGTGGTGGCCTAGGGACTACTTTATCTGGACTACTTTACAGTGGCTATTTAAACCACACCCGAACAAGACAACACGCTTCGCGTTACTTTGCTTCTAGCAACGTGACGCTCACCGTGTCCAGCTTTCTCACAAGCCTGGTGAATTCCGGACCTGCAGAAAAACCAAGAACATCGTTAGCAGAAGAATCTTACCTGCATTCATCATCCTTCACGGCTCGCAGCTCCTGGGCAGCTCTGTTGGTGGAGTTCACCGCCCGGATCGAAGGACCTGAGAAAAGGAGAAAGACATCATTAAAGGAGGTAGTGGAGACATTACAACCACAAAGCGCTTAAAGACTTACCTGGTTGGTTGCTTTTCGCCCGACATAGCTCTGGAACTCCATCTGCGCTGGGAACTCACTGCGACCTACGAAAAGAGAAAAGCACAGGTCAGTGAGGACAAGACATCGCTGCGCTACGCAAAGCGCCTCCTTACCGCATCATAGCGCTATAGCGTGCCATCATCTCCTGGTGAGAACCAGCATATCCAGTTCTCCAAGCGGACACTCCGCGCTCCTAGGGAGATAAAAAAAGAGACATTTAGAACAGAGAAAAGGCATGCAAGAATTACAACGCCATCAATCGCAATAAGACCTACCTGAAAGACACTACAAGAGCAGCAGTCAGTGAAGTAACTGGACTGCCCGTGCCCACAAAAGACAACGCGCCCCTGCCCAGAGAGCAGGATGGAGAGCCCACCGATTCCGACAACCAGGTGAGAAGAGAACCTGGAGGGGCTGGAAACACAAGGGAGGTGGGGGAAAACTTACCTTGGTAGCCCAGTCCTAATATAGTCTTCATTTGCAGGAGCAATCCCATCTACACCGAGACCACATCAGGGAATCATTGGGAAGGGCACCAACGACCAACTGGCTGGTGGCGTCCCCGTGGATACCAGGTGAGCGTAACACACAGAGACCGAAGCAGTGGTCGTTTTGGTTTGCTCTACACATATGTGTCCTCCAACAATCCTCTATGTCCATTGTTGTGTGGTTATTCAAAATTGGAGTCAGGTGTAACTCTCTCAGGGACTCACATCTCTTACAACTCATTAACAGATGCTTGATTGATTCGGTCTCATCGGTTGGTGCACAGAACTGACAGCTTTTAGAGGCACATCTTCCTTGGATGTAGTTAATTTTGTTAGTCTTTAACAGGTTTAGTCTCATTCTGAGGAAGGTATCTCTAAATGTCCTGTCTTGAAATCTCTTCAGGTAGCCTCTCCGATGGTTCAATTTTACTGGAATTGCGGGGAAGTTTCACCGCCAGGCTACTTTGACTTGCTTTCTTGGTTGTTTTGATCCAGTCAGGTTCAAAGAGCTTTTTTCAGATTCTGAAGGGGTTCGTGACCAAATCCTTTTCCGAGCATCCAACTTCCTCTAGTATTTTTTGATGACTGCTAACCCAAGTGTTCAGGACCCTTTTTGAGGTTTTGGCGATTTCGTCGTCGATCACTTCTAATATTGATGCACAAAAAGGAGGCAGTGTTTTTCGATATAAATTTAGTACCTTCCATTCCACGATCACTTCCAATGAGGTTAGGGCTAGCTCATTTCTGATTCTAACAGGTTCCAGCTGAGTTTGGTAAGTTTAGGACGGATCGCCAGAACTTACCTTCCAGTGTTGACCATATTTCAATCGGCATGTGGATCAGACATTCGGCTCCATATGTTATGGTCGGAACCACCTTGTTCCTGTAGAAGTTAACTAGGCCGATGACGGAGAATCTCCCAAATCTTTTATCCATCAACCGGCCCTGTGTTATCAAGACTGTGAACTTGTTCTTTAGGAAGTCTTGTGCCGATACCTCTGTGGGGCTGTTAGGTGACTCCAAGATATCTGATGGAGTACACTTCCTCGATCTTTTTATCGCCCAAGAACCAACTTGGTTTGCTCTTTTTCTTTTTAGCTTTTTGTGGGCAAATGATTTTAGTTTTACTTTCGTTTGTCTCCAAGTTGTTTTCGAGCAAGTAGTGGTAGAGGCTATCCAGTTGTCTCTGGAGGCCTACTACGGTTTGATCGATCATGATCAAGTCGTCTGCGTAGAGAAGTCTTGTTAATTTAGTTTTCCCCAGCTTAGGCCAAAATGACAGAATTGATGGTTCGAAATCGGGAAGGTCGGCAATGTAAAAGTTGTAGATGGCAGGGGCCAGAGACCAGAGGACAGCCCTGTTGACCCCTCTCCAGGTTGGGATTGGCATGCTTAGAAGGCCTCCTCTGTTTAGACGAACTCTGACCGTGGTGTCAGAGTGTAGTTGCATTAATGGGTCCAAGATTTCTTGCAGGCACTTTAGTTTCAGAAGTTTTTGCCAAAGTCTTTGTCTATTTACCCTGTCAAAAGCTTGGGTTAGGTCTACGCAGATAATATATATTTCAAATGGATTGTGTCCTCCCACGTATTCCTCATCTTATGATATTCGTATCCCAGCTTCAGCTGCTTCGGAATTATTTTTTATTTTTTCGCCAGGGGGCGCTGCTCAAGACCGCAGAGTCGAAGTCCCTCGAGGGCTGCCGTCGGGCGTCAACGTCATCCGCTGTATAAAGGGCTCGGGCAGCACCCGTTACCTCAGTTCCGTTTTTCCGACTCAATTTCTTTGTGTTACGAATGGCGCATCAAGGATTTCTTTGACAATGTTTCGTCTTCAACTCCCTCCACACCCAAGACAGGGTTAAAAAAAAAATCTGAAGTGTGGCAGGAAGATGTTTGTAACCGACCCCCATCGGAATTGCCTCTGGTGCCTCAGCCCAGACCATCGGGTTGATGAGTGTCAAATAAGGCTCTTAGGGAACGCAGAGTTAAGATGGCGGTGGGGAGGAAAAATATAAGTCTTCGAAAAGACAAAAGGATTCGGATGAATCCGGTAGAAAATCTCGTCACAAGTCGAGAAGGTCGAGATCGGAAAGTCGCTCGAGAAAGTCTTCCTCATCTTCGATGAAAAAGTCAAGAAAGCGACATCATAGGTCTTCTTCCTCCTCGTCCTCTTCTGAGAGGAGAGTAACTTACCCTTCAAAGCACGATTCCCCAGAAAAATGGGAGACCTTCAGGGCTTCGATGCTCAAAATATTTGAGAATGCGGCCCAGACCCCCTCGAAGTTGCCACGTGGTGATCATGCCTCTACTCACTCTAAAAGTGACAGAGGAAAATCAAGATCCAAACACTCAAGGGTAGAAAAAGAGTCGAGAGTGTCTTCAAGGGAAAGTTCCCTGACGCCTCGCACTAAGTCTAAGCCTTCGGTGCATAAATCGGGGCTTAAGGAATCGGCATCGACGTCGAAGTCGAAAACAAAACTCGACTCGACACCGTTGACGACCATAGCGTTGAGACAAAAATGACGTTGACATCTTTAGCTGTATCGAAGCCTCCTTTGACAGCATCGAAGCCTCCTTCAACACCGTCGAAGCCAGCATCTATCCTATCGACGCCTTTGATGCCTTTATCAAGGCCTTCGTTGATACCAAGACCCAAGTCGACGCCATTATCCATACCTAGGCAATTTCCACCTTCCTTGCCTGAAAAAACTTTCCACCCACAACCAAGACAGGAATTTTTTAGGTCCATGTCTTCTATATATGAAGAACATTCCTCTGAAGAGGATGTCACTCTGGCTGGAGTTAGATTTGGAACCAGGGAAGTTCCTGAAGAACTAGTGGACCCACAGTCTAAACTAACAGACCTTTATGACTGTCTTCAAAATGCAAGTGGCTTAGACACTTCACCTGAAGTGGATTTTGAAAGACCAGACCCCACAGATCATGCTGATCCCAGTTATAGAAATCGTATGGGAAGGGTCATTGATTTTATGGGTTGTAAAGCGGCTTCCCTGGATTTTGACCAGGATGACATGACTGACATCCTTAGTGAGGGTCCTTTGAAAGATCCTGTTCTCCCATTCCACAAGGCTCTACAAAAAAGAGTAATGGCAAATTGGAATACTCCAGATTCAATTGCAGCAGTAAATAAGAAACTGGTACCAAAATATAGACCAGCCTTGTCGGATCCAGAATATTTATCCAAAAACCCATCTCCTGAAAGTCTGTTGGTGCAAGCTGAAACCTCCACTAGGCAGTCAGCTTACCCATCAATACCACCAGACAGGGGCGATAAAAAGTTGATGCTTGGGCCCGGAAAGCTTTTTCTTCGGGAAGCATGTCCCTGAAATCAACTAATGTCACTTGCACATTAGCAAGATTTACTTATACCCTGTGGGACTGCATGTCATCAGCGGCTGAACGCATCCCGGAAGGTGAAGAACGGGATGGTTTTCTGGCTATAGTGAAGGATGGTGAAGAGGCTATGGAGGAATGCCTTCAGTCAGGATTGGACACTGCGGATAGTATGAGCAGGTCCATGGCATCTAGCACAGTCTTACGCAGATTCGCATGGCTAAGGAAATCTGGCTTTGCACCTGATGTGCAGTCTAGATTACTTAATATGCCTTTTGACGGCTTGAGGTTTTTTGGCAGCAAGGCGGACGAGAGCTTGGAGAAGCTGCAGACCTCGAAAGTGGCAGCAAAATCACTCAACGCCGCTATAAGACAACCTCAGCAACACTCTTACGCAGGCTCATATTCCTGGAAGAGTCACCCTTTTCGCTTCTATTCCTCTTTTGGAAAAGGGAGAGGGCAGGCTAGTCAGAGAGGCCAACAAAGAAAACCCTTTCGTGTTGGAAAAGGGAGAGGTGCTAGATCAGCCACTGCTGCAGCCGCTGCAAAGCCACTTTGAGGTCTTAACCCACAACACCCCTGTGGGAGGCAGAATCACTCGGTATCTGGACGAATGGTGGGGTATTACGTCAGATGCCTGGGCACTAGAGATAGTGACCCATGGTTACTGCCTTCCTTTTCAACGAAGACCTCAAGATCATCCACCGGGAGCCAACTCTGTCAAAACTCCAGACCCGCTCCTTGTGAAGGAGGTTTTAACCCTGCTAGAGAAAGGTGCAATAGAACATGTACCTGTAGTGGAAAGGAACAAGGGTTGGTACTCCCCCTATTTTCTCATCCCCAAAAAGGACGGAGGATTGAGACCCATCTTGGACTTGAGAAATTTGAACAAATTCTTCAGGAATGACAAGTTCAAGATGGTGACCCTTTCTCAGATCCTCCAGGCCCTTCAGCTTCAGGACTGGCTGGTTTCAGTGGACTTTCTGGATGCTTACTTTCATGTGCCAATCCATCTCAAGCACAGAAAGTACCTGAGGTTTGCAATTGGTGGTTCTCATTATCAGTTTCGGGTTCTACCATTTGGGCTAACCTCCGCCCGAGGGTTTTCACCAAGCTGATGGCAGTGATGACAGCGAGTATCAGAAAAAGGGGGATTCTCGTCTACCCTTATCTGGAATGATTGGCTAATCAGGGCGAGTTCATCCGATCGAGCACAGGAACATCTGGCCTTGACCTGCCACTTCTTACACAGTCTGGGCTTCTCCCTCAATTACAAGAAGTCACAAATGATTCCAAGCCAAAAACTCCAATTTATCAGAGCAATCCTGGACCCTTCCTCAGGGAAAGCCTCGCCTCCCGAGGAGAGACCTCACCACATTCTGCAGATGGTAATGAAGTTTCAAAATGCCCAACATCTACCGGCATTCCACTTTCTAAGGTTGCTAGGCCTCATGGCGTCCTGCATTTTTCTAGTGCCAGAGACAAGGTTGAGGATGAGATCCCTTCAGTGGGCCCTCAGGACTCAATGGTCCCAGTTTTCAGGGGAGATGTCAGTTCATCTACAAGTCCCGACCAAAGTGGCTCAAGATCTCCTATGGTGGGCTTGCAAGGAGAATATCCTCAAAGGGGAACCTTTTTGGCAACCATGGCCGGAGATAATGGTAGTGACGGACGCCTCACTCACAGGGTGGGGAGCCCACACCAATGATCTGATAATCAGCGGTCGTTGGTCTCCATCGGAGCCCAAACTACACATCAACCTTTTGGAGCTGAGAGCAATCAGACTAGCGCTGAAGGCCTTTCTGCCCTCTGTACAGGGAAAGAATGTCCTAATAATGACAGACAACACAGTGGCCATGTACTACCTCAACAAAAGAGGAGGTGTAGGATCACTCCCACTGTGCAGAGAGGCAATGCAGCTCTGGTTCTGGGCAATGCAAGAAGAAATCTCTCTATCGGCAGTTCACTTAGCCGGAGAGCTAAACACTGTGGCGGATGCTCTAAGCAGGCAGAGCACAGTCTCCCACGAATGGGAACTAGCTCAGGAAGTCCTTCAAGAGATCTTCGCCCTTTGGGGAACCCCTCACGTGGATCTGTTCGCGACCGGTGCCAACCGTAAGTGCGAACTGTACTGCTCAAGGGAATTTCCCCCAAGAGGAGCTCTAGGGGATGCGTTTGTAGTGGACTGGGTATTTCCACTTCTTTACGCGTTTCCTCCAGTCCCTGTGATTCCTCACATAAGCAGGAGGTTGAGAAAGTTCGGGAAAACCATGATCCTAATTGCCCCGCATTGGGCCAGGGCGCGTGGGACCCGGACCTTCTGGACATGTCCATCTGACCTCCAATATGCCTTCAACAAAGAGAGGATCTTCTCTCGCAAGAGGAAGCTCGGGTTCTCCATCCAGAGGTCACGACACTCAGCCTTCACGCATGGTTTCTGAGAGGCTAAGATATAAGGATTGGGACCTCCCGGATGACGTAATGGAGATTTTGCTTTCGGCCAGAAGACCAGCAACAAAATCCCTGTACCGGTGTTGTTGGAACAAGTTCAGTAACTGGTGCAGGGATAAGAATGTGGATCCATTTCTTTGTAATACTCCAACAGTACTTTCTTTTCTCTTACACTTAGCCAATTTGGGGCTCCAAGTTGGAACAATAAAAGGTTACTTGGCAGTGCTAGCTATGTTTAAGCGCTCCTCGGAAGAGGTGTCCTATTTTAAAATGCTTCTAGTCATTCAATTCTTGAAAGGATTGACAAATGTATACCCTCTGACACCTTTTCAAGTGCCCATCTGGGATTTAAATCTAGTCTTAAAATGTCTCATGTTTGCTCCTTTTGAGCCTTTACATTCTTGTCCATTAAGACTGCTCACTCTTAAAACAATTCTGTTAGTGGCTATAACAATCAGCCCGCAGGGTAAGTGAGTTGCAGGCACTGTCTTGTAAGCCTCCTCACACCATTTTCCATAGGGACAAGGTTATCCTAAAAGTTAAACCATCATTCTTGCCTAAAATAGTGTCTGATTTTCATTTGTCACAAAAGATTGTCTTACCTTCCTTTTATCCTCCGCCTCATGCTATTAAGGAGAAAGAAAGATTACATAGACTGGACCCAAAAAGGGCTCTCAGTTTCTATATTTCCAGATTGGCAAATCTCCGACAATGTGACCAACTATTCGTTGGATATACTGGGCACAAATTGGGCCTTGCAGTGTCTAAACAAACTCTATCCAGATGGATAATTTTAGCAATCTCTGTATGCTATAATCTAGCTGGGAGAGAGCCTCCAGATGGATTGAGGGCTCATTCAACCAGAGGCATGGCAACTTCCACGGCCCTTCAGAGGGGTGTCCCAGTGCAGGATATTTGTGCTGCTGCCACTTGGTCGGTCGTCAATGCACACCTTTATAAAGCATTACTGCTTGGACTCTACTTCTTACCAAGGAGGACTATTTGCAAAAGCTGTCCTTCATTCAGTCCACAATTAAAATTCCTGGTACTCCCACCTCCAAATTACCACTGTAATGGGAGTCTATCATAAAATGAGGAATACGTGGGAGGACACAATCCATTCGAAGAACAAGTTACTTACCAACTGTGACATTCTTTCGATTGGATGTTCCTCCCACGTATTCCTCATCGACCCTCACAGTCCACCCCTCCGTTCAGTTTACGCTAATTGCACTCTGACATCCTTAAGAGCCTGAAGACTTAAAGCCTGATCAACTGATGCGACCATGAACACCGTAAAAACAGAAATGAGGTAACGGGCACTGCTCGAGCCCTTTATACAGCGGATGACATAGATGCCCGACGGCGGCCCTCGAGGGACTTCGACTCTGCGGTCTTGAACAGCGCCCCCTGGTGAAACTTTTTTTATAATTTCTGAAGCAGCTTAGGCTGGGATACAAATATCATAAAATGAGGAATACGTGGGAGGAACATCCAATCGAAAGAACGTTACAGTTGGTAAGTAATTTGTTCTTTGGAGTTCGCCTGGTGGCTCTGTACTTTTAAGATGTTTAATAGCACAATGTTCACTGCTGTCCCAATGTTCCGTATAAAACCCGTTTGGAAGGGGTCAAACTAGCCCTTGGTGGTAATCCAGCTGGTTAGTTTGGTGAGTAGGAAGGATCCGAAAATCTTGCCTATGACGTCCAGTAACCCGATCGGGCGGTAATTTTGAGGTTTGTCTTTTTTCCCCTTTTTAAAGATGGGCATGATCGTGGCTGTCTTCCACGAGCCGGGGATTTGCTGTGTTCTGCAGACTTTGTCAAAGACGACTTTTATGAAGGTGGCCCAATCTTCCAAATTTTCTTTTAGCATTGCGTTACTACGGCCGTCTGGCCCTGGTGTTGTTGATGTAGTGATCTTTTTGATTTTCAGTTAGATCTCTTCTAGACCTATGCCCAGGTCCCAATGTTCAGAACTAAACGCTGGCACAGGAGTTAAGGGGGTTCCTCAGTCTTTGAATACGGTCAGGAAGTGTTGTTCCCATTGTGACTCACTAACATAGTTCTGTTGGGTGTCATGGGTGGCTGTTTGATCTTCTTTTATTAGCTGGCAAAAGTCTCTCGAGTTTTTCTTGGCCAAAGCTTTGAGCATGTTCTCTCCGTCATTCTGAAGGACGGTTCTCTTGCGTCCCGCTACCCAGTTTTTATATTCTTGGGTAGCGTTCTTAGCTTCAGTTTTTAGTTTGCTTGAATTGGACCTAGATGCTGCTTTTTTAAGACGTCTGATAATTTTACGTTTTTTCAACCAGCGTCTCATCGTAGCAGTGCCGCATCACTTGGTCTGTGGTTTTCCCATTTGATTTTTTAGGTTTGAAATGGTCAAGTAAGGCCACAAAGTCCGCCTGATTTGTGCCTTTGATCACGTTCCCTCTACTTGGTGGCATAACGTATTTCCCTGTTATTGTTTTTATGTTGTTGGGTTTCATCCGAAGTCGGTTGCCGCCATTATTTACCATTACTTCTGCTCCCATCATTGGCCTCCGGGTTTCTGATCCCCTTGTGAAGGTCATGGGTCTCAGATTGTGGTCGCTGTTTTTAGTTTGGATAATCTCGTGTTTTGTGATGCCAATTCCATAGAAACAAACACGTGATCAATGTCGGCTGCTTGGTTTCCTCGCCGCCAAGTCGGGATTGCAGGTTCTGGCACTGGACAGTTCAACTCTGTAGAGACCAAGTTCCTTGGTCTCATAGCTGCTGACCAGAGTTTCCATCTTTGTTCTCGAGGTGGTTTTGGTCTGTGTGCAGTTGTAGTGAAGTTGGGCAGACCACAAGCAGCGTTTAAATCTCCAGATATTAGAAGTAATGGGATGTCATATTTTAGTAGAGCCATGTCGATTGATGAAGTTATCAGCTCCAGGAAGTCTGCGTTTGAGGTCAGCTCAGGTTTCCAGTAACAGTTGAAAATGATCAAGTTCTAGGTGATTTTCTCGGTCTTTGGAGGTTTGGTCGTTCGACTCGGATTACTAGAAGCAGAAGGTGTCAGACTCCTGAGTGAATACCCCACACTCCTCCTCACCTGTATCCTCTATTGAACTGTCCAATGCTTCTGATGTCTTCTTTCTTCGCGGCTTCCTTTGTTCTGCAGGTTTTTTCTCCTTCTTCTGATGAAGATAAGGACGCGCTCCTTCGGAGGCCACCTTGACTGAAGGTTTTAACCAGACCAGGTGAACCCCAGGGAGCAGGATCCAAAAGTCTAAGGGAAAAAGCTTCCTGGCTGAAAAAACCCTGGAAGATGGAATACGGAAGTTGATTCCAAATCTCGTCTTCAGATGGAGTTGTTAAGCACTGTGACAATCCGGTTCTTGGTAAGTAGAGAAGAACTCTGGGAATTGTGGTCCCACAGGAAGTTAGGTCTGCTGACTGCCTTCTTTATACTGTAGAAGGATAGAAGGCTTACTGCAAGAACAGGTAAGTACACCCAATAGGATAAAGGGAAAGCAGTAAGAGAGAAATGAACCTTGCTATAGAATGCCGTATATGAAAGGTAATGATTCAGTGGTAAGGCGTTAAACGAGAAGGAGCAGAAGTAAATGGCTCTGAGGGAGTAGATGAACAACAGGAGCCGAGGAGCAGAAAGGAAATGAAGAAAAGAAACAGTGCTCTCATGGACGCTGAGTATCGGAGGCAAAGGCGGAGGAAAAGACGTCATGAGAGACAGAAATACAGAACGTGACGACGGCGCCAAACATAAAGGTAAGAATATTCGAGACTTGTGCAAGATCAGAAATAACAGCCACCGGAGTCAGAAGACTTCAGTAGCTGTGGGAAAAAGTAACAGGGAAGTAGGTAAGAGAAAGGCGTGAATTAGTAAGCAAAGCAAAACAAAAGTATATAAACCAACATACCTCAATGAGATGAACAATCACCCAAGTGCACGGGGAAAGAACAGAGTGAGGAGAAAACAAAACAGAGAAGGATGTAGCAAATGGAGCGCTGGTTAGCCGAAGCGAGTCACTGGAAACAACACAGATACTCTGAGTAGGAACCGTAGACGATACAACGCAAGGATTGTATCCCAGATCCTCGTACATAAACAGTAGGCAGCCATGTTAGAAAAAGACTAGAGAGTTAATGTAGAACTCTGGACCACCATGTTACATGTATTTCCACTTTTGCCAGCACTTCCAGGGGCGGTGTATGACAGTATGCCGCCTTCTGTAACCGGCTCCGTGCGGCTTGCCAGGGTACCTTCTGTGAAACTGTTGGAGAAGTCGAGGAGCATGAATATATCTTCTGGGTTCCCAAGACCTCTCTGAATCGGGATAGCACCAGATATTGAAGGGTGCCCTTGTGGTATCTGGAGTCGACTAACCTGGCGACCTCGTACTCTTCAAGCTCCTTGGGCTTGGGAAGAAGGCTTCTCCGAACAGCCCTTTTAAAGGGGTCTTCCACATAAGCCTTCAAAAGGGAAACATGAAACACTGGATGGATTCTTTTCATGTTATTGGGTAGTAATAGCTTGTACGTAACTGGGTTGATCTTAGAAAGAATCTTAAAGGGACCCAGATATCTGGGGGAAAACTTCCCCAAGTGAGTCCATCGTGGAAGATATCGGGTGGATAGCCATACCTTCATCCCTGATTTCCATTCAGGGTTGGACCTGCATTTGAGCTCTGCATATCTTTTTTATTCCTTCTGACTTTCTCTTAAGGTGACCAAAGCCTCTATGTGTGTCTTGTTTAACTCGAACAAAAGTTCTTCCACAGCTGGGATCTTGGAAGCTGCCAGGCCTGGCAGGGGTTTGAAACTAGGATGAATTCCATATGTGCACTTGAACGGACTCATTCCTATGGCATTGTGGAACGTATTATTATAGGTTAATTCAGCCATGGGAAGCAATCCTGTCCAGTTGTCCTGTCTTTTATTGCAAAAGCATCGTAAATATTGTTCAAGGTTGGCATTGAGACGTTCGGTCTGACCGTTAGTCTGTGGATGATATCCTGATGGAAAGGCTCTATGAATGCCAAGTTGTTCGCATTATGCAGACCAAAAATGAGAGGTAAATTGGGTACCTCTATCGGTAACCATAGTACCAGGAATTCCATGGAGTCGAACAATGTCCCTTAAAAAGACAGAAGAGGTTTCCGAGGCAGAAGAAACTCCGGGTAGGGCTGAGAAGTGTGCCAGTTTGGAGGATGAATCCACTGTTATCATGATCGCTGTCTTTTCTTCGGAAGGAGGAAGCTCGACTACAAAATCCATAGAAATATGTTCCCAGGGTCTAGAAGGCAATTCACCTTGTTGCAACAATCCCAACGTTCTCTGCCTAGATATTTTGTGGGATGCACAGATGGGGCAAGCAGATACATATGCCTGTACGTCTCGCCGCATGGACGGCCACCAGAAGACTTGAGATAACAATTCAGTTGTCACCCTTTTCCCCCTTGTGACCTGCCATAGGCAGATCATGACAGAACTGTAGGGCCTGGATGCGCGAAGTGTGGGAAGTTAGAAATAGTGCTGATTTATGAAAGAGAAGTCCATCTTTTCGGCTATGAGCATAACGTCGAATCTCTGTCGAGCTGAAACCTGATACTGCTTCTTTGACCTCTTTAAGAAACACATCGCATAGAGCCAGAATCCTTTCTTCTGGAATCAAGCATTCTGATGTCTGTAGCTTGCCAATATCCTTCACCCAACAACGAGATAAAGCATCCGCTACTATGTTCTGTGAACCAGGAATATAGGTGATAGAGAAATCGAACCCAGATAAATAATAGGCCCATCTAGCATGTCTGGCTTTCCGACACTCCATCTGTTTAATAACCTTGAGATGTCGATGGTCGGTTGGTACTACAAAAGGATTCAAAGCGCCCTGAAGTAGGTGCCTCCACTCTTCACAAGCCAACCTGATGGCTAGCAACTCTCGCTCCAGAACAGAATAATTATTTTCTGTTGTTGTCAAAGTCCTGGAATAAAAGGCGATATGATGTTCGATACCAGTTTGATCCGTCTGTAGTAAAACTGCACCCACAGCACCATCCGAAGCATCAGCTTCCAAAATCAATGGTTTAGATTGATCCGGCTGCATCAATATAGGAGCCGTCGTAAACAACTCCTTAAGCTGCTGAAAGGCTCTTTGTGCTTCCAGGTTCCAAGAGAATCACATGTCCTTTTTCAATAAGGAGGTTAAGGGTAATACCACGTTGGAGAATCCAGGAATGAAACGACGATAAAAGTTTGCTAACCCCAGAACCTTTTGGACCTCCTTAACATACTTTAAATCTGGCCATTGTAGTATTGCCTTAACTTTATCCAGATCCATGCGAACACACTCTGCAGAAAGAATGTACCCTAGGTAAGAAACCTTAGTGACATCAAAAATGCATTTTTCCAACTTAGCGTACAGTTGATTAGCCTTCAGCCGATGAAGAACCTCCTTCACATGCACACAATGGGTCTGTAGATCAGAAGAAAGGACTACGATATCATCCAGATAGATCACTACTGAGATATACAGCATATCAGAGAATATCTTGTCAATAAACCTCTGAAATACTGCTGGAGCATTCACCAAGCCAAACGGCATCACTCGGTGTTCGTAAAGACCCAGTGGGGTCCGGAAAGCGGTCTTCCATTCATCACCATCTTTTACTCTAAGCAAATGATAAGCACCTCTCAGATCCAGTTTGGAGAATATCCAAGCATCATGTACAGCCTCCTATATATCACGAATCAAGGGCATGGGATACCTGTCTCGAATTGTGATACTGTTAAGACCTCTATAGTCTATGCAAGGACGTAACTCTTCAGATCTTTTCTTAGACACAAAAAATAATGAAGCACCACCAGAGGATTTGGATTCTTTGATGAGTCCATTCTTTAAATTGACCTCGAGATAGTCTTTAAGTACAGTGCTCTCTTGTTGAGAAAGTGGGAACATCCTGCCAAATGGAAGAGATACATCTTCCTTGAGATCGATGGCACAGTCTTCGAGATGGTGAGGTGGGAGGAGTCGGGGGATGACATCTTCAAACACTTAAGCTTGATAATGAGCTGGTCTTGAGGAAATAGAAGTATGTGGTAATTCAATCAAACAACTGGCATGTGTCTCTCTCCTAGGATCCTTAATACAATTCTGACCACAAAATTCAGAATCAAAGCTGAGTGATTGGCACTCCAGTCAATCCTGGGATTGTGTAGATGGAGCCAAGTGATTCTGAGAATAACCGGAAAGTGAGCGGCTCTGATCACATCAAAGGTGACTTTCTCTGTGTGACCCTCCAACACAATTAGGACATGATAAGTCTCCATCTCTATGGGTCCAGAAGATAGAGGCCTTCCGTCAACTCCTTCTACAGGAATGGCTCGGTCCTTCCGCACTAGAGGAATTTCATGATCCTTGACCCAACTACCATCTATGAAGTTGCCGGCGACCCCACAGTCCAACATGGCAAGCACCTTAATGGACAACCCGGTAGATGTGGATAAAGTAATTTGAAAGAAAGAAATTTGTCCCCTTGGATTCTGGTTCTGGTGCAACTGCAAGGGTTTGAACTTGTCTCCCTGTTGCTTCCCTTGCATAAGTACAGGGTTGTTAGTTTCCCTGACGGCGTGGAGGGACATAAGGGCAATCACGCAGTAAATGTTTTGAAGAACTACAGTACCTGCAGAGGTTCAGCTCTCTTCGCCTCTTTCTCTCTTCAGAGGTCAGAGGACCCCTCGTGACACCGATCTGCATGGGTTCCTCGGTATTCTGTCTTCCCTTATCAGTAGTCGGAATGTTGAGTGGCGGTGGAAACCCACGATTCTTCCTTTTCTCGTGTCTTCTCTCAGTGAGCCGAAATTCTATCTTCAAGGACAGCGTTACCAATTCCTGAAAGGAGTTTGGGCGAGCAATCCGGGCCAACTCGTCCTTGATCTCTTCCTGTAAACCTTTCCTGAAGATGGTCTGCTGAGCAGTGTCGGGCCATCCCGCATTCTGTGCCAATCTCTGGAATTGGGAAACATACGTCTGGACATCCTGATTATCTTGTTTTACGTCCAATATTGGTTCAAAGGTGGACAATTGAACCTCAGGTCTCTCAAATCTGTCTTTGAAACTCTGGATAAATTGGTTGTAATTACCAATCAGTGGATCATTGCCAGTTACCAAAGGTGTAGCCCATTCCAATGCGCTACCTGCCAGATTCGACACCAAGAACCCCACATGGGCCCTGTCTGTCTCAAAAGCTTTAGGTCTGAAGGAAATGTAGATCAAACAGGCATCTAGAAATACTTTCAATTGTCTTGGGTTGCCATCATATTTGTCATACGTAAAAGGCATAACTGGCAGGTCGCCTTTGCCCTCTCCCGGGCAGCAACCTGTTGATGGAGTGCAGCATTTTCAGTGTGAACCGCCTGCATCTCGACTCGTTAACCTTGAATGGCATTACACAACTCTTGATACTGTTCAAGTGAGGCCATTTGGATTTCTTGGCGCTGTATACTGTCGGACTCCTGAGTGAATACCCCACACTCCTTGTTAGCAGAATACTGTGCAGTTCCCTTAGGGAGCACTACAGAAGATTAAGACTACAGGTGAGAGCAATAAATCCCCTTTGGTATCGGTCTGTATCACAAAGATTTAGTTGGTAGCTGTGGCTGAGCAGTCAGACTTATCTCAAGAGGGAGATGAGCAGTATTCAGGGTTTACACAATAGGCCTGCAGTACTATGGCACAAGGAAACACTGACCAAAGCTTTTTATTGAAAAGTAGATATATATTTATTTTATACACTTCTAATCAAACACATTTCTCACAGTCTTCAAGCAAGTTAAAATTAAAGGCATGGTCTAGTAAAACAATGTATTTAAAAAATAGATAGGCAACATAAAAAAAAAATACTAGCATTCTCTTTTTTAAAACTTCCTATGTAAAATTTTGAGCTGGTTGGCTTTCCCTTCGTTAGTGCTGTACGCGGAGGACAGGGACCGGAGACCAGAGCAGGAAAGCTGCAGCTGAATCTCGGTAAGTGCTATTTATTTTTTTTAAAAAATAAGCACTAGCTGCGGTTTTTTTTCTACGTTTTCCGGGCTGGAGGAGCCCGGAAAACTTAGAAATAAAACCGCAGCTTAAAAAACATTGTATTTATGTTTGCGGTCGCTTTTGAAGCAACCGCAAACATAAATACAACGTTATTTTGTTGGAAAATGCTGCGGTTTTTCTTTCCAAGTTTCTCAGGCTCCTCCGGCTCGGAGGAGCCTGAGAAACTCGGAAAGAAAAACCGCAGCGTTTTCCAACACAACCGCATTGTTTCTGCCTGAATCTGCTTTCCCATTTGGGGCTCTCTGGCTCCCCTGAGAGCCCCAAATGGGAAAGCAGATTCAGGCAGAAACAACGCGGCATTGCGGAAAACAACCGCGTTGTTTCTGTCTGAATCTGCTTTCCCATTTGGGGCTCTCGGGCTCCCCGTGGGGAGCCCGAGAGCCCCAAATGGGAAAGCAGATTTAGGCAGACACAACGCAGCATTTATCATTTCCCATTTGGGGCTCTCGGGCTCCCCACGGGGAGCCCGAGAGCCCCAAATGGGAAATGAGCTGTAGGCAGAAACACTACGCGGCATGTAAATACAACCGTGTTGTGTTTCTGCCTGCCTTAGCTTTCACTTTGGGAGACCTAAAGTGATAGCCACAGCAGGCAGAAACACAACACGGTTGTGTTGGAAAATGCTGCGGTTTTTCTTTCCGAGTTTCTCAGGCTCCTCCGAGCCGGAGCAGCCTGAGAAACTTGGAAAGAAAAACCGCAGCGTTTTCCGACACAATAACGTTGTATTTATGTTTGTGGTCGCTTCAAAAGCGACCGCAAACATAAATACAACGTTTTTAAAGCTGCGGTTTTATTTCTAAGTTTTCCGGGCTCCTCCAGCCCGGAAAACTTAGAAAAAAAAACGCAGCTAGTGCTTATTTTTTTTTTCTAAATAAATAGCACTTACCGAGATTCAGCTGCAGCTTTCCTGCTCTGGTCTCCGGTCCCCGTCCTCCGCGTACAGCACTAATGAAGGGAAAGCCACCCAGCGGTAGCTTTTGTTTACTACAGCTGGCTGGCTTTTCCTTCATTAGTGCCGCAAAAGCAAAAGCCAGCACAGGAGGGCATTCATTTCACAAAATGGATGCCCCCATGTACTTGCTTTTGCAAACTTTGAGCTTGAATAGCTCAAAATTTTACATAGGAAGTTTTAGAAAAGAGAATGCTAGTATTTTTTTTTATGTTGCCTATCTATTATTTTAAATAAAATTTTTTACTAGACCATGCCTTTAAGTCAACAAAAAATATACACACTCCCTAATTGTAGACCAAGTGAACCAGAGTGAAAACTGAGCAAAACGGCACAGTGAAAAATACACACAAAGGATCCTCTGGCAATTTCTCACAGGGGAGGGAAAACACAAGTAATCTAGAAATAGCTTCTTACACACCCTAGCAACACTTCCCATAAGTTTGTGAACCAGTTTAAATGAGACAGTGCATCAGTATAGAATATACTTAAATGAAAACTGAGCAAAATGGCATTACCCAATGTTTAGAAATGGGAAGGAAAGGGTAGTTATAAGTAGTAGGTGCACCAACACAGTTCTAATGGAAAATCAATCTAAAGAAGGCAGTTCTAACAAATGTAGCCAGAGTCAGTAGGCCTGTGCCAGAGTCAGTGGTACAGGGCAAGGGCCCAGGAGCAAAATGTTCTTGTAGCTGCAGTCAAGTCTTTGGTTAACAATATCGAAAAGGTGGATGCAGAAGGTGAAAGACAATGTTAAGAGAGAGGCGGCCAACCTAACAGGTAGGTAAAGGATTTAAAACACCTTTAGTACTACCGAGAAGAAAGGGCGGCCTGGTGGAACAATGTACCTTTAAAATGAAGAAATGGCTCCTGCGGTGGCGGTTGTTCCTGGTAGTTCCTGCAGTTCGGGGGATCCAGCAGAGAAAGAGAGGCTCTCGTAATGGAGGATGGTTCGAGTTACTGCACTACCAAGGGATGAAACCAGCCGCAGTGCTGCCCGACTAATAAAAGGTACACTCCTTTAAATCGCGGTCCGGGTGGACTGGTGCCTGGCTATCTGGCCTCCGAGTTCTGGGTACTGGCATTTCGACCAAGGCAGGCCCAGGAAGGCGATTGGCAAACTGGTTGTCCCCACCAGCTCAAGGGAAGAAGGCTCTTGCAGATGAAGATCTTCTCTCTTCGTGTGGAGAAAAGTGGTGAGATGCTGCAGCAGGGCTTCACTGGTGATTCAGTCGTTGCAGATGTCTTTAGCTTCTCTCCTCTTCGTCTTCTTAGTTCCAGTGGCTACGTCTTGCTCTTCCAGTCCTCAGGACCCTGCCTTTATGCTAAAAGAACCCCATTCATACAGCCTAGCTGCCACTCACACAGTGGAGTGGTCATCTTGGCAGGAGACCCTCCAGCCTATCAGGATAGAGTGCCACATGGGTTGCGAAGGCAACCCTGTCCAGGGGTCCTACTCCCACTCCCACACAACGGACCCACCTCAGACTCAGTGGCACTGAAAGGAGGGCTTCTTGGTAGAAGCCCGCCAGAAGGACGAACAAAGGAACCCCGACCTGGATTAGGAGTTTAGAGAAAGACACGAGAAATAATTTATATTAAAGTTCTGGCAAATAAAACCTACCGGAGTAAAGTTAATATAAAAATAAACCGGCGGCATGTTAGAGGCTGTCAGAAAAAGTGGTAGCCTCGAACAATGGGAAAATCCCATAGGAAAATATTTGCGGGCGAATATTTACGGTAGTCATCACTGCCACCAGCCAGAAACTTTAGAGAGAGGGACTGTACGGTACCCCCTCGAAAATGAACATAAGGGAACATCTATTAACCCTTTCCAGTACCTCCATAGTAAGATGGTTTGTACTGGTTTAGTTAATAAAAATGGACCAGTAAAGTCAATGGGGACTTTGCATGCTCTGTGAGACAGTAGTCAGTCCCAGGGTATGGAGTCTATGTTTGGGGGTCACTATGACACCCCTGTGTCCCAGCACTGAGGGTGCTGTGTAACACATTTGAATAAAGATGGTTCCAATGGGGTTGAGAGAATCCCATAGACATTAAACACAAAAATAGCCCAGAACACATAGCAAAAATGCCTAAGAGTGGGAAAAAGAGTCTCACTCTTAGCAGGTAAAAAGAAACAAACCCTTCAAATCAAGCAAAGCTGCTGGGGGACTCTATAGGTAAGGGAAATTCACCATAGAATAAGAATTCTCCCTAACACTCCTCCTCACCTGTATCCTCTATTGAACTGTCCAATGCTTCTGATGTCTTCTTTCTTCGCGGCTTCCTTTGTTCTGCAGGTTTTTTCTCCTTCTTCTGATGAAGATAAGGACTCGCTCCTTCGGAGGCCACCTTGACTGAAGGTTTTAACCAGACCAGTTGAGCCCCAGGGAGCAGGACCCAAAGTCTCAGGTAAAAAGCCTCCTGGCTGAAAAAACCCTGGAAGATGCAATACGTAAATTGATTCCAAATCTTGTCTTCATATGGAGTTGTTAAGCACTGTGACAATCCGGTTCTTGGTAAGTAGAGAAGAACTCCTGGAATCGTGGTCCCACAGGAAGTTAGGTCTGCTGGCTGCCTTCTTTGGAACAATCCGGGTCTTGGTAAGTAGCGAAGAACTCTGGGAATCGTGGTCCCACAGGAAGTAAGGTTTGCTGACTGCCTTCTTTATACTGTAAAAGGATAGAAGGCTTACAGCAAGAACAGGTTAGTAAACCCAATAGGATAAAGGGAAAGCAGTAAGAGAGAAATTAACCTTGCTATAGAATGCCGTATATGAAAGGTAATGAGTCAGTGGTAAGGCGTTAAGAGAGAAGGAGCAGAAGTAAATGACTCTGAGGGAGTAGATGAACAACAGGAGCCAAGGAGCAGAAAGGAAACAAAGAAAAGAAACAGTGCTCTCATGGATGCCGAGTATCGGAGGCAATGGCGGAGGAAAAGGCGTTGTGAGAGACAGAAATACAGAACGTGACAACGGCGCCGCACATAAAGGTAAAAATATTCGAGCACCGTGCAAGATCAGAAATAACAGCCACCGGAGTCAGAAGACTTTGGTAGCTGTGGGAAAAAGTAACAGGGAAGTAGGTAAGAGAAAGGCGTGAATTAGTAAGCAAAGCGAAACGAAAGTATATAAACCACTATACCTCAATGAGATGAACGATCACCCGAGTGCACGGGGAAAGAACAGAGCGAGGGGAAAACAAAACAGAAAAGGATGTAGCAAACGTAGCGCTGGATAGCTGAAGCGAGTCACTGGAAACAACACAGAAACTCTGAGTAGGAACCGTAGACGATACAACACAAGGATTTTATGTCAGATCCTTGTACATAAACAGTAGGCAGTCATGTTGCAAAAAGACACTTTTGCCAGCACTTCGAGGGGCGGTGTATGACAGAAGGTCATAGATCAGCACTTCCTGTACAGATAACCCTGACCCAGACTTTATTGCTGTTAGGAGCCCAGAAATGGGCCCACCCTTGGGTACTTTCTTTGCTGGTGCCAGTCTTATATCGTAACCGTCCATTGAAGCGGGGCTGAGCAACCATGTTTCTTGGAAACAAAGGATATCAAACTCCCAAAGGTTTAGGTCACTGGGTGCTGTCAGGTGTTTGAATCCTCTTGTATTCCAAGAGCCTGTTTTTAGCTCTTTGGTGTTCGTCTGGATTGTGGTTATGGAGTTGTTTTCCGACGTTCTCAAATTGCTATTCGGTCTGAGTCCTTGAATGGACTTTTGACGTCCTCCTTCATGATTTGTCAGGTGTTTTTTCCTTTCTGTCTTTTTGTTCATCCATGAAGACCAGTTTTTCTTCTCCCGATTCACCTGGGTTGAACGTTATCTTTATAGTTGGTCTGTGTGTCTCGCTCTGTTGGCTTTGGTTAGAGTCAACCTCTGATTTTGAGTTTTCCCTGTCTTCGGTTTGAGGCACCTTGTGAGGAACGACCAAATTCAGGCTGTTTCTGTAAGAGACTTCTCTGTGTCTTTTTTTTCTCCATGGTCAGTTGTTTCATCAGGCTTGTTTTTGGATCCAGTGCTTGGAGACTGTGGTTAGGGTTAACAGCGGGGGCTTTGTCTTTTTTCGTTGGTGTGTGGAGGTCGCCTCTCCGTGGGGACCTGGTTGGGTTATCATGGTGTTGATATGCTCTCAAGTCAAAACTCAACTTTCGCAGATGGTCAGTTGCCTCAAGGAGTGTGCCTATTACTGATGATAATTTGATGTGAAGGTAGACTGAGTCTGTGACGTGTTTTTCTCCAAACTCCACGATTTGAATGTCGTTCGTGGATATCAATCTTAGGTTCGGTACACAGTAAAATAACTGCAGGATAGCTTTACGATTCATAATCAAGTAGTTTTTTTTCCCCAAGATTCTCGTCAACTTGACGATCTCGTTCTTCGTGATGGTTGCAAAGTCTGCCCTTCTTTCTTGTAGATATTTTCCTTAGGTTCTGGTTGGCGTTCCGTTCTTACTTCTCTGGTGGTTGGCTTGTCCAGTCCTTTACTTGGGCCAGTTTGTTGCCTAGGGTACGCCACTTTAGCATGCCTGTCTGACCTCCGATTGTCAGTGGGTGAGGGAGGCTTCTCTGTACTATTTGTCATAGTTTTAACCCAGAATACTTCAATGTCTTGTCCATTTTTCTCTTTTGTGGTTCTCCTCTGATGTAATTATTTTTGTTTTTCAGACAAGGTCATAAATGAGGGAGATGGAGGGGTAGATGTCTTATTTATAGGAGTTTTTTTTGGAGTTCTGAGTAGGGATGGCGCATCTATCAACTGATTCTCGGTCAGTAATGCTATTGGTGGTTTCTGCCCCCGGTTTGGTATCATCGGCGTTACCGGTTCTGGTATATCAGACTATGAGTTTTCGATTAAGTATTCTGAAAGGTCCAACAAGTTGATTGAGCCTTCCTGGCTGGGGTTTGCAGCTACTGCTGTCCTTCTGTAGTCTGTTGACTTCGATATCTCCATTCCAACTTTGGTGTTTTTGTGTGTATCCAGGTGCCCCTTGGCTGGAAAGTCTCGAGTTTCTTCACTTATCAGTGGCTCTCTATCGTCTGATGTGGGTGGAGATGCTATTGCTTCACCACACTTTAAGTCCATGGGTTGGGCTCCCCTGATGTTTTTCAAGTTTTCCGAGATAAAGTATTCCTGTATATTTTTATCTTGAATTAGAGCTGGGGGTTTCCGTGGTACTCCTGTTTGTGAAGTTTGGGAGGTGTTTTTTTTGGTGTTTACTTTAGTTTTGTATTTTCTTTCTTCTATTGTGGTTTGCGAACTCGCCTCTTTTTTTTAGTAGTCCCTGTGTTGCCTTATGATTTCCATGGCTGTCACAAATCCTTCTAAGAATTGGAGTTTGCTGTTCATGATTGCGATGATTGAAATTTGGTCTTTTAGGGTCTCGTGGATTGACTCGTATAGCTTAGATAATGGTGCTAGAGCTATGGTCACTGTTGACATTACAGACAACAGGTCAGACTTTCTTGTGTTTTCTCCCATCGCTTGATCGCTTAGTCTCCTAGAGGTGCGATTTGTTGATGGAGTTGAATCCACCATGATTCCAGTGGAGGGTAAACCAGTCAGAGAAGTAGTTCTTTTGTTTTGCAGATCATGTCTGTTTTGGGGCCTCGCTTCCATTAGACCATTAGTTAGATTTCTCGTGGAAGTTTCTCTTATTGGAGATATTTGGAAGTTGTAACTTTCTTGTAGTTTGAAGGGTATGGTTCTGCTTTTGTTTTGTAATGGTATTCCAGGAAGTCTGTTGGTTACAATCGCTGGAGTAGAGTCGTGTGGCTTTGTGTAGCCTTCTTCTATGATAGATTTGTCAGAACCCAGTCTCCCAATCGCTGGTTTGTCTAGGGAAGTTTTTCTAGGGCATGGGGCCCTTCTGGGGTCGTCCAGACTGATAACGTGAGTGTGGCTGATGTCGCCTTGAAATGCTTCTTGCGTCTTTTTCTTTGTTGTGGTGCGGTCTTGCGGAATGATGGTTGGGGCGGCGTTTAAACTTGGTGTGGACGCTCCTACTCTCATCGTCTGTGGGTTCTGAGCCTGTGGAGGTAGGCCTTTGGTTTTGGCCAGCGATTCACAGTCCGCCAAATCTGATGTTTGATTGGTTGTTTTTGGTGTCTCTGGTCTCTGGGTTCTCTGTTCGCCTGTTGGTGGGAGACCAATATGTCTCCTCTCTACTCAAATCGTCTGTATCCATTTCCAGTAGCTCTGCCTCTGAGACTTTGTGGGTCACCAGAGGTTCTGATTCTACCGGGTCTTGAGTTAGTAATTTGTGTTTGATAAAAATGTCGTCAGGTTACCTGATAACAGGGTTCTTTTGGGGACAATCTTCCTGTAGGTTCGAGCTTTGTCTGGCGTTGTAGGCTTCTGTTCAGGGCAAGTGACAGGAGGAGTTTTCAGTTTCATTGTTTCTTTTCTTTTTTCTTGGGGGTTTAGCTTTATAGTTAGGACTCTTTTTTTCCCTTTCAACCCCTCTTTCAACTTTTTCCTATTAGTGGTAAGTGTCTTAGTTCTAGTTTTCAGGCGGTTCCGGTTGAAAGTCTTTGTGTTACTTTTCCCTGTAGTATTTGGTTTACGTCCCACACTGGGTTTTGTCGTTCCTTTAAAGGGGGTGACACTTATCAGGTTGTTATCTTTCTCTGACTCTCTTGCTGTTCCCATAAAAGACATTTCTACGTGAGGAGATTTGATCGCCAGATGTTCTTCACAGTCAGGACGTTGAGGTCCAGTACCGCACAAAGGTCCGTTCAAACAAGGGATGTAGTCATGGACTTGGTCAGTATCTTCACTTGAACATAGGTCTAACCTATCCAGGGAAGTGGCCATAGCCGAGTCACATGGCACATGATGTATATCTGCTGTGACACTCTTTGTTCTGTGAAAATCCATAGTCTCGCAGACAAAGTACGGTGTTAACAGCTCCCCGTGTGTACTGACTGTGGGTAAGTGTTTCAGGATCTCTGTGTCTGATGTGGTTGGATCTCTGTGTTCTATAATTGTAGCCTTTGCAGTCCTCCCCTGATTGTTGTTGGATGTGGAAGGAGTTTTTGCCGTCAGGCCTCCACCCACCCCCTCAATTGGCTGTCTGCTCATCTCTGTTTCGTCATACATTTCTGACGGGTGGTCAGTGGACGGGGAAACGTGTGGGTTGGGTTCAGTGTTTGTTCTGGGTGTGTCATTTTCGGGGTTCTCTGGTCCTTGTATAAAGTTAACAGAGTTAAGGTGGGCGCTCAGGGGGGAGTCGGCTAAAGTACTTACAATCAAAGGGACTCCTGCTGTGGGCTTACCTTCAGGTGTTGCAGTTAGTCTGGGAGGATCCACGTCAGCAGTTGATTCATCGTCCGCCTCCTTGAAATTCTTAGGAGGCGACCTTCCTCCATTATTGAGACCGACGTCCGGTGTCAACTGCGAGGTGGCGTACGGCTCCTAGAGTAGCCAGTAAAACCAACAAAACAGCAAAAACAGTAGTGTGCAGGCACCCTTCACACGCAGCGGGCTTGCAATATTTAAGTTTACATGGCACTTTTCAGAGGAAAATGAGACATTATTTTACTATAATGACCTTGTCCTTAAAAGTACACCGGATTTAGCAAGCAACTGGTCCAGCCAAATCCAGATACACCTGAAAAACATGGTGAAGTTTTGAGAATGTTGCCATATAAATGTTTTTTTTTGTCCTATCTGTTTCACAGACCCCAAGAAACCCAGAACACATATCTTGAAATGCTCAGCTTTGATTTTTGGGATGTTTGGCACACAGATAGCCCTTACTGTGAACAGACACATGATGCAAAAGCATTCAAAAATCTAACAAGCCAAAAAATAAAATGATTATTGTTATAGTGATATATGTGCAGTAGGTCCAGATCACCACCAATACGGGCATTGCATATGAGGCATACCCACATAAACAAACACCATTGACAACCAAAACCACTCCAAAACAAAGGTATGTACCAATCATATGCATGCAATACCATGGACAACAATAAACAGGAAGGACATTCATGGAATGCATTATTGACATTCTACACACACTCAAGATATTCAATTTTCAAGAAAAGAAAATGTATCAAGATATTTGTGCATGGGCAGTAACTCTGGAGTTACCAACACACACCTTGCAGATAAAAAGTATTTGGCAAAACTCATCCCTAGTAAGTCTGGAGCCACCAATATGTTCATTGTGGCTGGGTTATGCTGACACCGACACCATCACCAACAAGAACCCGCTCGGAACAGACATATGTGCCTGTCATATGTGAGGAATTCTACAGATAAAAAGACGCTGTTGTAAGAATATCTGAGGAATGAACGAACAAGGGTGTAATCAATGTTTGGGCACAAACTCCATGTAGAATGACAGGGAGCACAATAGCTGGTGAGCATGCACATATCATACACAGGGAATGTTTATGTGCAGACATTACATTTGGAATGAACAGTGAGATTAAATAGGAGCAGAACAAAACATGTTTTTTAAAAAATAAGGTTACTATCAAGAAAATGTGATGGCTTCTTACGTTGGGAATGCCAACATTAAGTGTCAAACACACACTCCAACAATAACACAATGTAAAGACTACAAAGTCGAGATTTCCAAAGTTAAAGTAAAAGCGCTCAATCCAAGTGAACTTATCATCTAAAACAAAGACCTTCAGTGTGTAAAATAAACCTTAACATACACTACATCACTGCTTCACAGCTCTTTAAATATTAGGAAGCTAAAATTCATGCTAGAGTGAGAAGTAGTGTTGTCAACTCTGAAGTAATGCTGTAGTGTAAGTCAAGGTTTATTTTTTAGTGTGGTGGACTATTTTGTTGTAGGAAATTAGTTTGGTGGCAGAGCGTTAATATCCTAAAGTTGTCATTCCCACTTTTCATTGTGTTACCTTTGTAATGAGTGTTTGTACCTTGCAGTTGTCGTTAAAACGAATACAATTTATTTAAACATATTTGATATAAAAAACTGCCTCTGCTTATTCTTGATTTAATGGCAACATATTGTAAACACAATCTACAAATAGCACATTTAAAATCACAACCACAAAATACATATACACAATTCTCATGTGCAAAGTGCAAAAAGTTTCATCATAAGAACTATCCCAAAAAATGGACCTAAAAAACCTAATATGCAAACAACGCTATTGCCCTCAATAAGTGGCAATAGACCAACATGCACATAAATACAACAGAATTTTTTATTACAGCCACAGTCCACTAGTTGAGACAATTACATAGGATTTGTCTTCTACTATCTTATAGAGCTCTTCTGAAGGTTCTTTCACTTTCCCCTTCTTCCTAGTTTCCACAGTTCCCTGGATCTGGTAGTGTTTTAATCAGGACAGGCTGCAGGTGTTGATAGCTTTCAAAAGTTCATGGGTTACGTTGACTCTAACCAGTAGCTCAACTGAACAGCGCCACAAATGGGTCATGAATCGGTATTCTTATCTTTAACATTTGTCTGTACTTACCTAGACCACCATCATTGGATGTAAAAAATGTTACTCCTTCTTCCTTTAAGGCACATTCATTTGTCTCGTTCCCATCATCCCTTGGAGACTCAATTATTTCACCAAAGACTACTTTGGGTTCAGCAAATTCACTGAACTTCAAAGCCTTCCAAACTCACTGTAGCGTCATGGCAGTGTTGGCAATCTCTTTAGCACCATTTCTTAAATTCTACTAAACAATTAATGAAAACTTTAATGACCAAGCAACGATACTTGCCATGATCCACTGAAAAATTATATATATGTAGAATCTGTCTTCACCTCACTACAAACAAGAGTGTATCATGAAGTGGCAACTTCCAGTCTATTACAAAAAAATCTACAGGAATCACTTGAGTTGGAACGTGCAGAAAAAAAAGCTTATTACGATCATTGTTGGAGATGCTGAAGGAAATAAAAATGGACAGACCTCAAACTCAATGAACCTGGACAAACAACTGACGGGAAACCTTTTAACAGCAAATAACATCATATACAAAGCTTCTACTTTATCTCACAATCCAACTGCCTCTGTTGACAAAAGTGTCCAACAACTCGTCATGCCAGGTATTAAAGTCAGACAAAGACGACATAGGACACTTTTAGATACTGAAAATGCCCCCTGAAGCCTTGTGCCGAACCAAAAAGAAAAGACATTTTTACTCCCAATACATTTTGAAGTTGAAGAAACTCCCCCTGCTTTTTCGACCATAAATGGTCCCCAATCTAAAGCACTCCAATTGGATGATCGCTACCCATTTTTCCAAAAGAGAAAAACAAGGAAATAGTGTAATAAAAAATGAATAAAGAATCCCAATAAATAAAGAAATCAAAACACTTCAACAAACTAAAAAAAGCGAATCCAACGGTGTGAGGACTTTCATGCAAAAGTATCAACTCCTCCTTCTACTGCAAAGCACTTGTCAAACAAAAAAAATGAGTCCCTGCCTTTTCTGGAAATTACATAACAGGTATCAAGTGAACATCTGGACTGTTTTCACAATACAAAAGAACTGGCAGCAAGTGACAATGACGGAGAAGTCAATATATTAGATTTTTCAACCTATTCGGTGGATGATGGAATAGATCATTCGAAGAACTTGGAATATGAAGCACAAGATCTGAATTGGGCCGACACAGAGATTGAAGTGGTGGAAAAAAAGGACACCCTTTTTGACGGTAACCCACCTTTTCTTACTTTAGCAGAAAAACATAATATGGCTGACTCAAAATGTAAGTCAACGAGTAGGTGTCAAAGTTTAAGATCACCAAGTAAGGGTTATAATGAAAAAGTAACACATTTACCCTTTCATCGGACTCTTGTTGTCCCCAACTTGATAAGGGCTTAACTTCCGACAAGAAAGATCGTGATGACAATCTTCTTGCTTTGGAGCAGCTACTACCAACAAATGACGGTTTGATTCTAATATAATGTGTTCTCCTTATTTCTGTTACGCTCACCTGGCTCCCACAGAGGCGTCGATCTGAACTGGACAGCTGTGGTCTCCACTAATTTGACGCGTCCGGCCGAGATGACGGACTGGACTGGCCCACCTAGCTTTGTTTGCTTGGCCCGTATGAATATTCTTATGTAAATGGAGAAAGGGAAATAACCACCCGTGGAGTTGAGTGTAAATCCCCCCACCCTCGCTGTTCTCCCCACAGATCACCTTTGATGTCCCCTCTTATAGTCTCACCTGATGGTTTGAAAAGATGAGCTCTCCATCCTGCATTGAGCGCAGGGGCGCGTTGATAACCAGTTGCTTCACTGGCTCGAAGGAATTGGTGAGTTCCAGAACAATATTGACTCCGAAAAGTATGTAGTTCGTAAGAGTTCAAATGCCTGACTTTCACTCTTGTCCGATTCCTTGCAGGTTGCAGCTTGACCCTAGTGAAGAGTTCCTCGTGGTAACCGGTAATATTCTGGTAAGGATTTGTATTTTCCAACACTGTTCGATAAAATAATGTCAATATGTAACCTGTTGTTTTCTCCCTTATTCAGGCCCTGAGAGGGGAATAATACCTCCGGCGGTAAAATCAGGTAAGTCTGTTGTGGTGAGGAAGGTTCCCCTTGATAGTCCCTTTGTTTCACCTTGCTGTCCTTTTGTTTCTCCTTAGGGGCCAGGGTTCGGCGAAGATGCAGTGGAAGCTGCGCCGACCCGTGAAGAGGAATAGTACCCCCGGTGGTAAAATCAGGTAAGTCTATGGGGGAGTAACTAATATTCCTCTGTGTATTCCCTTGGCTCACCTTGCTGTTCTTGTCTTCTCCTTAGGTGCCGGAATGCGGCGGGAACATGCAGGAGGATGCGGTGGAATGTGAAGATGCTGCGAAGGCCGGTGAGTTTAGCGTGGCGCTGCAGCAGGCGAGGCGACGCACATAAAATAACTTCTTTCTTCCAGCTTGAAGGCGCGATGGATCGGGAATTCAGGTAAGGATAAAAGCTATTGCTCTTGTTCTAACCTTTTCTCCTTCTTTCTCCCTTTTTCTAGGAGCTCCAAACTCAAGGCGGGCGTGGCAGGAGACTGGTGCAGACTTGCAGGCACGGTGAGCGTTACGCTGCTGGATGCAGAATAACGTGAAGCATGTGCTGCTCTTCGGGCATGGTTTAAATATCCTCCAAAGTAGTACCAGGTAAGTATTCCTCCCCGGCCCCACCCGAGTAAAAAAATAGTCCCTAGGTAAAATAGTCCCTTCCAAGCCTCATTTGGCTTGGAGCTCTTGCAGCATGGTCTGCATCAGGTACGCTTGCAACATGGTCTGCATCAGGTAAGTTCTACTTTATGAGCCTGACACCTATGGCGCCAGGACTGACTCTCCATATGAGCCTGGCGCTATAGGCATCAGGACCGCACCCAAACAGCCCCTAGCAGGGGTTTATGGGATTGCTCAAAATAACTTGATGCTTGCTTTCGGGGTTGCTGGACCTGGTCTGGGTCCCCGGGGGTAGGCATCATGACAATTTCATCACATCTCTTTATTGCGATTCATTGACACAGAAGACATAAAGATCATTGAGTTTGTCAATGAGTCACAATTGGATAAAGTGATTCTACACCTAAGGTCAAACTTGGTCAAGTCATCACTGTTGGAGGTTTCCCATTTACTTTTGCCTCTGGGCTTTGAGCTAGGCGAACGTTTGTTAAGTGGGAGATCGACAACTCAAAAACCATCAGACAATAAAAACCAAATTCAAAAAGGAACGTGGGAACTTGAGAACCACTATTGCTCAAAAACTTGAGAGAGCTCAAATTCAGCCACCAGTAATTCCGGAAAAAGAATTGAATGCACTTTCCTTAAAAAACCAAATCCCCCTTTAAAGGTTACTTTCAACTGTACAACAGATCTGACCATAAGGTTGAAGAATGTCCAGAAAATCGAAATGGTGCATCTGAACCAATGGGCATGGATGGCAGCGACTCTTTCAAATTCCAACAATTAATAACAAACAGCAGGCTTAAAACATGATATGAATTGCCTCCTGGAACACCTGTGGCTTTGTTCACTTATTTAATGACTGCGAAATAAATTTAAAGAATTTTAATGTATTATGTTTTCAAGAAACATGGATGCAGTCCGCCCCCACCCTTGATGGTTATTGTTCCTACCTTAATCCTGCCTATAAGGGTATTAGAGGTAGACCGTCTTCAGGTCTTTTAACGCTGTTGAGAAATGGGTCGGGACTAGCTGTTGTGACATCTTTGAATATAAACCCCTTTATCCAAGGCACTTCTTGGAAATTGAACAGGGAGTCGCTCAAAAACCAAAAGTGGAATTAATTTTAAAATTTGTATTGGAATCCTGCTGCAATAGCATTCGCCAATTTTGTGAACCTTGTGATGGATTTCATTGACAAACAAAGCAGTCTAACAAACGCCCTATTCATAATCATTTGTGGTGACCTTAACATTCCTTGCATTGACAAAAACGGTCATGTTATGACAGACTTTGATATTACTTTTAATAAGCGTCATGCTAGAGCAGCGATTTGGTCCGATGCAATGCAGACCCGTGACTTTTACATGTTAAATGGACAATCAAAAGGGGACATTCCTTTGTTTCCGGAAACGTGCCAATAATGTAAAACTATGAGAAGTGATTGAAACAAAAAAGAGTTTTCACTTCCTATTAAGACTGGCATGTATTATCAAAACATTAGTTAGACCGAAGCAATGACTAACTAATATAGAAATCTTGGAGGACAGAAATAGGCTAGTTATAGGTCCGAAAGATGTCTCTACACTCTTGGCCAAGTATAACGAAAACTTGGGAAAACATCAGTTAGGAGTAAATTACGTTGCCCTTTTGCTCAATTGACTTCTACAAAAGTAAGTAAGGAAACTGATTTGTATTCTTAAGCATGGTCGCGATGAATTGATTGCAGTGGTGAAAAAGCAATTACGGTCAGACTTGCGGCCTGTTCAAAGTTCAAATTCTGAATTTATTGCAGAATTATTAGGAAAGAGAAAGCAAACATACAAAAACAGGATAAGCCTTTACCGAGCTCAACTACTAAAGTCTGACACAGTACTGATGGTAACGGCCATAGAGAAAAAAACTCTGGAGAAATTTGGCAGATGTTTAATGGGAAGACTTCTTCTCAATCTACACTTTTGACGAACATGGTTACGGAGGAAAACTGGACAAAAGGTTTCAGAAACCTATCTCGGACTAGGAATGGTGAATGAAAGATCGTCATTAGAAAAGGCTAAAAGAATTTTCGGCCTCACAAATGATACGATTAAAGAGGCCACAGATGCATAGATCCCTTTTATTATTAAACTTTTTGACCAAGTGATGTCACTGGGGGAGGTTCCGGACTTGCTGAGGAAAGCAATAATAGTGTCCGTATTCAAGAGGGGCAATAGGGCGGGTCCTAACAACTACTGTCCTATTGCCCTCTTGGATGTTTTGGTTAAGCTATTTGCAGCAGTCATTTTAAGACATATTCGCCTTTGGGATGATAGCGAGTGGAGAAGGGACCCATGACAAACTGTGTTTGTTTAAGGTGGCTGGGCCCACTTAAAGTAAAAGCCATAGGAAGCAGTTAAAAAATGTATCTGGCTTTCATCGATCTGAAGAAGGCCTTCAACAGTGTTGGCGGAAACATTTTACTGTCCAAGTTAGAGGCCTGGAACTGTCCGACTGACTTACCATTAGCGATTACGGCTCTCTACACATCTACAAATATTCAGATCTGATTAAATTCAGAGGGAGATTGGACTAAAGAGATCAATACATTTAGAAGATTGAAACAGGGTTCTCCCCTGGCACCAATTGTATGTTACCTGTTTCTATCAGACTTGCACAAGACTTTGGAGCTAGCTCCAGCCTTCCCTCCCAAAAAAAGACTTGGCATGAATCCTTTATGAGGATGACTTAGTCTTGGTTGATCAGTCCCTTATAGGTCTGCAGCGAAGACTGAGTAGTCTGCAGAGATACAGATACAAAACCGGCTTAGAGATCAATGCCGATAAAACAACCATCGTAATTTTGCGTTCTTTGAGAGGTAAGCAGAAGCCTCCCTTTATATGTGTTTTGGGTTGAGAGGAACTCACCCAAGTAAATATGACACTTACCTGGGTACATGCATACATTCTAGCATTAACGATAATCCTTGCCAATTGGAATTGAGAATGGAAATTAAAAGTTTGACTGCTCAGGGAATGCTGATTCATAAAAAGTACGGGAAGTTCTCTATTCTCCCTGTGCTGTCTTTTCATAAATACAAGGTGACACCTATTATAACCTATGGAGCTGAGGCTTTTTTGCCATACTCGTGGAGAATCAGGGCTTCTTTTTCAAGAGGACATTTTGGAGATGGATATTGAATATGCCAAGGTAGAGTCCCCACATCCTTTATTAGGCATGAATTGGGCGTAACTTCAATCTATAGTAACAGTGTGGAAAACTCTAGTTTATATTGAAAATACATCATGCCAGAGACTCCGACCCCTTACCAGATATTGTCTAGTGATAACACGAGGGAGGCTTTGGGCTTTCTGGAGCAGTGGAAATTTCGATGTTTGTCTAAATTACTTGGAAACTATGCAGGATATGTAAGTTACAAACCTGGGGTCAGTCAAGAGGAAGTTATGTCAGCAGGATTGGAACATGACCGTCCTATCCAGAAATTAATATGTTACATCTATGGGACAAAGTTAGGGCGTACAATACTCTGCCCAAGTATTTAACAAAATTTCCGAGCCCTTTATATCGATACAGATTGATGAGTTTTCGCATTAACATATACCCTACAAAGCAAACTTTAGCGGCTCATAGACAAGAAGTGCGAGTTCTTGAATGTAGATTCTGAGCAGGGGGGTAAAATTGAAACACTAAAACATGTTTCATTATTTTGCAAGGGTCTGACGGCATTAAGAACTAGGCATATGGGAAAGTTTACTGAAGAGAGGAAATCATATAGTACTGAAGAGTGGTGGTCCACATTTTTACTGGGTGAACATTTTTCAATAACCTTTGGATTGATACAATTTTTGAGTGAGGTTTTTAATTACGATAACATGAATTGAATTGTTCTTTGGATTGATAATATTTTTGTATGCAGTTTTTTTTAAATCAATTTAACATAATATGTACTGAATTGATGCTGACGATTAATTAAGATCTTTGACATGGATTTTAGACAGACACTGATGGTGATGACATTTTTGTTTGACATTGTTTTATATAAAGGTTTGTAAAGAAATGTGTCTTTTTGTGTTTGTAAGTAAGGAGTGAGTTTTCTAATTGATCCTCTGCAGGTGCCAACCTATATTGCCATTTCTGCAGGCTTTAGAGATTCTTCATTTACCCTTGTATTCCGGATCAGTGTTCAATGAAAACAACACCTGCATATAGAGGTAGAATATATTGTAGGACAATGATAGTACATAAAATGTTGACTACTGATTTTGTGTTTAGCGAACAATCTTTGTTTCTAGGTCAATTTTGTGTCAATTTGTATTTCCAATGCTGCTAGGAAAATTAACTTTAACAAATAATTATGTTTGTGATTTCTCAATTTTCTGGCAAACTTATATGGAATAATAAGTACCTTGACTTATCACTAAAGGCATTTCGTTGCAGAACATGCATTTGTCACCATGCAGCTTCATTATGTGCTGTCATGTTTTATTAAGAACACATACACAAAGGTAAAATGTCATGTCTTTCATAAATGCATGGGCGGGTGAATAAAAGAGTGCTCACTTATGTTATGTATAGGACAGCAAAGCCCTTTTTGTGGAAGCACGTTTAAGGATATGACCATGTGTGTCCCTTCGTTAAATGAAAAAAAGCATGAATGTTAAATTATTAAGTAGTGATAGTGCATACAAAGGTTACTTTATTTACTTGCTATCTTTACTTCATTGTCAACAAATCCTGTCAGATAATGGACTCAGTTGAAACCTCCTGGATTGCTTTGTAGTCAGTTGCAGTGTTCATTTGATTGCATCAATTGAATTTGCACCATATGCAAATTCTGCATTTAGTAGAGGCTGATATGGAACCACTAAAGATATCCTCTGCTCACTGTTACTTGCCTTTGCTACCTCGTGTTCCACTTAAAGGCAGGGTATTATAGTTTATGTGGCGCTGCCCGATGACTGGGCGTCGCCACGTGCAACATAAATAAACGGGGTGTTCCCGGCCGCGACAGAGCGACTGGGAAGCCCGAACCGAGAGGACGTCTCTGTCTGAGTCATTCGGGATTGGGGGCTTATGGAAGGCGCTGAGGGGTCCAGACCAACCCCCAACAGTGGCGACGAGTGGGGGAAACAATGCCTGGGCCCGGCGGTGACTTGACCGGCAATTTTTGTTTATTTGCAGCGAGGTCGACTTGAGACTTCGCTCTGGCCCGCAGGCCGTGCGTTACCCACGCGGCTGGTGGCCATTTTGTGAATCAGGCCGTGAAACTTCTCCGAGCTCCGGTTTGAGCTGAGAAGTGCATCCAGGGCTCGTTTTTGGCAATCCTGTCAGCAGGCAGTGAGACCTGCATGTGACTATGCCCAGTTGGTGATTTTGCATTTTCCTGGGTCTCCTACATCAAGTGCAATCAAGAAGGAGGGCTACAATGGCTGGGCCTGCATAGCCCTTATTTCTTTCTTGTCCTAATTTTTGGAGCAGCTGGAAGCTGAGGCTTCTCTTCATCTTCTTCATCATCAGACTGGTGGCCCCACTGATCCTCATCCTCTTCATCATCACAGAGGTGTGGTGCAGCAGCTGTTTTCTCCAATGGTGCTGGCTGGAGGTATTTGGACTTGGTGTTTGAGTTGCGGCCCCTGTTCCCCACGCTGGGGGTGCCTGTGCGCTCGAACGGATGAGTGATACTGAGGACCAGGACTGAGCGGCGGTGCAGCGGCCTCCACGTGCGCCAGCAGCACCTCAAGGTTTGCTGCCTCCAGTGCAGCCGGCACAGCAGCCTCCAGGTGGTCAGGCAGGCCCTCAGGGTCCTCTACTTCCAGCGCAGCCTGTGGCAGCACCTGTTGTTCAGCAGATTCTCCCCATTATGGCTCAGGTACGTGCACAGGCGGCTCTGCAGCCTATCCTGGAGTTTGATGTATCGGGCCCACCTTCCAGTTTGGGGCTCAGATGAAGGAGGTGGGTGGACCGCCTGAACATGTACTTTCGGGCTGCCCAGGTGATAGATGATGATACCCGGTTGGCAACGATGCTGTACTCGGCAGGTCCGTCTGTCCAAGAGACCTTTGAATCGCTTCCGCCAGGGGATGGATCCTATGATCAGGCGAAGGCCGCTCTGCAGGCCTACTTTCTGCCTCTCGCCAATGCGGATTATGAACGTTTTGTCATGCTCTCTGCCAAACAGAAAGACAATGAAACTCTGGACACTTTCTATGGGCGCCTAAGGCGTCTCTCGCTGTCCTGCGCTTGGGGTGATGCGGAGGACATGATCAGGACGATGCTGATCCAGGCTTGTTCATCAGGCAAATTAAGATGCCAGGTGCCTGGAATTACACTTCAGCGCATCCTTGAACTGGGTAGGTGCATGAGGTGTCGGAGGCAAGGGCAGCTAGAATGGAGGCCGGGTCGCACCCTATCAAGACCGAAGAGGTATGTGTGATGTGGCGAGGTGGCAGGGGCACCCGAAGACCTGGCAGCAGTCCCCGGGATCGAGCCGGGAGGGCAGGAGAAATCTGCCAAAAATGTGGGTATGACCTGCCCCACCCTGCTGAGTGCTCTGCGGCTGGAAAGACCTGTGGACGGTGTGGGCTTCCGGATCATTACTCGAGGGTATGCAAAGCAGCAATGCAAGTATTGGTACCGAGGGGCCCGGGACGGTCCAGTCTCAATCGGCAGGGTCGACCATCCAACGTCGCTCAGGTGGATCAGACTGAGGAGGATGCCCAGGTGGAGGAAGCAGAAGAGGAGGAAGAAAACATCTTCTTTGTCTCGAGTGTGGGGATCCTGAAAAGTAAGAACAGGAGATAGCCAAGGTGCGTGGTCGAGGTAAACCGATCTCCAGTCCCCGTCTTCGTGGACACTGGGGCGTCGGTGAATGTAATGGCCCGAGGACACTATGATGCCATGGACCAGCCCCCCAAGCTGGCTGCTCCTAAGGCCCGCATTTTTGCCTTCGGTGGTGTTGACCCCATCCCTCTGGACGGAGTGTTCGTGGCAAAAGTAGAACATTAGGGCTCCCAAATCACAGCACGATTCTACGTGGCATCGGTGAGCACCAACACGCTGTTAAGTTGTGCTGCAGCAGAGGCCCTCGGCATCGTCAGCTTCGCATACCCTGTCTATTTAGAGGACATTAATGACTTGCTCGAGAAGTATGCCGCACTGTTCAAGGGAATCGGGCAGATGGCCGGTGACCCAGTGAGGTTACACATTAATGAGTCGGTGCAGCCCATTGCCCTGAAACATCAAAGGGTGCTGTTCCACCTCTGTGAACTTGTCGACAAGGAGCTGGACAATTTGGTCAATCTTGACATTATATAAAAGGTGGAAGGCCCGATGCCCTGGGTGTACCCGATAGTGGTGGCACGGCAGCCTAAACAACCCGATGCTGTTAGAATCTGTGTCGACATGAGACTCCCGAACAAGGCCTTTAAGAGAGAGAGGCACCTCACCCTGATGATTGACGACATCATTGCGGAGGTACAGGGCGCTCGTTTCTTTTCAAAACTGGACCTTCGAGCGGGCTATCACCAGGTTGTCCTCCACCCTGAGTCGAGGTACATTACCACCTTCACGACACACCGAGGGCTATGCCGCTACAAGAGACTGAGCTTTGGTGTGTCCTTGGCGGTGGAGGTATTCCAGAACATTATTCCGGGCACCCTGGCTGATCTACAGGGCGTTTTGAGCATAAGCGACGACATCCTGGTGTTTGCCAGAACGGAGGTAGACCATCTGAGGCGGCTGGCGAAGACGTTCGGAAGACTGCAATCCTTGGGACTCACCCTCCAAAAAGAGAAGTGTGAATTTCTCCGACCATCGATAGAGTTCTTTGGTTTTGTATTCAAAGAAGGGGGGGTGTCTCCTGATCTCGGAGGGTGCAGGACATAAAGAAGGCGCAGCCTCCGGAGTTCGTGTCTGAGGTGCGAAGCTTCCTAGGCATGGTCACATACTGTGGACGGTTCATTAAAAATCTGGCCTCCAGATCGGAACCGCTAAGGGCTCTGACCAGGAAGGACGTCAACTGGAATTGGGGCCCGCTAGAACAGGTGGCTTTTGATGACATAAAGGGTGCCCTGGCGGCTGAAGACACCATGTCGTTCTTCAATCCCGCGCTGCCATCAGAGATCATCGTCGACGCCAGCCCATTCGGCCTGGGCGCTGTGCTAACACAAATTGACAGTGGTGGGGGCGTCCGCCTGGTGGCATATGCCAGCAAGGCCCTGTCCGATGCAGAGCAGGGATACTCACAGATCGAGCATGAGCAGCTGGCAGTACTGTGGGGATGCCGGCACTTCCGGCTCTACGTCCTTGGACACCCGGTGACGGTGGCGACCGACCTCAAGCCGCTGCTTCCCATCCTAGCAGGGTCATCCTCCAAGCCACCGGCACGCATTGAGAGGTGGATGCTCGCCCTTTTGGAGTATGGAGTCACCTTGGTATACCGGCCAGGGGCGAACAACGCTGCGGACTATCTCTCCAGACACCCTGGGGCGTACGCAGGCGAAGTCCAGGATGCCTGTGCAGAAGAGGCAGAAGAGCACGTTCGGGTGGTGGTGGAGGCAGCCACGGCAAATGCCATGCCTCTCCAGGAGCTGGAGGCAGCTGCAGCGCAAGTAGAGTGCTTCCAGATCCTAAGGCACTCGATGCAACAGGGCTCCTGGAAGTCAGTGCTGGAGGCTCTGGCAGGGCGCACCCAGGAGGCCAGGACCGGACTTGAGCAACTATGGAAAGTCCGGGAGGAATTATCGTTCTCAACATCTGGCCTTCTGCTCCGCGGAGATCGGATTTTGGTGCCCCAATCGAAGGTGGACGAGGTGACCGCTTTGGCTCACCGTGGTCATCAGGGTGCTGCCAAGACCAAGGCACGCCTACGGCTGAAGGTGTGGTTCCCTGAGCTAGAACGTAAGGTGGATGACTTCGTGGCGGCCTGTGTTTGGTGCCAGGTGGCATCTCCCCTGCAGTGGGAACCTGCAATAGAGACAATGCCTAGGGGGACACGCCCTTAGGAAATCGTTCATGCAGACTTTGGATTCACCACCATGGGCTCCCATTTCCTGGTTCTGGTCAACGAGTACTCTAGATACCCCGAGGTGGAGTTTGTGGACTCTGTGGCATTTGAGCACGTTGTGGTGGCCGTGGAAAAGGTGTTTGTGGCCCATGGTTTTCCACGCACGCTGTGCTCGGACAATGGGGCGCCATTCCAGAGCGAATGCTTCTCGGAGCTGATGGAGAGCTATGGGGTGGTGCACAGGAAAATGATGCCCCTCTGGCCCTGGGCCAATGGCGAAGCAGAACGGCTCATGAGGACTCTAAATAAAACCTTTAGAATTGCTCAGGGGCAGTCGCTCCAGAGAGCCCTGTACCAGTTTCTGAGGGTGTGCCGCACCATGCCACATGCATCCACAGGAGTGGCCCCGGCTGAGGCATTTTTCAAGCGGTGTCCTCAGGGTTTGCTACCGGAGGTTGGAGAGAAAGAACCTGGGGTGATCAATGACCAACAGGTCGAGATGGACCAGTGGCTGAGGATCGAGCAAGAGAACGCTCGGAGAGGGCTTCGCCCGCAGCGGCTGGAGCCTGGCGATGAGGTCCTCATTTGGAATAGGCATCCCCATGGGAAGCTCTCCCTACCTTATGAACCGGAACCGCTGGATGTCGTTGCGGTCCGGGGATCCATGGTGACTGCATCGGACGGACGGTCGGCAGTAACTCGCAATGTGAGTTTCTTCAAGAAACTGCGGGATCCAAGAACTGATCCACCTCCTGATCCAGACCCAGGAGAGACCCCTGAGGACGAAGGGGAAACACCCTGTCTGCCTGAGTCCCCGGCCCGGGGCATGCTCCTGGACAGATCACCCGTGCCGGAGGTGAGCAGGAGGTACCCCCAGAGGGCTGGGCGAGGGAAACCTGCTCACCTCAGCAATTACGTGTTGGGTCACCTGGCTGCTGAGGATGAGAATTGTTAAGTAAGGGGACCCGGGTGGATGTCAATAAAGGGGTGTTTTGAACATGGGGTTTCATGAAATGTTAAGTATTCATTTTGGTTTGGTTTGCAATGTCTAGTATTCGTATTGTTATTGTTCTCCCAGAAAAAGGAGCAGTGTGGCGCTGCCCGATGATTGGGCGCGCACGCGGCGGCATGACGTTGCACGCCGCCGCGTGCAACATAAATAAACGGGGCGTTCCTGGCCGCGACAGAGCGACCGGGAAGCCCGAACCGAGAGGACGTCTCTGTCTGAGTCCTTTGGGTTTGGGGGTTTACGGAAGGTGCTGAGGGGTCCCGACCAACCCCCAACAGTTTACATCTCAGATGACTATTCTTAAACGGTGGCTACTGGATCCAATCGCTCAAATATAGGTTTTTATACATCTCCTAAACTGCTAAGAAGAAAGGGTTATTGGAGATGTGTGTCCCTCCCTGTGAACTGCACTACCCTCTCTCTCCCTGTCCCTACATTTGCAGACTGTGCCTGGCTAGCATCAGTCATTCCCTCCCTTATTGCCCCTCCCTTCCACACTACTCACCACTCCTATTTGCTCCTTATTGCCCCTCAGTGCATCATGATCTCTTTCCTTTGATCCTTACCACCTCTTTCCCACACTCGCCACCTCCCCTCTTTCCCTCTGCAGCCCTTTCCTTCACTCTTCGCAAAACAACTTTCCATTCCTTATACCAAACCCAAAACTAGTGCATTTGCCAATAGTTTCATAGTCCACAACACGGTATCCAGTTAAATTTTCGAAAACATTAAAAAAAAATGCTAAAAAAAATTTTTGAATGTTTTTTTTTTCATTTTATGTTTTATTTTTGTGTCGTTTGTAAAAAAAAAAGTGTCAATTAAAAAAACGGTGGGTTGGGGGGAACCCCCCCATATTTCAAAAATAAAATTAAAAAAAAAACATTCGAAAAATGTTTATTTCGGCAATTTTGTGTCAACAAAATGTCATTTCGAAATTGTGGCGTTCGAAAATGTCACTATGAACCCCACAACACATCATCTGCTGATTTTGGTAACCTGCACTTTGATTTTGTGGCTTTACTTTTTCTAATCTCAAACATGATACTCTGAAGTACACATGCAGTTACATACATGGGGCTTCATTACGGGTCCGGCGGTAACCCTGCCGGTGCTATAATTTACTGGTAATAATTTACAGATGTCTGACTTCCCGGTGCCACCGGGCATTTACAAGTATGGCGGCCGGGAAGTCAGGCACCGGTACATTTGTTAATCCCCATTCCCATCGGACTCTATGGGAGTGGGGCCCAGGAGCACCGGCACCATTAGTAACGGTGTTGGTGGTCCCGTGACAAGTGTACCTACTGTGGCCGCTGCGCCCCGCAGGGTCAGACCTGTTGGGCACAGCAGCTCTGCCAGGCAGACTTGTAGTTTGCCGGTCCGGTAAGCTCACCGGCACCCTTGTTTCCAGACTGGCAAACATGTAATGAGGCCCATGCACTCACACAGGCAAGTACTAACACATGTTCCCACATACAGTGTCACACATTCCATACGCATTCACAAGCACATGCAAACTATCACACATAAGGGCATGCATTTTTTTGTCTTTATGCTAACATTTTCTTTCCTAGAATACACATTACAGTTCACCTATATCAACAGACACGAGCATATTGACAGCAGGCACAGAAAAGCATAGAATACCTACAGTTCAGTAGAGTAAACAGTGTATTTCAGAAACTGACATCGTTCGTAGCTGCGTAATGCAAAACATGTGGATAAAGGATATTTTACTCTATAATTTTCATACCATTGACGTCTTAGAAATATAGTTCAGATAAAGATTTGAACTGACTCCCGAGGCACCAATCACAGTTTACACAAATAATCCAAGGAACTAATGTCAGATTTTATTGATTGCATCTTCTCAATTTTTCCCACAAAAATAAATCCTCTCATAAGCAGTTTGTTTTCACAAGTCTATCAGCCAGTCTTTAGCATTTAATTTGTATGAAGATTTCAAGTTTCTAAAGATTTTCCTCTTGGCATATGGTTATGGACTTCACTTTCCAGCTTTATTTTATTTATTCACATTGTCTGATATTGCACCAACACTGGATCACTTTACAATGACTTTTGAGTAGAGGAACTATAGCAATAAACAAGCATAAATGATAATTAAGCCTGGTTAGAGCATAAAACAGTACTTGACTAGAATGCAATTTGAACAATTACCATCTTTCTAAATATCCTACAAATGTAGTTTAGAGGAGAGTCCAACTATAAAAGAGTCTCTTAAATTAGATACAGCAGAAAAGAAAATCTAATGATTGAGGTTTTTGTACTACCCGACCCACCTAATTAGGTTGTGTTGCATCTGTTTTAATAGGATAGGGAGTAGACGGGTTTATAGTAAAATGAGCAATAACATTGAGAGGTATTTCAGGATCATATTTTTCAATGTGCCATGAATTGAAGAAATGGTACGTCTGTCTCCACATTATAACTTTCTTTGCTTTCTAATTCCGTTAATAGCTTTGTTAGGGATAATTCTCATAAATGGCTAATTTCCCTTACCCACTGAGTCCCTTAGCAGCTTTGCTGGATTTCTAGGATTTATTTATTTATTTATTTATTTTTGATGTTTTAGTTCAGTGTCAAACTTTTCCATCATTGTGAATTGGATAAGTTGTGGTGAGAAAGTATGAAGAGAAAAGAAAAAAAAGAAAAAGAAGAACAGTCTTGTGCTGTGATTCAGGCGTTTCTTCCATTAAGTTGAAGGATGCTGGAGAGGAAAAGGCAAATTGTGTATATATATTTGTTGTTTTTTCCACTGAGGATGGCAGCCCATCTTTCTTCCGTATTCGTTTGTTGCGATGCAAGATCGAAGTAGGTGCCAAATTGCTTGCGTTAATGTGCGAGGGTCTGACATTCCATAACCAGGTGGAATATGGTTTCCGCTGTTGTTTCAGCTTTGCAGAAGCGGCAGTAGTTTTGTGATCTGACAATCTGTCTTGTTGTGGCAAGATGAGAATTTGTTGGTAAAATGTTCAAACGAATTCTTAGAAATATTGATCTGATGGTTCGGTCTGGGAATGATAGAAGATACCGCGGTGGTTCATGTATTTTTCTGTTGTCTTTGTTACATTGAAGAGTCTGTTTGTAGCTGTTTTTCATTTGGATGGTTTTGATCCAATCGTTCTGTAAAAGTTTGTTTTTGTCATGTTGGGGGCGCATGGTTAAGAGTTCTTCAGATATTTCTTCCTTTTCCATTTCTTTAATGATAGATTTTTTCCATTTTTCTAGCACCATGTTGTTAAAGGTGTTTGGTTGGGTTTTCAGAATTTGAATTTCAGGAGTTTTCTCGTCAGATAGTAGTTTTCGATAGATGTCTAATCTTTTCTAGCATACAATGGATCCAATAGATTGAGTTGCTAGTTCATAACGTATTCTCGGCATTGTGTACGAGTGCGGAAGGTGGAGAATCTTACGCCAAAAGGTTGACTCAAATTTCATCCAGTTTACTTTTTCAGTATTCATCATTGCTTCTGTTCCGTATGTTATTATCGGAATGTATTTTAGTCTGTAATAGGCGATGATTGGTCTGAATGAAAATGTTCCATATTTCCTGTGGAGGATGCATCCTTGTCGTGCCAGTGTTTGTGCCTGTTGTTCCACTTTATCCAGCCATTGTTCTTCAGTCTTGGATTTGTTGATTAGTATGCCGAGGTATTTGAATGTTGTCACATTTTCTAATTGGATTCCACTGATGTTAAATTGCGGTTGGTGTATTGTTTTTGATTATGGTTTGGTTAGAGTCCTAGTCTTTGTTTTTGAGATGTTGATTGTTAACTCGTTGTTGTTCATGTAGTTACTCAGTGATGTCAAGGCAGCTTGTAATCCAGATGCGGTTTTATCGAGCAAGATGATGTCATCAGCGTATGCCATAACAGTGACAGGAGTTGAATTTATTTTCGGCGGGTTAGTTTGGTTGCTCATCAGATGCTGTTCAATGTCTGATGTAAACAGATTGTAGAGGGTTGCTGCTAGAGGGCACCCTTGCTTTAGGCCGTTTGATGTGGTTATCGGTTTAGTGGTCATACCTTGTTTTGTTAGTCTCACTTTTATTGAAGTTTCTGAGTAGAGTAGAATAATTGGTTCCAGGATGTTCGGGGGGCAGTTCCATGTTTTGAGTTTTGCCCATAACTTCTGCCGTGACATGGCATCGAAGACCATCCTCAGGTCGATGAATGCAGCGTATATGGTGGTCTTGTTGTTGATGGCTTCATGTTTGATGAAATGGAGTAGTAGTAGGTTGATATTGGTTCCAACATTGGGAGTAGAGCCTGTTTGTCGTGTTGAGATCCGGCCATTTTGTGCGGCCCAAGAAGTTAGTTGTCTCAGAAGTGTTGTTGCAAAGAGTTTTCCAAGTGGGTCCAATAGGGCAATTGGATGGAAATTCTGTGGTTGGTCTCGGGGTCCTTGTTTGTGAATGGGGACAATTGTGGCTGATCTCCAAGAAATTGGAATTTGGTTGAGTGTGTTTATGATGTCTATTATCTGGCACATGAAGTTTGCCCATGCTGGAGGATCTTGCTTCAATACAGCGTTTGAGAGTCCGTCGGGACCAGGTTCTCTTGATGTATATAGGTTTTTGATCATGCATATCAGGTCGTCATTGGTGACGCTTACTGTCCACTTTGCTTTGTTATTGGTTGTTTCTTCTTAGAGTTGGGAAGGTCGGACTTCATAGATGTTCGAAAAATGTCTAATCCACGTTTGTTGCGGTACGTTAGCCGTTAGCTTGTGCTGTTTTTGGGAATTGTCGTTCAGGAGATTCCAAAGCTCTGTTGTATTGTTTGAGTTATATGTTTTCATTATGGTTTCTGCATCTGTTTCCAGCAGAATTTTTTGTTGAGATTTTTTCCAGTTGTTATATGATTGTTTCAGTTTCGAAATCTGCAAGATGTTTTCTGCTGTTTTTGTTTTCTTCAGCTGTCTTAACGATTTCGCCAGGGCTTTTTTCTTTTTGGCTATTTCCTTTTTGTATGTGTGGAGGTGGGGTTTTTGTGATCGGTTTTTGACCGTTTGTTGGAATGGTATCAGAATCCACTCGTAGTTCAGTTTTTCGAGATCGGTCTTGTTTGAGACGAGACTTTTCGTCGGTAGAGAGGCTATCGCTGCTTGTGGGATGCGGATCCTTGAAGATGTTCCATCGAGTTCTACTGGACATGCTGTCTGGGTTGTATCTTGTTTGGTGATGAGATGTGAGTACACTGTTAATTTATTGTGGTCGCTTTTGTCAGAGACTATCGTTTGGGCTGACTTAACCGATTCATGCAGGGTTTGTGAGAGGAATATGTAATCGATGATTGCGGATGAGGATCCTCTGGCCCATGTTGGCACGTACGAAGTGGAGTTGTTCCTTGCATGGTTAAGGAGGATGAGATCTCGGGTGAATATTTCATTCATCCATCTTGTTGCTTTTGGTGAAAGTTGATTGTAGGTTTGGGGAGTACCATTCTGTGTGAATAAGTTAATGTTGAGATCCCCGCAGAGTATTATTTCTGGGTGGTAATGAGTTCCCGCTAGTTTGTCGATTGTGATGAATACACCTTCAATGAATGCTTTGGTTGTTATTGCTGCGGGATTCCACCTGGTAAGAGTGTGAGCCTTTTTCCCACTCTTGCATGTGTTTTGCTGAGTGTATTTCTACTTTTTGTGTGATCTTGGGCCCTGGAGCCTCACCTACTCCATAGCACCATTTTCTTCATGTGTGTTACACAGCACCCTCAGTGCAGTGACACAGGGTTGTCTTTGAGACTTCTTACCGACTCCATTTTCTGGGGCTGACTACTGTCCCCCAGAAAAGATAAAGTTGCCATTAACTTTATTTCAGTCACTTTTACCGCAGAGCCAGTACACCCAATCTTACATGGAGTATTGGAACGGGTTAATTTGTATCCCTTTTTATCTGTGTCTCTTGGAGCATTGTTTTGCTCCCTTTACGCTAAGCCTTGGCTGGTGTCAGTGGTATCTACCCTATTTTCATACCGCGGTTATCATAAATAACCATGGTATTGTTTTAGGCTATTATATTAGCCGCAAACATAAATCCGCTTGACCATATATGTTTTATTATGGTTCCGGCTGGGTTTATTCACCATTTCTTTTTGTAACTGTCTTTCTCTTGTTTTACTTTGCACGCCAAACCAGGTTAGGTCCCTTTGTTCATCATCTTTTCGCAGGCTTCCACACAGAAGCCCTCCTTTAGGCGTCTGAAAGTCTGGGTAGGCAGGATGTGAGGGAGGGTGGTTTTGCTGTGTGATTGACAGCCAGGCTGTATGAATGGGGGAAAACTGCATAAAAAGCAGGTCTCTGGGACTGGAAAGACAAAGTCGCCACTGGAACGAACGAACCAACGAGGATCTGATGGAAGAGGACCCCTTCCAAGACTGAACCGCCCGGTGAAGCCCTGCGGCAGGTCCGAATCTTCAGAATCCAACGACAGAGAAGATCCTCCAGGAAACTTCTTCCCTTGAGCTGGTGGGACCAACCCGTTTGCCCAAACTTCAAGCCAGGACCCCTCCTCTGGTCGAATTCGCTGTACAGAGCTACAGTGGGCCGGATAGCCAGGAAGGTCGGACCCTGCTTGGGTTTTAAGGAGCGCGCCTTTTATTTGTTACTTTGCTCTGCTGCTGGTTTCTTCCCTGGGTAGTGCAGGACCCTCCAGTCTTCCTACTTCTGATAAGTCCGACAGTCGCTTCAGGAACCGTGAGCCTGCAGGAACCACCAGTAACGTCTTCCTCAGCTACAGCTCCCTCTCCGTTTTAAGGTACTGTGCAAATCCGGTTGTTCATTTCGTTCAGCCGCGGTGAAAGTGTTTGAAAATATTCTCCAATCCGAGGTCTTGTCCTTCTTTCTTCTTTGAACTAACATTTCTGCCAACCAACCTCGTCCGGAATCCATGGCACAAACTTTACCGCGAACTACCCTGAACTGTATTATCTTGAGCAAAAGACTTTTGACCTATTGACTTTGGCCCTAAGCCTTTGCTGTCTGATTTTATCATTGTAGCCTAACTTGTTCAATTGCCCTGAGTACTTACCTGTTGGTGTGGTTCATTTTCTGCTAACTTTGTTTTTCCCTCCCTTTTAAATTGCTGGAGTGCCATTTTGCTCCCACTTCATTTTGTGAGTTTAACTTGTCTGGAATTTAAGGGAAATGGTGTGGTGTATTGAGAGTGTGATTTTTAACTGCTTAGAATAGTGAAGTGTTATAAAACTGAAGAATGAAATAAATATATATTCTTTTACTTGAAAACCTTGAGTCAGTGTTTGCCTGAATCATAGTAATTGCTGTCTTTTGTGTAACTATTTGATTCTGCTCACTTACTCTTGAGATAGATCTGGCTGCTCAGCCACAGCTCCCATTTTAACTGTGTAGTACAGGCTTGTACCAAAGGTGAATGTGTACTGTCACCTGTAGTCTTAATTGTGTGTGATGTTCCCAAAGGGTACTGCATATAATTCTGCCTAACAAGCTTTTTATGGGGTATGGAGTTAATCAGCTTGTATCTTAATACTGAGTGAGTAAGGTATCCTTGCTAGGGTCAGCACCTCTGGGATTAGTGTACATCTGAGGTATAGCGTGGATGGGTATTGTCGAGAACCAGAAAAAGGAGTTGGACTAAGTAATGTCATATTCAAGGGTGTTTATTTAAAGTAAAAGGAAAATGCCTGTTTAACCCTACCGCTATGAGGGAAGCTCCCTGCTTAACAAACTAAAACAAATGGTGCTCACCAAAAGTATAGCCCTTAGTCCAACTCCTATTCAGCTAACTGGCCCTACCACTTAACAAAACCTAACAAATAGAAGGAGGCTGCAGCAACAGCCTCAGTGTTTGGCTTTTGCCTGGCCCAACACTTGGATTTCTTCTCCAAGCAGCAGACTTTAGAAGTTCATCAAATTCTGTATTCCTCTCCAGCAAAGGTTTTAAAGAAAGGTTTGCCAAATTCTTGCTTTCTTTCCAAACAAAGGTTTTAAAGAAAGGTTTGTCAACGTCCATCAATTTCTTGCAGATCATTAATCAGCAGAGTTCTCAGTCTTTGTATATATTCCATATGGTTGCCTTTTCCCCGGAAAGACAAGGGTTTTAACACAATTCCATCATGTTCTTTGTTAATAATCTTGTTTTTAAACCTATGAGGACGGGAACCCTCCAGGTTCTTTCTCCCTCGAATTCTGATATTTATATTTCGTGTTTTTTGGTCTTCCAAAGTCCTCTGGCCCTCAGACAGTCTTACTTTAGCGAGGCTTTGATGGGCGTCTGCCTGTTCCGGTTCTCTTGACTTTGGTAACCCACATGGCCTTCCTCGCTTTTAATATTATCGTTGCTCTGTTTCACCCAGGTTTCCAAACCTCTCTGATAGGCTTGTTTTATAACTATCCTGAACTATCTGACTCCCGGAACCATTATGGCTTTTCCAGCCTCTGATCTTGTTTCTAGGAATGCCCAAAGTCCTTTGGCCCTCTATCAGGCTTGCTTTAGCAGGGCCTCAATACAGCATCTGCCCGCTCTGGTTTTCTGTGCCTCTGTAACCCTTGTTGCTTCCCCAGCCCCGTGTGTCAATGTCTTTCAATTACCCTGGGCTCCCCAAAGCCCTCTGGCCCTCTGCTACTCTTGCTTTATCTCTTTTTTGGGGTTTGCTGGGCGCCCCAGTCTTGATTCTCACTTATCGCCCCTCTGCACAGCGTTACCTTTTTGGGACCGATTGCTTCCCTTCCACTGCTCAGCTCGACAACTAATGAACTTCTTGTGCGGAGCTCTGGGATTTTCTCTCTCTGCTTCAGTTTGGTCTCGCCATCGGTTACCGGGCCCCAGGCTCACTATGGTTTCTCTGTAGTACTCCAAAAGGCAAGATGGTTGCTTTACTGTCCCCGACTCCTTCTTGACCCAGGCTTCATTGCTGGTCATGGCGCCAGCCTTCCAGCGTCTTGCAAGCATCTTGTTCGCTCTCCACGCTACCGCTGTCTCTGTGGTCTAGTGTGGCTCTGCCCCTACAGGACATCTTCCCGTCAAAGTCTTGCCTCTGTGTAGGATACTCTCTTCTTTATTCCACATTCCTCATGGTTTTATGTACGTCATCAGAAACAAAAGGGGTGTGTTGTTCTTTTTTGACTTTGGAGTTCAGGTGAGATCCAGCATTGCCTGAAGCCAAAGAGATTGATGAAATGTCAATATTCGGTCAATTCAAAACAGAAGTAACAACAGACTTTCCAATTCCCATGTAGGTGTATAATGTACGTTAGACTGGGAGTTCGTTATGAGAATGGAAGTCATTGTCCCCAAGAGGGGAGTCACTCTAATTGATGTCCTACTTGCCCAGAGCCCTGTGGAGGGTTTTTTCGGAGTGGGCTCGCCTCCCTAGCCTCAAGGGGGGAGGGCTCCGCTATGGGGAGAAGGGACAAATTGTCCAGATTCGTCACAGTATTGAGAGAGTGATATTTATTGCATGGCCTTTCAAATTATAAGCAATTGCATCTCAGCAGAGATGTAGTCAAGGTCTTATAAAGATGAGAATTTGAACTGAGTGTATGGGTACAACAAATGGCATGTAATATCTCCAGGGAGAACTCATGCATCCAGCCTTGCTTGAGGCAGAACATAGCTGCAGGTTGTGTCTACCTAATGGTGATGTTGGCACTTGATGTAAATGTAATGGGTGTTGTGTACCCAGGATTCATGCCTCCTATGTCAAGCTTGCTTCAGCGCTAGAAGGGTTAAGCAGCAAAGGGTGGAGAGGTTGGTCATTAAAGTTCAGGAGATTTAGATATCTTTTATCAAGTCTTACTTGAATAGGGGGTTTTCCAGAAGAAAATGAGCTGGAGCGGCACTGCATGGATCCTGAGAAGATGAGTCTCGGATTCTCTGGCGCACCCTTTGAAATATTGTCTTAAAGTTTGAAGCCTCTTGGTGAATCTCTTTTTACTGCCTTGGTCTCTCAAACCTCAGCAGATGAAGAGTAAGAAGTACTTGGGTGAGTGATGGTATAGTGTTTAGTAAGGGAGTCAAGCTGCCTTGAACATGTAATCTGCTTTCATTAGGAGCCAACAAAGGGAACTAGTACTGAGGTTATATAATTAGAGTACTTTGCACTGGAGATCAATTTAGCTGTTGTGTGTTATAAAATTATTAATGTGGCCAGTCAGTGTTTTGGGAGGCACATCAGGGGAGCGGCGCTACAATGATCTTCCCTTGAAAGGAACAGAGACTTTGCAACTGTGTGAACATTACATCCTGTGATGGACATTTTGAAACTCTTCAACATGCGAGGTTGGAATTGAGCCCCTTTTAAAGTGTTTTTGATATGTTGGTTGAGCTCACATTTGTTATCTAAGATCCCAAGATGAATCAGAGTGAGTGTGCATTAGAGATCTAAGTGAGCATTGCCCATGTAGCTGAGAGTATAGCCACCCAAAGTGAAATGCTGGGATTTGTAAGGCCGGAAGATATGAGCAACCATCCATTATTTTGTAGCTTTTGCTTCAGGCGGTGTAGCAACAACATTTTACTTATTTACATTTCTAATTAGGTATTGTAGAACATTCAGGAAGAAACTGAACGCTGGACATCACATGGGTTAGCGGATGCAGGGAAACATTAGGTATGCGATCATCTAGTTACATATAGTATTTATTACTGGCATACTATACTTTTCTGAATCAAACAAGGATGGGGCAAGTCTGATTTTTGGCAGCAATTCACCTCCACATTATGGGGTCGTTGACGGAGAATACTTATTTCCTGGTTCTCTTTGCATTTTTGTTGCTCTAATAGGACCTTTCGTATGGTGATGTGCTCACTGCCAAAGATGGTCATTTTGTCTTCCACATAGGTCCAAAAATAGAACCTAATGTGAGTTGGTTATCATATCATAGACAAAGGGAAGGGTTATCCAAATGTGGAACATGCAAAGTTTGTAAATTGGCTATATGCACATCATTATTTACATATCAATCATCAATGAACGTGGTGTACAATGCAAGATATCACATGTCAGACCAATTTTGTAGTGTATTTAATATCTTGCGCCTGTAATATGGCATACATAGGCTCACTCATTTGATTTTTAAATATCAGAATTCTGCAACATTACCTTCCCATCAAAAATATAGATACCAACTATCTATTGGTGGTAGTACGTTTTGCAGAAAAGCATGGCAGTGACCCTGAGCTGTTGAAATGTACAGGGCTACTGAATGTGCGAGAACATATCAGAAAGGGCAACGATACCCTAAAGTTATGCCAACAGGAATCAAGGCTAATTGCACATTTTGATACCCTAAAACCCAAGGAACACAATGTGCATTCTGAGCTTCATGTGTTCCTGAGACACCATTAATGAGAAGAGTGGCCCTATGGTCTTTGTATGTAAGTTACATCAGTGGTATAACCTTTTCTCTGCTTTGAAGCAATTTGGAACTAGCAGTATAATGCTGATGTTTTACTTTGTTGTATATTGTGGTGGTAAAAATTGCAATGGCTTAATTAGCATGTAACATGCAAAATTTTAACAAGATGTATCCTCATGATCATACGATTGGTTATAGTGGCCATTTGGGCTCTATAAAGGGCAGGCATGTCTGTCCTGGTCCGTCTACCTATAACAACTAATGCAATTAACACACTACTTTCATGTATGTGTGACAGCCACAATTACACTATTGTTGGTTGTTATGTCCACTGGGCAGTGCACAAAATAACATCTGTTGATAGTAGGTGTTTTATTACTTGTGCAACTGTCTACAGTAGCCATGAAACCAATATGCGAGCTTTATATCAGAGAGATAGCCAATAAAAACCCACTGGCACTGCATCATTTAATAAACAGATTACAGTTTATTTCTGCAGAACTGTTCTTGGAACACACATATTTAGCATGCAATATGCTGTGTTGTATAGTTACAATATTATAACACTTTATCCAGCTCAACAGGGGGGCTTGTTATGTCTATTTTGAATTATGTCATCTTATTACCACATGTACGAACATTTATTTGTATTTTCACTCACTCTGAATGCAGTGGGAAAATGAAAATGATCAGCAATGCTATGCTCGCTCGTGTTTTATTTCGAGACTCAGTACAAAATATATATGTTTTAAATGCACTAGCACTTTAGAGCCCGATATATCAAAAATACATTATTTAATTATTCACTGCCATTCATTTGTCAATGTTCGCTAAAATGGTATTTTATGGCTGTATTATCAAGGGACGTAATTGAATATGTATTTAATTTAATTAGACACAGTGGGCCTCATTACGAGGTTGGAGGTAGCCATGGCGCTATTAGCGCCATGGCTTCCTCCAAACTCGCTCCGACTCTGCCCTGGTGAATGGAGCAATTACTGGTCCATTCCAAGGTTGACGGGACCGGTAATTCCCCATTCACCAGGGCCCTTCCCCATTCCCATTTGAGCCCCCATGGGGCTCAATGGGAATGGGGAAGGCGCTAATAACGGTACCGCAAATTGCGGTACCGTTCTTAGCTCCAGAGTCCCTTTGCGAGTCCCGTCCTAGGCGTTAAGGGAGGACCCGCAAAGGGAACTCGTAGTAGGGCGGTAAGGGATTACCGGCACGGGTGCCCTTTCCGTTGCCGGTAATCCCTTACCGCCCACCTTGTAATGAGGCCCAGTATGTACTAACTATAGGCTAAGATGCCCGCTATTGTGTGCTAGCATAGGTCCATAGCAGTAACCAGAATGTCTGTTTCCCATATTAGTACCCCTGGTGTAGGCAGCCTCTCAGCCAATGAGGAGGCTCGGAAAGGGGGAATTACCAGTGGCAATCCCCCTGCTCCAAGCCTCCTCAGTGTGGCCCCCCTCTACCCCTCCCTCCTCCACCATCCACAGAATTCTTCTGTCCCCAGCGCGTCTGCTCTCGATCTGCGACAGGCCATCATGGAAAGGAAGAAGGGACTACACATAGTCCTTTCTCTCCTTTCCATGGCGGCCATTGTTTTGTTTACTTTTTTCTTTTCAATGGCCGCCATGGAAACTGAAATGGATTTTGTTTTCCCTTCCGCCTTGGCCATTTTTTACATTTTCTTTTTCTGTTCCTTAACGCCAGACAGAGCATTTAGTACCCCGGTCTACGACAGGCTGGGGTGCTAATAGCAATGAGCCCCTCGCAGGGGGCATTACCACTTCAGGTAATGCACAGGGGCCTGTAACTATGGGCCCGGAGGCATTTCCAGACGTGATAATGCCACCTTTGCTCGGCTTATTGCTTAATTCCTGACCAAACATAACATCTGATTCATTACGAACTTAACTAATGCAGAGAACATTAAGAACATGGAAAGCGCTCTTGGTTTTAAATGTTGTAACTACTTGCCTGACGAATCCTGTGGAAGGGGTGTAACACGTGGCCATTGGTGGCTTCTGAGTCCTGTCACGCTGTGTGTATAGTCTGTTTTATAGGAGTATGAAATTGCATGAATAAAATAATGATTGTACTAATTCTGGTTGAGTGTCCGAGCATTTTTGTCTACAATTGTACGCTGTGTGTATAGCATGTCTTATAGGAGTATGAAACTGCATGAATAAAATAATGATTGTACTAATTCTGGTTGAGTGTCCAAGCATTTGTGTCTACAAATGTAAGTACCCTTTGACTTGTGTAACTGCAATATGTAATGTGTGTGTGAGAGTGTTTTATATATATCTTTGTGTTTTTATGGAAATAATTTGACTTTAATGACTTGCCATTGAAAGGTGCAAAGCAATTGATATAACATATTTTTCAGGGAAGAGCGTAGAAGTGAATGCGGGCACCATCCTATCCAATTCACATTGTTGGTCCACCTGTATAATGGAATAGCTTTCTCATAGAAATAAGTCCATGATCATTTTGGGAAGCTGGGCAGAACCACGTTTCTGTGAACAGGAAGATGCCAAGTTTGTCTTTGTTTATGGCATCAGCTACTTCATTGGCGTACATATGGCTGATCTACATTTGTGTAGTGAGCTGCTTAGTGTGTATATTTCTTTCTTATGAAAGAAACTTCTGTGGGAAGATGTTGTAAGGTTCCAATAACATAGATTTCAGTATTGGGGCTATCCACTGTTCTTTCTGTCTGGTAGGTAGGTTGTATGGCTTAAAATCCCTCTTTTTGGCTCACTAGTGTTGTAAACTTGAGAATGGGCGGCTAAAATAGCACAAGACCCTACCATTGATTCTTTCTATGATACAGGTGGTTCCACTCATGATGGGTGTCTAGTTTTGTGTAGTGGAGGATGGGCATCTGAGATAGGACAAATCATTTGATTGATTCGCCCTGTGAAGAAGGCATTTTGGATTGCAACTCTGACTTGACATGAGACCAAGCAGGTGTTTATTTGTTTTCTGTAGCTTTGAATATTCAGCTGTAAAACTTTTTAGGGAGTGCATTACATCTTTTGGATAGAGATGAATTCTATATTGGTGTTATTTAAACCATAGTATGTGTTCTTGACTTATTGCTGTATTTTATTAAGGGTTTCCTTTGCATTTTGTAGGTTCTTTGTAAGATTAAGGTCTTTGCAGCAAAGAAGATTCAGTTTTTCTCTCCTCTTAATTGAGACTGAGGCATTTATCATGTTTGAAAAAGCTGGTGCAACGATGAGCTTCAAGTTTAAGCAAAGGCAACTACATGTTCAGCTGGCGTGGTGTGACAGCGAACTAGTTCGACAGTGCAGAACAGTGACTTAAAGATCGGTTGAGTTCCAAAGGCAGCTCTGGATGGTCCTGCTGGTTCGCACAGGGTTGTACAGACTTGAATCACGGCTCACAGTGGTTTGACAGCAAAAACACAGGGATCCTTGCTGTCCTGACTCTCAGGTTGCTGTGAGTACCAATCCAGTGACTCAAGGATACGATTTGTCCTCCCCTCTACAGGGGAGGCTGGCACACACCTTCAGGAGTCCTCCAACATGGAGAGATCCTGGGAAGCAATGTGTCTAGCTGAAATGCAGACCGTGCTTCAGCAGCTTTCACCCCCAATGTGCTCTGGGGATGGTTAAGGAGCAGAGCTTGTCTCTGCCTTGGATGCTCCGGCGGAAGACTTTGGAAAATCAAGTCTCCCAACAGAGGTCCAATAAATTCATCCTTAGTTCTCAGTTAATCTGAAAAGGTGTGAGAGACCCCTTCTTTTAAAGGCAAACATCCACACTTGATTGGGCAAGCCTGCTGTAAGGGTCCTGTCCCTGTCTTTGAAATAAGTGGACTTTGCCTTCTGACATCACACTGAGTTCTTTGTGCTACAGGAAGTGGAGAGGACAGGAAGGAAAGATAGAGGCAGAGATGAACAAGATGGTGGAACCACCTGCCAGCCGTCTCAGGTAACCTTGCCTGCTTCCCTTTGGTATACAGCATCCTGGTATGAGGCTACCCCTTTTTTTGATTGGTGTGCCCTTTGCTTCCTGTTCCCTGGCAGCTTAGTGTGGGATGGTTGTCTCTCTGGGGAGAGTGTTACCTGTGCTCACTAAGGAACAAAGGGAGCCATCCCCCAGAGCTACAGTGTTGCTGGAAGCAGCAAAGACAGGCTGGCCCTGTGGAATAAACCTAACACTTCTAAAGCTGAGCTGGGCTTATAGGGCTGACACCTGTGTGATATCAAATTGATGTGGCTTGGACAATTATGAGAGATGCTTTCAACCCTACCTCAAATTCGTGTATGGCTTATTTTTACTGTTTAACATGACACCAGGATAGCATTCTCATAGTTATGTAGTTTTTGGAGCAGAGGTGCATATCTTAAATGCAGCCCCGCGCTGCAGAAATGTGGCTGTCAGAGAAGCAGATGTCAAATGGGCATCTGTGTCCTCTGAACCTGCTGTGTGCCACTGGTAGAGCAGGTGCTGCAGATCAGACTACTGATCCAACAGGGCACAGGTGTACACTATGCTTTTGGCATGGAACTTATGAAAGGGAAATATAACTAGCAGATTACCCTTTCTGAGATGGATTTATCTGCATCAGTGTATTAATTTAATAATAAATCTGGGCTTCTACACCCTCGATTGATGACAATCCATCACATGCCCCTGGACAAAAAGGCTGGAAAAACGCCCTCAAGGGGACGAAATATCCAGGTGCCATCTGCACCAGTTTGTTGAGATGCAGACCTAGGCAGCATGTCCATGTTAACTCTCTTCAGAGAGATTGTCCAATGCCCAAGTTCTGGATTCTTCTCAACTATGGCCCAGTGTGTCTCTAATCCCATCAGCCCCCTGTGAAGGTAGGCAATATGCTGCAGCATGTTAAACTACCATGACACCATATGTGTTTTGCTAAGCATCCGTCATAGTGCCCGAGTGTCTTGCAATGGCATGTAAAAGTATGTATGATGACTGACATATCGTTCATCACCCAACAGGTTCACAGTCCAGTCATGGAGATGAATCCGGCCCAAGCACATCCCAGGGCACATCCATGTCGCAAGCACCTTTGCCTCCACCCCTGTGCCCTGCACCCATGGCATGTGTAGGAGGACACCTGGGAGTGAAAGACCTGCCACAGGCAGCAGCAGCATGCCGGGTGCACAAAGCAGCCACACAGTCACTAGTTCAACAATTGTGGTTTCGGACACATCCAACAGCATCACTCATACCACTGCTGGCCCACCACCTGCTGCCAGTACAGCCTCCATGGCTGCCGGAGCTGCACTGCCCACCAGCTATAGAGACCAGTCCTCTGTCCATCCCTGTGGAGTGTGGCTGGTCAGAAGAAGAACACACTCTGGCTTTCCATTTCACTGTTGTAGTTTATTAAATGAAAGGTGAAAACTCATAACCTTCCCTAGGCTAACGGTGTTCCCTACCTAACAAATCTAAGTAAGGTGCCTGTCAGTCATCAGTGAGAGTCTCAAACCAAATTCTGTCCACTGTCCAAACTAACCTGTCCTGGCTCTACCATTATAAGAAAAACTAAGGCACAGGAGAATGACTCCCATCTCCTGTGAGCTGGTATCTCACCAAGTTCAGTTTAATAAAGTATTCTTATTTAGTTCTTAGCAAATGTTTTTATCAAATCATACAGCTCAGATATTGGGTTCTTCAAGTGCGCAACAGTTCCTTTCACTCGCTTGTTCTTTCTTTCCTTTCTGTTCTCTTCTTGTTTAATCCTATTTGGGATTATCTCTTTCCTTCCATGGGACAATTCTATTCCTTTCTCTTTAATCAAACTTAATATCTTCTCTATACTCATTGTCTATTCTTTAGCTTGACTGGGTCCAGTTTGCAGATTCAAATAATTATTCTTTTACTCTCAATAATACATCTCAACTGGGACGAGTATAAGTGTTCCAGTAATGCTTCCCACTCTCCTCACATATTCTTGATAATTTATCTTGACTGAGACGAGTATAAGCATTCCAGTAATGATTCTCACTCTTCTTGTATACTCTTAACACTTGGGGCCTCATTACACGGAAGGCGGTATTGATTTAACGTTACCGGTAATGTATTACCGGTAATGTTAAATCCCTATGTGGATCACGACCCGGCACACCGCTATTAGCGGCACCGCTAATTACGGTGCCACTAATAGCGGGCAGGCCGCGTGCGCGCGACCCTCCATTTCGTTAATTACGCCATGCCGCTATTAGCACAGCATCACAAGGCCAGTGCACATGCAAATAGCGGCATGGTAAATCCCCCCAAACCCCTTACCGCCATGGTGCAAATACCGGCATTGTGGACCACCCGTTAAGGGAAATGGGCAGTGTACCCACCTGCCACAGGTGGACCAAATCAGCACAGGTGAAGGCAATGGAGACTGTGGCAGCTCAAAAGGAGCACACCACACCCCTTCCCACACCCCTCCCCACACCAAGATGGTTCCGATACTGGCAGCATTACATGGCCTGGAGGACCTCATTGCAGCGCAGCTGCTACAACAACAGGCAGCACAAAGGAGACGCAGGAGGAGGAGGAGGAGGAGGAGGGGGGCAAGACAAGCACAGCAGGCACCACAACGGCACCTAATCATACCACAGAGGCACCCACCAGTACCCAGGACCAGAGCCAGTCCATTCAACCTGACCCCTGAGCAGATACACACCCTGTACCATCTGGACAGGGCTCCCATCACCAGCATCGTGGACATGATCCACGACGACATTGCGAGCCTCATAGACATCAGAACTGCCATCCCCCCGCTACTGAAGGTGGTGAGTGTGCTCCACTTCCTGCCCACAGGCACCCATCAGCATACAGTGGGACAGATGCATGGCATCTCACAACCAGTATCCTCACGCACGCTGAACCAGGTACTCGATGCACTCCTGAAGCATGCACCTGAACACATATCCATGCCACAGACTGCCCAGGAGATTGCAAACACAAAAGTTGGCTTCTATTCACTGGCAGGCATTCCAAGTTGCATCGGGGCCATCGACTGTACCCATACGGAATTGGTGGTCCCACATCACAATGAAGCAGTGTACTGAAACAGGAAGCAATTCCACTCTATCAATGCCCAAATGGTATGTGACGCCAGCAAGATAATCACACATTGCTGTGCCAGATTCCCAGGATCAACACATGATTCCATGGTTCTGCGGGACTCAAGTATGCCACGCTACATGGAGCGACACACCGGACAACGTACGTGGCTACTTTGTGAGTAGCAGGGCAAGCACATGGCAGCGTGATTTTGGGGGGGAAAGATACATACTCCAACTGGGTGTGAATGGGGGGGGGAGATACATACTCCAACTGGGTGTGAATGGGGGGGGAGATACATACTCCAACTGGGTGTGAATGGGAGGGAGAAGATACATACTCCAACTGGGTGTGAATGGGGGGGGCAGATACATACTCCAACTGGGTGTGAATGGGGGGGGGAAGATACATACTCCAACTGGGTGTGAATGGGGGGGGGGAGATACATACTCCAACTGGGTGTGAATGGGGGGGGGAGATACATACTCCAACTGGGTGTGAATGGGGGAAGATACATACTCCAACTGGGTGTGAATGGGGGGGGGGAGATACATACTCCAACTGGGTGTGAATGGGGGGGGGGGAGATACATACTCCCACTGGGTGTGAATGGGGGGGGGAAGATACATACTCCAACTGGGTGTGAATGGGGGGGGGGAGATACATACTCCAACTGGGTGTGCATGGGGGGGGAAGATACATACTCCAACTGGGTGTGAATGGGGGGGGGAGATACATACTCCAACTGGGTGTTGACTGGCGTCCGTAGGGAAAATGGACATACAGATGTACGCCAATGTCCTTCAGGGAAGGCCACGATGTACCTGAGAAGAATCCACATGCAATTTGAAGGTGCACGACTATGAGAACAATGCAGGCTGCAAAATATTACACATCCATCCCCATTGCACATCATGCCACGCCACATATTACACAAATCATCAACATGGCGTCAAGATGGTAATACAGAATCAGCGCATCACAGCATCAATCCAGCAATGTACCCTTGAATGCATGCAAAGGGAACACCCCTAGACATGGCACTGAACTACACACCTATAGCACCACGGAAGTGATGCTTCACAGCATGGCAACATTGGTGTCAGAATGTCAGTACACAAGCAGTGTGCTACAAAATTTGCCTGGCCCAGGGACACCTAAGACCTGGCCACACCCAGGACATGTGAAAACTACTGTTGTAGGCATTATTGTGCCATTTCTACTTGCAGGGTCGGCCACACACTTGCACGTTGCTGTTACACAGACCATCTGCATGTATGTGCTCATTTTAGCACTTGCATCACAATGCTATGTCAATTTGTGTGATGTGAACAGGCCGCCCTTGAGGTGAACAGTAACAGGACCCCATTCATCCCCCCATACAGGTGATGCGGCCTATCCCCTGAAAACCTGGCTCCTCACACCTGTACGGAGACCACAGAACAGGCACGAGGAGGTAATCAATCATGCACATACCCGTACCCGCATCGTGACTGAGCAGGCCTTTGGACTTTTGAAGTCACGTTCAATGTGCATTACCAGGTCTGGTGCTGCTCTCCTGTATGTACATGAGAAGGTGGCCAAGATCACCATGGCATGTGTCATGCTGCACAATATGTGTGACAGACGGAATAGCCTACTGCCCCCTGACGTTGGGATAGAAGCACATGATGAGGATGATGATGTTGATGTGGACGGAGGTGAAGGGGATGCAGGCGTTGCAAGAGGGGATGGCCAGGAGGCACGTGCTGTGAGACAGCATCTGATCAGCCAATCAATCTGCGGAAAATGTTTTCGTACTGTCACATGGATATGGGGAGGAATGCTCTGGTGTATGTCTCTGTCATGATCTCTGCTTCCAAAAGATCAGGACTTGCCCAACTCCCTTGGAAGCAGACCCATAACCCCGGTTCCGAGTGCCAGCCAGTCCCAATTGGGACCTTTTGGACCCTGTCCTGGCGCCAGTGGCACCAGGCTCATAAAGATGCCCAGTCCCAGCGCTGGAAACGCCAGGCTCATAATGCTTGGGTGGACTTACCTGCAGCAGACCATGCTGCTTACTTACCTGCCAGTTGAACCCCTGATCCTCTTCTGTTTGGGACTACTTTTCCTGTTGGGTGGGGCAGGAGCCACTCCCTAGGTTCAGAACACTGGAACTCTTCTGGAAAGCAGGAACTCTTTTCTTACCTAGGCGTGGCTGTGGAAGGGGACACCTAAGCACTACAGGAGGCTATTTAAACCACACCCGATGGATGAATCTTGCTTTGCGTTATTCTGCATTCTCTGCAGCAGAACGCTCATTGTGTCTTCTGCTTCTGATCCTGGGCCTAAGGGAACAAAGGCTTACCATCCTGGAATCCAGTCTTCAGCAGCACCTGTAAAGACAAAGAAAGAACAGGTTAGCACTACGGTCTTCAGTGGCAGCGCATCTCTTACCTGGTCCATCGGCTGTCACCAACGCCTCGCGCTGCATTCCGGCATCTGAAAGACAAAGGCTTACCTACTCTTCGCATGCTCCGGAGGTCTTCGCACTTCATTCCGGCATCTGAAAGACAAAAGCTTACCAGCTCTTCGCACGCTCCGGAGGCCTTCGGCGCTGCATCCCGCATCTGAAAGACAAAAGAAGGTGCGTTTAAAGACTTTGGGCAACTTTATTACTCACGTGCCATTACTCCTTCCCACACCGAATCCAGTGGGTATTCCAGCACCCTTCAGCTTCTCTAAAGCTCCGAACTTGTACCTGCAAGATAAAAGGGACAGTTAGTGCGCATCGTGAAGCAGGCTACAAGCGCTTACTTACGTGCTTCCAGGCGCTTCTATTCCTCACGCGGGTTCGATCCTCAACTCTCATCAGCCCGCCATCCGCCATCGCCGGAACCCTGCAAAACAAGGGATATCATTACAAAAGACTTTTAAGACATTTGAAGTGCCCAGAACTTACCGTTCGTGCAGTTAACGACGGACAGCAGTCCTCTGAGGTCAAGAGGCCTGCACCCTTATCCAGTGAAGAAACTGGTTACGGCACCCTGCCCCGAGGCAGATGGAGAGCTCGGCGTTCACTTACCTAAGGTGAGGGCGTTAACCTTTGGGGTTCTACAGGAGAAGAGAAAGGGAAGAGGAGAGAGGCACCCAATAAACCCAGTTCATTAATCCCATATTTTCTATCTGCAGACATCTTACTCTTCGAGTCAGACATACAGTGCACAGAGGTCCAGCCCAAAGAGCCAACCGTGTGTTACACATCACCTTTGAAGATACGGCATTCACCCAGTCAAGACCGGCGCCTCTGAGGGAATCAGGTGAGCGTTACAGTCTCAGAGCACGCAATGGACCCTGTCGTCAATGAAGTACACACACACACAATGAAGATGTCCAAGGCTATGTTTTCATCAGAAACCAGTGTATTGACTAACATAAAGGTGAAGAAGTGCAAGCCCCACAACATCCCACCACCCTTCCCACCCCCCCCAACGGACCCATAACACCCTTCCCACCACCCCCACAACAGACCCATAACACCCGTCCCACCACCCCCCACAACAGACCCATAACACCCTTCCCACCACCCCCCACAACAGACCCATAACACCCTTCCCACCACCCCCCACAACAGACCCATAACACCCTTCCCACCACCCCCCACAACAGTCCCTCATGTCTCTGCCATTTCTGCCATGGCCAATGCACACCGGGGTATCCCCATTAACCCCCTAATTGCAATTGTCCTTGGAAGGGTCTTGAGGGTTGCCAGACTTGCGCCTGGTGGTTCGCATTGAGTGCCTGAGGGGGCTTGTTTGTGTCGACCTGGAAGTCGAGGATGGGGCAGACTGGCCTTGATGGTGAAAGTGGCGGTCCATTGTGTCTGCCATGCGGACAAGCACCTCTCTAAGACTTGCAATTTCATTGCATATCCTGTCCGTGTTGGCGTCCATGCGCTCAGTGGAGTGCCTCACCGTCTGGACTATGTTCTCAGTGAGATTGGCAGCCTCAGCGACATGCTGGCCAACCAGCACGGTCAGCTCCTGTTGGCGCTGCAGGATGGCGGAAATTTGGAGGTCAGTGCCGGGTGACCGTGCATTGGATGCCGTGCCCTCAGATGGCTCCAATGCAACAGGTGATGGTAGCATGGGTGACATTATTGCAGGGTTGGTGTCCTCGAAAGTCCCATCAGAACCAGGGGTCTGGGATGCCACTGGCTCTGGGCTTCCTGGGGGGCTTGGGGTGTGCATCTCCATGTGCTGGAGTAGGGTGTCCTCTGGATCGGACTGGGGGCCAGTGGCGGCTGCCTCACCAGCAGAGCTTGCCGCAGCTGATGGTGGGCCCTGGGTGTCTGGCATTGTTGACAGTGGGTTTGCCTCAGGTGGTGGGCCCCCGGTTGGTGGTGCAGCTACTGCTGCCCTGGCAGTGGCACTGTGACGTAGGCTGCCACTCTTCAGGTGTGGCCTTCCACCCTTGCCCCTGGATGTTGCAGGGGTTTCCTCCGGCTCCTGTGCCCTTGGCCTCTTGGATGTAGGTGGTGCCTTTGATGCATCAGCAGCATCCTCCCCATCTGTATGTGAGCCTGTCAGGGACGAGAAGGGGGATGGCATTGGTTGCGTTTCAATATACTCAATGTAAATTACAGGAATGATGCAGTTGTGGCCATTGGGACTTAGCAGTTGTGGATGCAGGTGATGTGCCAGTTCAATGCCTCATCCATGCATGGTTGAGTTTGGGACTTGTCTCTGGTGATGTGTGCATGTGTGTGTGTTTGGATCTGACACTGACATGGTGATGGATGGGTGCATGTGTGGATGTGTGTCCATGCATGAGTGGGGTCTGTGCTCACATATGGGGGTGACTGTACATTCACACCGCATCCTGTCATGTGTACACTCACCTGCATCGGAAGTGGTAGCCACGCCGACCTCCATGCTGCCCACTCCCTCGATGCTTTCGGTGGCAATCATGTTGGCGCATGTCTCCTCCCATTCCTTCAGGCGTATTGGGGAGCCATCTCCACCGGCACTGGCAATGCGGTGGTTCTCCGCCAGGATGCCCCTCACCCGCAGCCTGAGGTCGTCCCACCTCTTCCTGCATTCGCGCACAGTGCGCATGCTGGTGCCCACGGCACTGACTTTGACTGCCACCTCCTCCCAGATGGCTTTCTTCTTGAGCAAGGTGGCGCGGCGCATGTCATTGGCAAAGACTACCTCTGCATGCTCTGCAAGGGTCTGTGTCAACATGACCAGTTCCTCGTTGGTATACTTTTCCTTCCGCTGCCTGTCACAGGTTTTCTTCAGGGCCTTGGGCATGAAGCAGGTGTCACGGTTGATTTCACACAGCTCCCAACTCCAATATGGTCCAGGGGGCAGAGGATGGCAATGGATTGTGTTTTTAAAGATGGCCGCCGTGCTCTTTCCCGTTCCGGTATGATGACACTATTTCCGGTTCCGCAATTTAACGGTCGATGCTAATAGCGGTCACCGCTAGTAGCGGTGACCGCTAATAGCATGTACAGTGAGGGCGGAGGTGCTATCAGCACTTTGGGCGGGCCCGGTAAGGTGCTTTTGCGGCATGGCGGTAGGGTCATTTACCGGCATGGCCCTATGCGCGTGTCCGCTTACTCGTAATGGTGCGCTATTGGCGGTCTCCTGTGAGGGCGGACGCGCTAATAGCGCCATGCCGGTAAATCCCGTTTTTTAGCACCTACCGTGTAATGAGGCCCCATGGTCTTGACTGGGACGAGTATGAATGTTCCAGTGATGATTATCACTCTCCTCAGGTAGTCTTGACAGTTTATCACAACTGTAATGAGTATGTCTGTTCCAATAATGATTGTCCCCTTCCTCGTATATCCTTGACACTTCGTCTCGACTGGGACAAGTATGAACTTTCCAGTTGTTTGTCTTTGATCCCCCTCCTGCATCTCCCGCTTTCCCTGTTACCTGTATTGTTGAGGGATAACGGTACCAGGATTTCTGGCAGGCCGGGACCCTCTTCTTCAGATGTCAAGTTTGCATCTTGTTCCTTCGTTTTTCCTTCGATTGGCTTGCTCCAGTATGCCCTTATGGAAGAGATATCAGTGTTATTTATGGACTTTCAGGTTCATACCACCACCAGCCACTTTGATCCTTTATGTTATAACACTGAATTTCCTTTGCATACATATTCCCCTTTACACACTTTCTGTATGAGAGATAGGGCAGGCATTAGGTTTTGTTACTTTAGGCAATTTTCATTTGCACAGACTGACTAGGACTGTGTTTACTTTATTATTTGATGGTAGAAACTACTCCTGTCATAGCTACAGGGCAAAGTAGGAGTTTCTCCAAACCCCAGGAATCTAATAAAGGTTTTGAAACTTGTAACTTTTGTGCCAGTGTCATACTTGTGATACCATCCAGGTCTTCCAGGTCTCTGAAGGGATGTCCTAGGTAATGTATTTATCAATAAATTGTAAAACAGTGGCATCACTGTCATAACCACATTTGGGAGCATCTTTTATCCACAAAAGCATGTGGATGTGTGGTGCTCCTCTGGATTGATATTCTTTTCTCCAAAAGAAGTGTACCACTTCTCAGAGTGGAGGGGTAGTTTTATTTCAGATGAAGTGCAGCACGGCAATGAAGTGATGGCGAAAGTACCTTTAATATATTGACACGGCCAAGAGAACAGAGTTCTCCTGGTGTTTTTAATTTATTCCTTCTTTATTTTGGTTTGCAGTACATAATAAGTCATGCAAGTTATCCCATGCATATTCTGCACAGCTTAAAGCAACAAATCATGTGGGTGGGCCTAGGTTCTTTAGAATGTAATGTACATCAGCGTGACTTCAGAACCAGTATTCTTTTGTACCACTCATGTTTACCAAAAGATTTGTATTTTTCGACTGCAAAACTTCATCTTTGTCTTTTATCTTTTATAGCAGTTGGTTAGTGGACATATTTAAGAAATTAGAACATGTTTTTAATGTGTGCGCAACTCCATAACATAGAGTTGCTAGTTCGCTTTCGAAGAGGAGTTGGAAAATGTATTCTACATTTTATCTGAATTTTGGGTCTTCAGAATACATTCGTAAAGAGCAATATTCTGATGCACTAATTTGTGTGGCTCTGTCCCGTGAGGATAGCTCAGCGGCAACGTGGGCACCTTGGACGCAAGATGACACGAAGCAACACAAGTTTGATCCCCGGGTCTGCGCTTAGAAACCTCTGGGTGTTTAAGCGCATTATAAATACGCAGCTAAGACAAAAACATTTACACAACCAAAAATCAAAACAATTCCTGTAACAGCGCCTCGATGCCCGCGGGCTGTGTGAGCACTTTAAAAATGTAAAATATTTTTTTTTTAAATCATGTCTTCCTCCTTTTCCTGTATGAAAGAGTATAGGAAAATAATGTGCTTCTACCCTTTTCTCCCATATGCTCTTTGGGGATGCTTTGGCTTGACGCATTTGATATGTTTCTAATGCATGTTCTATGGTGTCTTTGGGGTGTAGTGGGTGAATTGTATAATGGTCAAAATGGCGGAGGTAAGAGGATCTACACGTTCAAATTGGCCAGTTTGTGGTGAATCTTGAATTTTGTGGGTGGCTTCTCTTAAGTGTCACTCTATGCTTATATTTCTTTAGTATTCATTGTTTTCTTTGAGCTATTGTAGGACTTGTCGAACCTTGTTTAAATAGACTAGTTGCAAATAGTTTTGTCTTTTGTTGGTACGCCATTAATTAGTACAATCAAAGATTGACATATTGACAGTCGTACTCCTAGAGTTTCTACATTTTCTTTAAGATCTAATGGCAAATGTACTACTTTGCCACAAATACCTTTTAGTAACTTGATGGAGGCAATTTGGCAGTTTTGGGTTGAAGTCGTATTATAGCTTGAAATGGTTGTAGTGTTTGGCTTATAATGCTCTCGTGCAAGTTGAGTTGTTGGGGAGATTTTAGAAGTGAGAAGATTTCTAAGTTATTAGTGATGGCACGTGATGGCATATGGTTTTTGTCAAGCTTTGCATTGCAGTACATGCAAAGTATTGAGTGATCAGTTATTTTGTATTTATTTTCTGCTGTTAGATATAATGCTAATTGGAGCCATTGGGATTCCTCATTTTCCTCTATTTTGTAGGCCATATCTGATATTTTTGTGCTCTGCTTATAAAATGTTCTGCGACAAACAACACATACTTTGTCTGTTATTTCAGCAGATGTGTTTTGAAACCTTCCTATTTCTTTTTTGCATGTGTTTGTAAGGAGGTTGGTGTTTGTGAGGTTTTCGCTAATGTTTTCTAAAGTTACTGAAAGGTCTAAGGAAACTTCAGTTCCAAATTATTTACTTTGGGTGTGCCCTATTTCTCAAAGGAGTTCTTTGGCTGTTCCATTGTGGAGAATGTTATTTAAATTTTGCCATTCTAGAGCAGGAATCTTTGTATAGTACAGTCTATGCACAATGTTTTGAATAGCGGAATGGTGTTTTGCTAACATTTTGATGTGGTGAAAGCTGCTTTTGCAAGCAGTTGCTGAAATGCATGCTAATGAATGTCCTCGTAGTCCAGTATGGATGCATACTGGGAAGGTGTCCATAGTTTGTAGAGTTTTGATTCGACTTTTGCCTTTTAGTTTCACATAGTGATTGAGGAATTGTGTAAAGATTTGAAGAATTGTTGGTGTATGCTACATTTTGAGCTGCTCATCCATTCGTATAATGCCAGTTTTTTTGGTGCAAAAGGAACACTTGTTTGAAAGTTTGTTTGGCCCATTTTTTCTATAAGAGTTTTTGCCATAATTGCGTCTTCTACATCTTCATAGCCTCGGCCATTATTGTCTACGGCAATTGTGTTTTTTGTTCTTGTTTAAAAGCCTTTTCATTGAAATATGTTTGTGTGCTGCTTGTGTGCATCCATTCACCTTCACAGAAGTTTGAAAAGGTATCTATATTGACATTGCGCATGTTTAGAAGAACTTTATGTATTTTGTATTTTTTTATTAATTTAGTTAGTGGTTTAATTTTGTTTCAAATTAATATAAACAACTTTTTCTTTAGTAGAGATGTGTTGTCATTTAGAGCTTCAAGGATTTGTTTTCTGATTTAGTTTTTAATTGTAGATCACAACTTGTTAGCCTTCTTTATAAGTTTGGTAAGAACTCTACGGTTGACATTCTTTTGTAAAATCGATTTCCTCAAATGTTTTACTTTGGCTACCTTAACATTAATAGATGTAGTGTTAGGCTCATTTGCAGCTCTGCTTTTGTTTGCACATTTTTTTTTTAATTTTTATTTTGCACGAGCGGCCTTACTTTTCTTAGAGGTGGCTGGTTTGGTCTTGTTGAGTGGGTTTACTAGCTGTTCTGTTTTAATGTTTTCTATAATATAATGTTTTAGAGGAGTGTGAGTATATGACTTGTTTTCATTTTATCTGCTCTATGTGTTCATTGTTTTCTATGGAGTTGGTTTTTAGTAGGCATTCTATTCTGTCTGTTGGGAAAAATGAAAGTTTGTGTTTGAAAGTTATGGAATGTTTATGCATGTATTATATATGTTTGGGTGTGTGGGTGTACAGCTGAATCAAGTGATATTCGATTGTGTACTGGGATGATAGGTGTAGTTGGGAAGTTTATAAGAGTAAGAGGCCATATATGTGTGATGGGCTTGGGTAAAAATATTGAAATCAGGTGAAATCAGGTGGTGTTGTATGAAAATAAGCATATTTATGTGATGGGGAATGGTTAATAAACTATTGATTGTAGAATGAGTTGAACACTACTGGTGTTAGATAGTAAGGGAGTGATGGTGTGATTGAATAACTAGGCATTTTATAATGTGTTGAGGAAAACAGTGGTTGCTGTAATGGTGTGATTTAGTGCATAGGTATGAGGGTTGTGTGGGGTTAATTGAAAAGGGGTGAGGACATATGTGTATGTGTGCTAATGTGTGTTAGTGATTTAGAATGTGATGAGTGTTAAAGTAGCTGGGTTGGAATTAAGGACCTCACGTGGATAGTCTATGGAAGAGTATGAAATGAAATTGTGGTACAGATGTTAATGAGAGAGGAATGTGTTGTTAGGCAGTAAGGAATTTGTGGTGTATTGAATAAAGAGCAAGGTTTAGATAGAAATAGAAAGAGTGTGAATTGTGCATTAGAATGAGTAAGAGTGAAATACAATATTGTTGAGTAGCAAGGAGTACTGTAGACTAATATATAGCGAAAGTACATTGCTACAGTTATATACATGCTATACTAATCTACTTAAATTGTAGGATGTGAAGAGTGTTCTTTCTTCAGTTGCTGTCTTTGTCAATCTTTTTTCCTTTAATTGTAAAAGAAAGTTAATTGATATATGTGATAATGGTGAAGTAGTTTCACTAACAAAGGTTATTTATTAAGGTAGGAGGAGTTATTTTACGCAAGAGTGAATAAAGTTGCGTTATATGTGGATTACTAAAGTATGTTAACTATGTTATTACAACAATTACATTATGAAACTGCAGAGTGGTTTGTCGCAGTACATATAGAGTGCTGTTGTCCTAGAAAGGTAAGGATCAACAGCCTCTTGTATGGCCTCCGAAGCAGCCAGTGGAATCCTCTGCCCCACAGGATTGGACTGTGTGGTGGCAGGAGTGGTTGAGGAAGATGTGGTAGAGGAAGATAGCCTACTTCCTGAGAAAGGAACAGCCTTTCTCAGAACACCCGGGTGGAATATGCAGGTGTGGCGGCGCATGGAGGTTGTACTGAAGGAGTACTGCCGTGTTGTCTGCGCCTGAGTGTGACTCCACACTCAGGGTATTTAACATAGGCCGCCTGAGCATTTGGTACCCCTGCAATGGTTGTAAAAAACACCACACCCATCTTACTTGTCCTCTGGGAGGAGACAACTAATGGGAAGGTTTTGACTCCATTGGAGAAGATGCAGTATTCCCCTCTTTCCGATGAGGAAGATCCTCTAATACCTGAGTTCTTAGTGGCCTATTATCATTCTGGTCAGGCCCCCACCTTTGACGCAAACACCCTCTGCTCTCACATAACACCTTCTGTTTCTGATGAGCCTTTATGTGAAATCTCTGAGAAAAACCATCTAAGAGTAAAGGTCCAAAAAACTTGATGCACTCCAACTCCCATAATCACTTGGGTACTGAGACAAGAAGGAGGAGGGAGTTTATGCAAAGTGAAAGAAGCCTGGAGTACAACATGCGGGCAGGAGTTTTTCCAAGTCTTCAGTGCTGGGACATTTAAAGATGGCAACCGTACTATGGATTTGAGCAGTACAGGAGAAGACTTTGAAACACATGCTGAGGCTCATGAACGTGAGGTACACAGACCGCTGTGGTGGAACGGAGAAGGCCGCCAGGCTATAAAGAGAAACGCTGTGTGTGATCAAGAAGGGCCGTGGAGATGCTGGGAGCAGCGCAGGACTTCCTGGAGGTCGGGTCACTCGAAAAAGCAGCCGTCGCCAACGCGGACCGAAAAGGAAAGCCGGCATTTGACCGTGGAGCCGCGCTGGATGCTGGAAGAACATCTGCACACTCCAAAGAGGAAAGCAGGTGAAGGAACCACTCGCAGAGGCTTGAGCATAATCGTAGACGCTGTAAAGAACCTGTGAGTCTGCCCAAAGCAGCTGGGGTTCCTGGGGCATTCCGACAAGCAGGTCAACAAGTGTTTGAATTGTTGGAATGAAGTTGCTGATGTAGCAAATACCTGAAGTTTGTTTGAATGCATTCAAGGCATAGTGCAAATGTAACACCCAATAAGAAGAATGTTTGAATGCAGACAAGGCAGAGTACACATGCACACCCCAATCGAATGCAGATGCATGAGATGCCATTATGGGGTTTGAGAAGAATGTTTGAATGCAGACAAGTCAAAGTATAAAGGCAAACCACAATCAAGTACAGATACATGAAATGCCAGTGTGGGGGAAAGTTTGAACATATGTTACCTTAGACAGATATACCAAGCACCTCATGGTATAAGCTGTTGTTTAATAGCCAAAGAACTGTAAATTGCATACACAGTTCTGGTAGGCGAGTATATCAGGCAGCTGAAATTACATCAATATTCCTGGCAAGGGAGTATACCAGGTGATCTGAAAAACCATAAAGAAAAGATTTCTCATGCGAGTTTACCAGGCAGCTGAAATTGTATAAAGATTCCTTGCCAGGGAATATATCAGGCAAGTTGCAAAGTTACAAGAAATAATAAAGAAAGACTGTTACAGAAAGTATTGCTTAAACAATAACTTTGAACTTTGTAAGTCCAGTGAAGGCACAAAGGAACTGTTAACTAAAGAGACATTGTTGTCAACCACTTTAAGAATCCAGGGAAAGTGGACCACCCTCTAGATCCAAGGGTCTTTACCTTGGAGAACTTTTTTCGCTGGAGTCATTCTTATACTTTTGGTTTTGATTAATTTTTGCCAACATCACATGAAAAGACATTTCCTTGCACCTTTGTTGTTTTTTTGTTTGTAGTGTAAGGTCCGGATTGGATGTTTTTGACACAAGGACAGCTTTTCACTTACTGAAATCCTGACACAGACAGATCCTTAGATTTTAATTTCTATGTAGGGAAGTTCCTCTTTAGAATAGGGCCATTTTCCCATCCCCTTTTGTTCAATTAATGTCTTTTATAGAAAACATGACAACTTTGTGTCCAGCTTTTATTTCTTACCCCTCACATATGGGGTTAGAGGTGGGATCGAGCTCAGTTGACATAAAATAGGGAACCGTTAGGTTTGAAAAATTTAGTAATCAAGCTTCCGACCCATCAATTGTCACTGAACACTCTTTCAAATTTCACTTATCCAGTCGCAGGAGGGAACTGATTCAACAGGGGGACTGGGTTTTAGTACCTACAGACGTAATCCTCATTCCCCCTCCTGGAATCTACATTAGACTTGCCTCTAAGTCGGGTTTAGCCTTGCGGTACAGCATAGACATGTTGACAGGTGTCATAGACCCTGACTCCAGGGCAGATATAAAGATACTAATGCAAAATAACGGCAAAGAGGCCTATCGAATCAAAGCAGGGGAGATAATTGCCCAAGGAATTTTGGAGAAGGCTCTGTTCCCTAAACCCCAGAAGGTTAAGCCCTCTAGTAAAACTGAAAGAGGAACCAAGGGTTTTGGGGAGGCAGACAGAGAGCCTCACATTACACCTGAGGTAGCTCCACCTCCTATGACAGAAGAAGAACCAGAAGTAATTCCCAATTTAGCCTTTGCCCAAAGGGACGATCCCTTGCTTGCCGAGCTTTTTCTTCATGTCTAACACAAAGAGAAAGGAAGGAAGAAGGGTGGACAATTTTTTTTCTTGAAGTCTGGGCCGTTGTACGGGGGGAATGATGGAACTGATGGTATCCCTAGGTCACAAATTGTGGTGCCGAAAGACCATTAGAAAATTGTGCTTGAGATCACCCCTTCCCACCTGACAGGTGGGCATATAACGACAGCAAAAACCCAGTCACAGATCCTAGACCTGTTCTATTGGCCTGCAATATACACAGATGTAAAGAACGTTGTGGCCACTTGTGCCCTAAATCAGCAGACCAGTATCCAAATGGCCCCTGCAGCACTCTTCTAGCCTCTACCCATCATAGACATAGCATTTTTACGCACCGGTATGACTATAGTTGGAACCCTAGAGCCAAACTTGGGAAACTGATACATACTAGTGATATTAGACTATGGCACACATTACCTTAAGGCCTTTCCTTTACAGAAGAACACAATACAACAGATTCTCAAGCATTTGATTCCATTTTTTTTCGAGAATTGGGTTTCCAAAGGAGATCTTAACAGACCAAGGATCTACCTTTATGAGTAAACTCATGTCAGAGGTAAATTAAATTCTTCAGATTAAAACTTTATGTACTAATATATATCACCCTCAAACTGATGGTTTAGTGGAAAGATTCAACATGACTTTAAAGCATATCTTAAAGAAACTGGTGGAAGTTGATTAACAGAATTGGGGTGTTATGACACCATGGGCCCTTTTTGCCATTTGGAAAACATTAGGAAAACACCACAATCCTCAACAGGATTTTCCCTGTTTTCATTTTTATATTCGAGAGAACCACAAGATGTCTTGGATATGTTGTGTGAAACCTGAGATGAATGAGAGAAAGCTACTTTACCACTATCCCAAACTGCCCAAAGACTAAAAGAGCACATAGTGAAGTTAGAGTCTTAGTGCAAACAAACATGATAAAGACACAGGAACATCAGAAGGGCTATCTGTAGTAGGTGTCAGCAGAAGCCAGCTGACAGATGTACAGCAGGTATAGAATGTTGAGTATGTGAGGTCATGCAATGTGAGTTAGAATGTTAAGTTTTCACGGACCTGTTAAGTGAGCAGTTGTTCCTGCTCTGGCTGAGGCTGACATAGTGGCATCCGTGGGTTCATTTTTTTAATATAGAATTAGACTTATGAACTCACAATAAATACTCAAGAGCCCTTTTGAGTATGTGGATAACATGCTGATCACCCCAAAACCCCACGGCACTGCTACTCTTCATCAGGAATAAGACAGTGTCTGTGCATGTCCCTGCAGCATTTCGGTCCCCATTGAATTGACTTCTAAGGCAGAAAGAGGCAGCTTGTCAGAGCCAGAAAGGAGCCAGCACACGGGAGTGAGGGACAGGAGTGAGAGACAGGACTGAGATGTAGCTGTTATTTCCACTTCTAAGCAGTTCGGATGGACATGTTCAGAACATTCTTGGATTGGCTGACTGACAAAAAGGGAGGTGGTTTGATTGGCACATGAGGTCTTAGAAAAAAGCTTGGAGAAGGAAAGGGATGGGTCACTCCCTCACTCACTGACTCAGGAGCTGGCAACTGTCTAAAGAGAGTTTGTTTCAGATGCTCTTTTCCTATGGCTGACTTTGGGGGCAGAAAGGCTGGTAGAAGATTTGTTCAAGGCAAAAAGGAAGTGGACCAGATAAGAGTTCTTCTGTCGGACAACTGGATTGGGGTCAGGCGCATTTCAAGACACACACACAATTAAATATTTCTTTGGTAAGTTCAGTAAACTTGAGGAGCGTGCTGATGAGTGAATGCTTGACATTAGATAGTATAGAGTGGGTAAGTCATTTCATTTTTAGGTGCTGCACAATGACATTTTAAATGTGTATGTAAAACTGTGTTCAAGTTTTTTAGTGATAAAACTCAGATGTGACAGAAGCCTGTGCTCTGGCAATTTTTGATGCGAAGTGCAAGGCCAATGTTGGCAGAACTCTGGGCATTATCGCAAATAGAATGTTTTGAAACCCATTGCATGAAAGGCTTCGTTTATGTTTGAATTACAACGTGAATGCACATGTTATTCTGTGTAATTTGCATATTTCTAACTTCTGATAAAAAATAACAATTCGAAAAAGGTGAATTAGCCTCAGTGTACTGACGGGCCAGCAAATGGAGATTGGGGACGAGTTGCAGTGTGCAAAGCCATTAAATTGGCACAAGTAAGGAGCTCTGGGAGGAGTTTTGGCCACATTTCAGACTTTCCATTTGGCCATTAACGCATTCGACAAATGTCAAGCGATAAGCGCTCAGAGGGACACGTGCACCTGTGCATGCACACATTAAGGTGCATGTCACTCGCACACCAGCGCTTATACAATTTCCCTAGCTCCCCACGCTTGCCGGATTGAAGAGAGCACCTTAGAACATTGTGTCCGTGCGGCAGCCATTTCGGAACACGTGCATGCAGGCACTTATACAGTTCCCCAGCAACCCCCACGCTTCCCTGGATTGAAGAGAGCCCCATACAACGTTGTGTACATGCAGCAGCCATTTCGGAACTGCTTTATGTTATATGGTTGCTGTGACAACCAGTATCTAACGGGCAATATGATTGTATCGCGGATTACAATGCAAACAATTATTACAATGAATTATGTACAATATGTATTGTTAAGCTAAAAGGCTAACACTAAAAAAGAAGACATTTTTTTTTATCTTCCATTGTGTTATTAAATACTGGGCGAAATGCAAGGTGTAACCATGCACCCCGCCGCCCCCTCAACCATTTTTAGCTACAGCTGGAAATCCCCCAATTCCATGGAGAGAATTGAATGAGTTTTGGGGCAACTACATTGGTACAACTGACAATGAAAATTGTACACCAGCTAAAAAGAAAAAAAATTGCTTTTACACTCTTTGGGTTCTGAAGGACATAGGATTTACAGAGAACTACCACCACTGAGAATAGGCGAAGGGGATGGATTTGATGAATATGAACAAGTATTAACAAGTTTGGATATATACTACTATCCCAAAATGAATGTGGCAGTAAATCTGTATTACTTCTACACCAGAAAGCAGGAAACCGACGAAACAGTTGATGACTATGTTAATGAGCTCAAGAAACAGGCAGTGACATGCAATTGTGGATGAGGATTAACACAAGAAAACCTTATCAGGGATCAAATCATAATACATATCAATAGCAACTTAGTGCAGGAAAAATTATGGATGTGCGGAGATCCATCACTAGAAGAGACAATTGCTACAGCAAAAAAGGTAGAGCACTCTATGATTAGCACTAAAGCTTTGAAGGAGAAAGACAAAGAGATGGCCACGGCTGGAAAAGTCACTGCTGTCAGGCCCAAGGAAGTGAAAGACACATCAGTGAAATATAAAGAGCATAAAAATAAGGATTACACTCAAGGTGGCAAATCAGAAGAAACTGTTCATGGAGAGAAAATGAGAATAGCCAATGGAAAGTGTTATCGTTGTGGTAGAAAAGGACTTCGTGCCAACTCTCACTTTTGTCCATCTTTGAATAAGAAATTCTCCAATTGCGGCCTTATAGGCCATTTCGGCATTGTGTGCGGGAATAAAAAGCAGGGAAATCAAGTAAAGTGGATTCAAGAAGAAGAAGAAGAGAATGACAATGATGAACAAAAAGTGGAAGTTGTTACAATAGTATGCAGCAACAAAAGGAATGCTCCTAAAAGCACTTTTAAAATTGATGGCATAAGCACTGAATTCATGGTAGAGTTAGGTTCACCATACACCATAATCATAAAGGAAAAATGGGATGAATTGTGCAAGAAAGGATACAAGTCAGAACTTATGAAGCCTGATATAAGGAACCCTGGAGCATTTGAAGGATCTACGATTAATTGATGGGTTACCAAATGACTATCATTGAATTTAAAGGGAGACTAGCAGAAGTGAAGGTGTATGTTGCAAGGAAAGGAGTAAATGTTTTAGATTGGACAGGCCAAGCTAAATTAAAAATCAAACTCAGTTCAGGGAGTACAGAACCTGTGTCAATTGTATTACCTAATGGAGTAAATACGGATGAGTATGTGCAAGGTAAACACAGGGACATTTTCCCTGGAGTGCCACAGATAACATCAGAAAATTAAAGGGATACTCACTAAAGATTGAGCTCAGACACGGCACTAAACCGATGATTCATATTGTGAGACATATTGTCAGGAATTGGAGGCTGTGGAAGCGCTGGAAGCTTTGATCACGCTCCAGTCCTCACCCAAGATGGCCGCCGATCGATCACTCTCCAGTCCTCACCCAAGATGGCCGCCGATCTCACCCAAGATGGCCGCCGACCCCTTTATAGGCTGACTCCTCCCACAAACCGACGCGTTGTATCTGTTTACCAGCGCTCGGTTCGTGTGGAGATTCTCTCGTGAAATTCATCCGTTCCGGCTTCCTATTTTCGCCTTCTGTGTGATTCCCTTCTGTTTTCCTCAGCCCAAATTCTACTGCACTATACGCGGTATCGGCTTGCTTTGGGCCGTGCCGTGCTTACTTACTCTTGCCTTTATTCTTTGAGCACTTTTGGTCTTTTCAATTCTTGTAGGTACCGGGGGTATATTGCTACCGGTGCCGTCACTCTGTTTTTGCGAGCTAGCCTTGCTCACTGGGACCTTAAGGAGCATTTCTAAACTGGTGAGTGGGTTTCTTTCTATACTTCTTCCTTCTTCCTAATGGTTCATCTTCGTGGTCTGCTTTGTATGGGTTCTTTCATTCTTTACCTACTTATCCTTTCTAATACTTTTCTCTGTCATTCTGTTTAGTCTTAACCACTGGTTCTAGTAGCTTCTTATATCTCCTGTTCTATTATTCCACTTCTCCTGGATACACTGAGCATTCATCAGCGGAGGAGTTTGTTCTCAAGTCTATCGGACTTCCTTGCCTGCTGCAAATGGAACTTTCATAATTGGAAGAGAGGAGTTCTAATTGCCACCCAGCAGAACCCAATTGGGAACAGGGTTTTTTCTGCCTTAGTGCTTTTTCCCTGAATCTAGGACTGGCCCCCTGGGGATCCCCGCGGTCAGGGATTATCTCTGCCAAGGTGGCCTCCGGAGGGGACAGACCCTATCTGTACGATAAAAAGGCCCGAGCACCAAAGGACAAGACTCCCACAAGGAAGAGGGATCTGAAGAGATCAGAGGCTACTCTTACAGAACCCATTCCGGAAGAAACAGGTGAGGAGTTGGGGGAGGAAGCTTCGGTATCTGACAGAATACAACGCCCAAGATCCTTCATGGCGTCGCTCGAGCAGTATCAGGAGTTGGTGGCTGCTCTGCAGAACCTTACTATGGAGGTGCAGGCCCTGCGAACAGAGAACGTAGCCCTCCGACAGCAAGTGGTGCTACATCGGGATGATCGCGGGGACCTGCCTACGATGCCCTTTTCCTTTGGCAAATACAACGGACATCCAGGAGATCTGAAGGAATTCCTTGACGCTTGCAGGGTGTATTTCGCCTTCCGACCTCACGCCTTTGAGACAGCCAGATCAAAGGTTGGGTTCATTATAGCCAATCTTACCGGAAATGCTCTTTCATGGGCTACACCCATTGTCACCCGAAACGATCCCCTTCTGAGTGATTATGACCGTTTTACGGAACTTTTCAGTGAAAGGTTTGATAGGCCAGAAATATTCTATTCATCCTTGGAAGCAATCCTAGACATCAAACAAGGAAATACAGACGTCCAAACCTATTTAACTCGCTTCCAGAGGCTAGCAGCCAAGGCAGATTGGCCTGATTCCGCCCAGCAAACCATCTACAGAAGAGGTCTCCAGGACGAGATCAAAGATGAACTAGCCAGAGTAGCCCGTCCTGCATCTTTTCAGGAGCTAGTGACATTGTCCCTTCAGATTGAATCTCGTCTGCATGAAAGAAGATCTGAGAGAAGAAGAAACCGAAGCTTCTCACAACCTAACCCTACTCCTTCACCTAGAGCCAACCCTGCTATAGATGAGCCTATGCAGATTGGAGCTGCCCGTGGTCCTCTGACGCCAGAAGAAAGAAGAAGGAGGAGAGAGGCAGGTCTATGCATGTACTGTGGCTCTTCGACACATTTGTTGAGAGAATGCACTGAAGTCCCTCCTCGTCGACAGGGAAACTTCCGCCCCCGATCTTTAGCAAGGGAAGTCTCGGGGGAGGTAACAAGCACCCTTGCAGCTACACAAGAGCAGTGAATACCCCGGAAGATAACAGTTTAATGGTGTTCAGAGTGGACCTATGGTTAACAGAAGAAGCTCCCACAGAGGTGTTCGCCATGTTGGATTGTGGAGCAGCGGGAAACTTCATCGACTCCAAGTGGGCTACAGAGCACTTGGTACCCGCCAAAACCAAGATCACCCCGATTCCGGTAGAAGGGGTTGATGGTAGACCCTTGTCTTCCGGACCCATCACATTGGAAACTGTTCCATTAAGGGTGAGGTTAGGTCAACATGAAGAGTTCCTGGTGTTTGATCAGATCCGAGCTGCTCATTTTCCATTGGTATTAGGGATTCCTTGGTTAAGAAGACACAACCCTCACATAGATTGGACTGCAAACCGAGTTTCTTTCAATTCTAAGTTCTGTGAAAAACACTGTATGACCTTGTGTAACGCTCCCCACACCATAGACCGCAGGAGAAGTATCCAGAAGCCAGTCACAGTGGCCTCAGTACCCTTACATTACCAGGACTTTTCAGAGGTATTCATGGACATAATTCCTAGACAACTACCACCCCATAGAACAGAGGATTGCTGTATCGATCTAATACCGGAAGCAGTAGTACCGTTCGGAAGAATGTACCCTTTGTCACTACCGGAAAGGAAGGCGTTAAGAGAGTATTTAGATGCAAATTTGCAGAACGGACTCATTCAAGAATCCAAATCTTCATGTGGGGCCTCCCTTTTCTTCATTCCAAAAAAGGACTCGACAGAACTTCGTCCTTGTATAGACTACAGGGGTCTCAACAAGGTCACTGTCCGGGATAGATATCCCATGCCCTTGATTCGGGACGTCTTGGAGGCTGTACAAGGGGCTGAGTACTTCACGAAGCTTGACCTGAGAGGCGCCTATCACCTCTTGCGAATCAGACAAGGAGACGAGTGGAAGACGGCTTTTCGCACCCCATTCGGGCTCTATGAATATTGTGTGATGCCCTTTGGCCTAGTAAACGCACCAGCCGTCTTCCAAAGGTACATGGACAAGGTTTTCGCTGACATGCTGTTTGTGTCGGTAGTGGTGTACCTGGACGACATCCTGATCTACTCCAAGTCCTTGTCTGAGCACAGATCATTGGTCCGACTAGTTTTACAACGTTTGCAGTCTCACTATCTGCTAGTAAAACCAGAGAAGTGTTCATTTGAATCCAAGAGGGTGTCCTACTTGGGTTTCGTATTGTCCAAGGAAGGCGTTGAAATGGATGCTAATAAGGTAAAGGCCATAAGAAACTGGAAAGATCCTACCAACATCAAGGAACTGCAAGGGTTTCTAGGCTTGGCAAATTTTTATAGGAGGTTCATTCCCAATTATTCCAAAAAAGTACTCCCTCTGACCTCCTTGTTGAAGAAGGGTGTTAGATTTGCTTTTGACGGCGAACCTCGAAAAGCATTCGACTTTTTAAAGGATTGCTTTTCTACAGCACCCATCTTGGTTCAACCAGATCAGACTAAGCCCTTTATTCTGGAAACTGATGCTTCTACGGGGGCAGTAGGGGCAGTATTACTTCAAGAGGCAGAAGACAGCTATGAACATCCGATCGCATACTATTCCAAGACTTTAACTAGTAGTGAGCGAAACTACTCGGTTATCGAAAAGGAACTTTTGGCAATAAAGCTGGCCTGCCAAGAATGGAGACACCTCCTGCAAGGAGCCACACATCCTTTCACTATTCGAACTGACCACCGCAACCTACGGGTCTTACAACAATTGGAATGTTCCAACGCCAGACATGCCAGATGGGCGTATTTTTTCCTACAATACGACTTCATGATGACTTACATACCAGGCACAGAAAACAAGAAGGCAGACGCCTTATCTAGAAGCCTAGGAGATCCATCCGGATCCTATATAGGACATGAACTGGTTTTACCACATCTCACTGTGTTGGCTTCTACGGTTTCGTTTCTTCAAGATCTAATCCCTCATTATCAGACGTGTGCGGAATTTCCGCTATCTACTAAACAGGAAAAGGACGGGTTGTTTTATCATGAAGGAGCCCTCTATATCCCCACAAAGAAGCTGCAAGAACAGATACTTTCTTGGTGTCATGACACCCCCCTGACAGGGCATTCTGGTATTAGGAAGACTTTTGATTTGGTCCGGAGAGGATTCTGGTGGCCTACCCTACGAAGGGATGTAGGTCAGTATGTCTCTACCTGTTCAATATGTGCTTCCAACAAACATCAAACAGGAGAACCTCTGGGGTTATTACACCAACACTCCTTACCGGATCGCCCATGGGAACACTTATCCACTGACTTTATTGTGGATCTGCCTCCTTCATACGGAATGACCACGATCATGGTGACGGTTGATTCCTTTAGCAAGCTGGCACATTTCTCCGCCTTCAAGCAAGTGCCTTCGGCCTCAGAGATGGCTGCAACATTTCTCCAAGACATAGTCCGTCTACATGGTCTACCTAAGACCATAGTTTCGGACAGAGGACCACAATTTACCTCAAAATTTTGGTCTTCCCTCTGCCAGGTTCTCGGGATTCATAAGGCTCTTTCCTCAGGATACCATCCTCAAAGCAACGGCCAAACTGAGAGACTCAATGCCAATCTAGAGCAGTATCTCAGGTGTTTTTGTAGTCCCCAGCAGGAAGAATGGTATCGCTTTCTCCCGCAAGCGGAATTCGCCTACAACAACTCACTTCACACCTCGATCCAGATGAGTCCTTTCTATTGTACCTATGGCTACCATCCTCAACACCTGCCCGGGCTCAGTCCGCCTTCAACCAAGATTCCAACTCTGGATACGATTCTACAGGACTTGCAAGAAGCTCACAAACTCGCTAAGGAGGCACACCAAGCAAGTCAACTTTCACAAAAGAGATGGGCCGACAAAGGTCGGAGAGCCCATCCCAGCTGGAAGGTGGGACAATTAGTCTGGTTATCCACCAGATTCCTACCCAAGTGGGTTCATAGGGGGAAGTTCTCCTCTCGTTTCCTTGGGCCATTTGCCATCATACAACAAATCAATCCAGTTGCTTATAAACTCAGGATGCCAGAATACCTCAGAAGGATACATCCTGTCTTTCATGTCTCCCTTCTCAAAGAACATAAGGAGGATCCTTTCAAGAGACCTGTAATCCGTACACGAGCCCGAGTGAAACCAACACCTGAAGAATACGAGGTGTCTCATCTGGTGGATTCTAAGTACCGCAAAGGGCGGTTGTACTATCTGGTCCATTGGAAGAACTATCCAGTAGCAGAGAGGACGTGGGAACCTGTGGGTCATTTACACGCCCCGCGTCTGGTGCAGAAGTTCCATCAACTCCATCCGGGCAAACCCGGGGGCGCCCCGAGAAAGAGGGGGTATACTGTCAGGAATTGGAGGCTGTGGAAGCGCTGGAAGCTTTGATCACGCTCCAGTCCTCACCCAAGATGGCCGCCGATCGATCACTCTCCAGTCCTCACCCAAGATGGCCGCCGATCTCACCCAAGATGGCCGCCGACCCCTTTATAGGCTGACTCCTCCCACAAACCGACGCGTTGTATCTGTTTACCAGCGCTCGGTTCGTGTGGAGATTCTCTCGTGAAATTCATCCGTTCCGGCTTCCTATTTTCGCCTTCTGTGTGATTCCCTTCTGTTTTCCTCAGCCCAAATTCTACTGCACTATACGCGGTATCGGCTTGCTTTGGGCCGTGCCGTGCTTACTTACTCTTGCCTTTATTCTTTGAGCACTTTTGGTCTTTTCAATTCTTGTAGGTACCGGGGGTATATTGCTACCGGTGCCGTCACTCTGTTTTTGCGAGCTAGCCTTGCTCACTGGGACCTTAAGGAGCATTTCTAAACTGGTGAGTGGGTTTCTTTCTATACTTCTTCCTTCTTCCTAATGGTTCATCTTCGTGGTCTGCTTTGTATGGGTTCTTTCATTCTTTACCTACTTATCCTTTCTAATACTTTTCTCTGTCATTCTGTTTAGTCTTAACCACTGGTTCTAGTAGCTTCTTATATCTCCTGTTCTATTATTCCACTTCTCCTGGATACACTGAGCATTCATCAGCGGAGGAGTTTGTTCTCAAGTCTATCGGACTTCCTTGCCTGCTGCAAATGGAACTTTCATAATTGGAAGAGAGGAGTTCTAATTGCCACCCAGCAGAACCCAATTGGGAACAGGGTTTTTTCTGCCTTAGTGCTTTTTCCCTGAATCTAGGACTGGCCCCCTGGGGATCCCCGCGGTCAGGGATTATCTCTGCCAAGGTGGCCTCCGGAGGGGACAGACCCTATCTGTACGATAAAAAGGCCCGAGCACCAAAGGACAAGACTCCCACAAGGAAGAGGGATCTGAAGAGATCAGAGGCTACTCTTACAGAACCCATTCCGGAAGAAACAGGTGAGGAGTTGGGGGAGGAAGCTTCGGTATCTGACACATATACCTATTGCTTTGAGAGGAGACGTGTAGGTTAAAAAGGGAAGGTGTGATTGAAAAAGTGGATGCTTCAGAGTGTTCTTTCCCATAGTAGTGGCAAGGAAGGCAAATGGTAAGATCAGGATCTGCATGGACCTCAGATAGTTAAATAAAGTTTGTGGTGGAAAACTATCCCTTACCTGTTATAAGAGAAATGTTGAACCTGGTGGGTGATACTGGCATGTTCTCTACAATTGATTTATCAGCAGGCTATACAGATACAGTTACGCACTGATTCCAAAAAGTATGCCACATTTATAACCCCTTTTGGATCATACCACTACCTACGCATTCCATTTGGTTTAGCTTAAGCAGCAGCAGTATTTCAAAGGGTAATGACGCATTTGTTCGAAGGTATACCAGGTGTACAGGTTTGCCAAGATGACATTTTAGTATGTGTACTCGCGGAGGAAGAACATAATGAAAGATGATGGTTCCTAGTAAAAGTTTTGAATGCCATAGTTTCGAATGGCAAAGTTTAAAACAAAATGCATCCCCCTCAACCCCTTTTTTTACCCCTTAAATACCACAATAGGGGAAAAAAAAACTTTACCTAAATAAAAATGCATTTTTTCTATGCTTTTTTTCTGAATCCTTGGTATTCGAAACAATGTAGATTATGTAAGGTGTTAGGAAAACATGAGGTACACGGTTTGACAGTGGAATACAGCAGGTGTAAAGTTGGAAGAAATTAAGTGGATTATTTGTGGCACGCTCTATCCAAAGGTGGCTATAAACCCAAGTTCAAAGCCATGGAAGCAATTCAGAAAGCACCTTTCCCAGGTAATAAGGAAGAATTGCATTCATTTTTATGTTTAGCTGAATACTATATTAAAATTATTGAGAAATGTGCAGAAATTACCCACCCATTAAGGGGTTTTATGAAAAAAGAAGCCAAATTAGAGTGGATGGACAAACATAGGGACGCAGTCCACTGTGTAAAAAGATGCATATGTGAAACTCCATTGTTGGGAGGTTTTGTTCTGGGTAGAAAATCAATAATCACTGTGGATGCTAGCTGTAAAGGGTTAGGTGTGGCTTTATCGCAGTAGGATGGCGATCAAGAGAAGGTTGTGATGTTTTCATCCAGAGCAGTGATGGAAACTGAGGTGAGCTATTCCGTGATTGAAAGAAAGTTGATAGCATGTTGTTGGGGTGTGGCACATTATAGGCAATACGTATGGGGTGGCGCATTCTTAATAAGAACTGATCGCAAACCATTAGTGGAAGTTTTGACTGTCAATGGTATGACAAAGGCCACACCAAGGGTAGCACGTTTGAGTTTCAAATTGTTGGAGTACAATTGTGAAGTAGAATATTAGCCAGGCAAGAAGAATTTGGTTGCAAATTTTTTGTCTTGCATGCCTAGGAAGCAAAATATGACTAAGGAGGTGTTTAAGGATGTAGAGGACCAGGTTTGTGGTGTAACAATGGCCTTGAATGAAGAAGAATGGACGAGGGAAGTCGGGGAAGATGAGTTTTTAAGGATGGTAAAGGGGTTTATTGCCAAAGGGTGGCTGTAAAAAGAACATGAAGAGGAAATGTTTGTTGGGTTTTACATGATTAGCAATGAATTGTCCATTGAGGATGATTCGATTTTGAAAGGTTTGAGGTTGGTATCTCCAAAAATGATGAGATTTCAAATTGTACAATTGGCCCATGAAGGTCATCCAGGTATTACAATAACTAAAAAGAAAGTGAGAGAGCCATTCTGGTGGCAGCAATGGATGTTCAAATTGAGAGAATTCTTCAATGATGTGTGCCATGCAACAGCTATGATAAGAATATGACATCTAGGAGGTTACCTTTGATGCCAATTCCTGTAAAAGAAGGACCTTGGTTGGAATTGAGTATCTATCTGTTAGGTCCCTATGAAGGACTGCGTCAGGAAAGTCGTTTTTTGATTGTGATGATTGAAAGGTACCCACGTTGGCTCGAGGTGGCAGTGGTGGACAGGTTGAGATCAAGGAAAGTAGTGGAGTTTCTGGAGAAGATTTCTTAAAAAGGAGGGGTGCCAAAAGAAATTTTGAGTGACATTGGTCCTCATTTTGATTCAAGAGAGATAAGGGAGTTTGCTGCCAAGATGGGATTTTGTTGATCCCATTTATCTGTATGTCACCCAGAAACCAATGGCATGGTGGAAAGGAAAGGCTGAACAGGGTATTAAGTGAATGTATACAGTTGGCTTTGGCAAATGGTCTTACTGGAAGGATAGTTTAAGTGATTTGTTATGGAATACAAGGGTGACAGCACATTGTGCTACTGGTGTGTCACCTTTCCAACTTATGAGAGGTAGGGTACCTCATAGTAACATATCGCCTTCATGGATGAATGGGAGCTTGGGCATGAAGAGAGTGAATGAAGGTTTTGTGGTGGATAAAGTGTTGGAAATGCAGAGGAAAAATAAAGAGTATTATGACAGAAACTTCAAAGGCAGTATTAACAAGACAGGTAAGGTGATGGAAACTGTTGGTTTGCGATTTTATAAGAGTGAAGAAGGACAGAAAATGTAGAAAACGTTTATCTAAGTTCTCTGGTCCCTTGAAAGTGATGCAATGGTTTAGCAGTGCTGTTAAGGTAGAGAATGGTAGGTGGAGGATGGTACTGTCTGGAATCTCAGTAGAGTTGTTAAATGTAGGAAGGGTGGGCAGTATTAAAAGGAAGTGATGGAACATGGAATTCCTGGAACTATGAGTTGTGGAAAGAAGGTAATGCAAATAGGAGTGATACTAATGGTGGTAGTGTACGCTTAAGAAATAAACTGTTGAATGAGAGGTGTGATGTTGTAGTTGAGGAAGTGAGGAAGAGTAGGAGGAGCACGAGTTTACCAAAAAGAAATTCAAAGATTTTGTTGTGTATAGAAAATGAAGAATTGGATGTGTCATAGAGTTCAGTTAAGCAAAATATAATGTCATTGTTGCTATTTTATATTTTGTTATTTCTTATTATTTTGTATTATTTTTGTGTGATTACATTTTGTTGTTTATTTTTGGGGGGGTGTAGAAGGTGTCAGCAGGAGCCAGCTGACAGATGTGCAGCAGACATAGAATAAGGGAGTATGTGAGGTCATGGAATGTGAATTACAATGCTATGTTTTCAAGGAGCCGTTAAGTGAGCAGTTGTTCCTGCTGCTGGCTGGCAGAGTGATGTCTGTGGGGTTCATTGCTTATATAGACTTATGAACTCACAATAAATACTCAAGAACCCGTTTGAGTATGTGGATTATTGCATGCTTCACCATCATGAAAGAAAAGCTGTAATACGATCCTTTTCTATTGAACAAAAGTTATTTAGGTGGCATGGTCACTAAGAGATAATAAATCAGACAGGGCCTTATGATTACAGAGTCTTGCAACCAGAGCGAAAAATCAAGACTGACATTTATCACGTGAATCTTCTCAAGTAATGGAAAGAAAATCTCATTGAAGACACTGCAGTGGTTTTAACCAGCTTGTTATCTGATGAAACCAGCATGAATACTCTGATTCTCTCGGACTAAGCTCACAATCAAAAGGAGGGCCTAACAGACCTCTTAGAACAGTTCCCTGAATTTTTCAGAGCGGAATCTGGGAGAGTAAAATGGATATATCATTATATCCATACCCCTCCAGGAAAGGTGATACATCAGAAGCCATATCAGATACCTGAGACTAGGAAAGGCATAATTGAAGAGGAATTAGAAAATATGTAAAGGGCTGATATTATCAAGCTCTCTCAAAGTCCCTGGTGATCCCTGATCGTGTTAGTCACCAAGCCAGATCAATCATGGAGGTTCTGCATTCATTAAACACAGTCTTGTCATTTGATAGCTACCACATACCCATAAATGATGATCTTATTTATCAATTGGGGTCTGCTGTTTTCCTCTCCCTGATTGATCTGACAAAGGGGTACTGGCAAGTCCCTGTTAATCTAGCAGATAGACAGAAAACTACTTTCTCTAATTTAAAGTCTTGCATTTTGGTTTGCATGGGCAGCCAGCTACCTTTCAAAGGTAAATGGATCAGATCCTATGGACTTATGTCGCTTTCTGTGTAGCATACATCAAAGATATCATCATCCACAGTAAGTCTTGGAAGGAACATGTTTGCCACCTGTTTTTTGTTACCAGGGCGCTAAGAAAAGCTGGCCTCACAGCAAACCCAAAGAAATGCCATTTAGCTAGTTCTGTACTCAAGTACCTTGGTTCTTCCGTAAGAAATGGGAAACGGGCTGGTTCAGCCTAGATGGAAAAGGCCAGAGTGGTTAAAGAAACCCCAAATCCCAAAATGAAGAATGATCTGAGAGCCTTTTCGGGTTTAGTAGGATAGTCCAGACATGTTATCCCTGATTTTCCATCTATAATGTCTTGTTTTACTGATAAGCTCAGACATTTTGAGCTCCAGAAAACTAAATGGCATAACGAAGATCAATTGTGTTTTGACCAACTCAAACACATTTTGTGTAGCGAGTCTGTCTTGAAGGTGGCAGATTACAGCAGGGAATTAATCCTACAAACAGACACTTCCGCATATTCGCTTAGGTGCAGATCTTTCACAAGAGCATGATGGTATAGATCATCCCATCCTCTATATAATAAAAAAACTATTACCAAGCGAGAAACATTATGGGACTCTTGAACTGAAAGCCTTGGCAATTAGGTGAGCCATAACCCACCTCAAATATGACCTGGCAGGCAGGAAATTCAAACCCATCACAGAGCATGCCCCATTAACATGGATGAGCCTCCACAAAGACACTGTTGTAGTTCTTAGATTTACAGCCCTATTGTTTTACTGTGGAGCACAGGAGATGAAAGGAACATGGGTGATGTGGACTTCCTTTCCTGTTTTTCAATATGTGCTGAGAGAACCAGCGACATTAGGGGAAGGGTATGTGCTGAATCCAATAGAGTCATCACGGATTCCCCTGCAGTGACCTGCTCCCATGTGGCCAGGGGACGGCAGCCACTACCTGATCCTGACGCTGGAGGCGGTTATATGAGGGAGGAGACAACTACCGGAGAGACATTTTGACTTCATTGGAGAAGGCGGGGTATTGCCCACTTTCCCACGAGGAAGATCCTACAATACCCAAGTTCTTCATGGCCTGTTGTCATTCTGGTCAGGTCCCCAGTTTGTTATGTGCCTTTATGTGAAATCTCTGAGAAAAACCACCTAAGAGTTAAAAGTTCAATAAAGTCGATGGACTCCAACTTCCATAATCACCCAGGTACTGAGACGTGGAGGGGGAGGAGGGAGTTTGTGCAAAGTGACAGAAGCCCGAAGTGCAACACGCAGGCTAGTTGTTTTTCCAAGTCTTCAGTGCACGGGACATTTAAAGATGGCAACCGTACAATGGAATTGAACATTGCAGGAGAAGACGTTGAACCCCATGCTGAGGCTCACAAATGCAAGGCACATGGACCTCTGTGGTGGATTGGAGAAGGCCGCCAGGAGAGAAGGAGAAATGCTGCATGCAAGCAAGAAGGGCCATCGAGTCGTTGGGAGCCGTGCAGGAGCTCCTGGAGGTTGGGCTCCTAGAAAAAGCAGCCTAATCCAACCCGGGCCAAGAAGGAAAGCTGATGTGTGACAGCAAAGCTGCACTGGATGCTGGAAGAATGTCTGCACACTCCAAAGATGAACGCAGGTGAAGGAACCACTACGCAGAGGTGCAAGCAGAATCAGAGATGCTGGATGGAGCCGGTGAGTCTGCCCAAAGCAGCTGGGGACTCCAGGGCATTCCAAAAAGTGTGCCAACAAGAGTTTGAATGGTACAGAGTTGCTTGTGCAGAAAAAATGTTTGTTTGAATGCAGTCAAGGCAAAGTACAAATTCAACACCCAATAAGAAGCATATTTGAATGCAGACAAGGAAAAATATAAAGGCAAATCCCAATCAAGTACAGATACATGAAATGCCAGTGTGGGGAAATATGTTGAACAAATGTTACCTTAGAGATATATACCAAGCCCGTCACGGTATATGCTGTTGTGGTATAGCCAAAGAACTGTGAAATGGATAAGAAGTCCTGGCAGGCAAGTATATCAGTCAGCTAAAATTGTATTGAGATTCCTGGCAGTGGAGTATACCAGGTGATCTGAAAAACCATGAAGATAAGTCCTGGCAGGCGAGTGAACCAGACAGCTGAAATAGTACAAAGATTCCTGGCAGGGGAGTATATCAGGCAATCTGCAAAGTTACAAGAAATACTACAGAAAGATTGTTACAGAATGTATTGCTTAAACAATAACTTTGAACTTTGTAAGCCCAGTGAAGGCACAAAGGAACTTTCAACTAAAGAGACATGTTTGCCACCAACTTTAAGAATCCAGGGGAATGGGACCGCCCTCTGGATCCAAGGGTCTTTACCTTGGAGAGCATTTTTTGTTGGAGTCATTCTTATACTTTTGGTTATGAACTCTTTGTTCCAACATCAAGTTTAAAGACGTTTCTTTGCACCCTTTGTTGTTTTGTTTGTTTATAGTGTGAGGGTCTGTATAGGATGTTTTGGACACAAGGATGGCTTTTCAGTTACTGACATCCTGACACAGACAGATCTTTCGTTTTTAATTTCTAGGTAGGGAAGTTCCTCTTTAGACTAGAGCAAGAGAGGCATTTCCCCATCCCATTCTTTATACAAAACATGACAACTTTGTGTACGGCTTTCATTTCTGACCCCTCACACATCACAATAAACTCACAGGAGAGTCCTCTGTTAATTTGTCTGATATATGTTCTTTCTTGAAAGTATATCAAATCATGGCTTCGTAGATCACATGGATACAAATGCTGTGTGTAACATTTTTATTTTGTTTGCATACAACAGTATCTCGATACAGCTAATAGTGTTGAGAATAAATGCAACATTTTTAAATGATGCTCCATGCTGATACTCAATGGCAGCTACCAACACAGCACACATTGCTGCTAGTATACACCTTGATGCGTAGACTCAAAAACATCAGTAATGTATATTAAATGCTGTCCATTAGATTTCTGTGTCAAAGTCCCTTTTTAGGTTTCAATATGAGGTGGGCATACATCCTGTGTGATCTCCAACACTCCAACACTCATACAAGAGATCCTTGTACTTCTCCAGCATGGGGTCTGGCATGGATTCACATGCTCATGAATATTCCCCGTCGTCAGGCTGGGAATCCTCGGTAAAGAAAAAATCAGTATCAGTTTCGTTTCTGATTTGTCTTTCTTAGTAGTAACCAATCACTGATCTCTGGGTCATACTGCCCCCAGCCAATGACTGCCCTCTCCCTAAGCCCTGCCTCTGGCAGCCATCCTCGGATTTTTACCGCACGCTGAAGTGTTGGGAGTCCTCGTGCTTTAGCTCTCAAGTTTTTGCTGCGTTTTCGTGCTTTTCTCATTTTTTCGGTTTAATCGAGCCTTAAGCTCCACCGTTTCTACTTCCGATAACGGGGACCCATTTCGCAATTCTTCTACGCCCCTCAAGGGTGAAGTTTTCGTCGAGTTTACGCTTCTTGGAGGATTCCGGAAGATCTGCGGCCTACCTCAACGGACATGGCGCAGGACAAGGGAAGCTCGATGCCCGGATCCAAGCTGTTCAGGTGCTGCCCTGGATGCGGATTACAAAACATTTTCAAGGAGGCCGAGCATTCGCAATGTCTCTGCTGCCTTCATGAGGACAAGACGCACGTGGAGAAGGACTGTGCGTTCTGCACGAACCTTTCGGAACGGACCAAACAAGATATTCGTTCCCGCCTGGCTGGAGAAGGGCACAGCAGGTGAGAAGGCGAAGAAAAAGTCTGAGCGGGCTTCTTAATCCTGTGATGGCGCCCCGGCGACGGGGGCCCAACAGAAGCCCAAGCACCGTGAGTCCGCGGGCACCGGGAGCCCCGAAAGGTCGGGCTCTTCGGCTGCCAGGCAGGGCGCGACTTCCCCGGCACGATCAACCACGAGCCAGCGCTCTGGTTCGGGGAAGAGGAAGTCCGAGAACCTGGGTAAGCTGCTGGACCAGCCCCGGTCGATCTCAAAGGGCGAGCGAGGCGCTGACCCTCCCCCCAAGGCGAAGGCCCAGAACCCTCCCCCCAAGGCAAAGGCCCAGGACGCACCTAAGGTGGTGAGGGCTTTGATCCAGCTGGCAAAGACCTCTATCGAAGTGGATGCTGCAACCCTGGCAAAGCCGGCTGAGACTACGCCAGTGGAAACGGCCTCTGGGCCCAGAGTATCCCTGCCACCGCGGAGGGAATCCCCTTTCCAGCCCATGTTTAAGACCCCTGTGAAGTCCCCGGCGGAAAAAGAGGGGGTGGGCGGTGGCCATTACAGACTCGGAATCAGCCTCTGAGGAGGAGCTGGTGGAAACCGAGAAGGGCCTCAACGAGAGGTTCATAGGCCAGGGGACGGTCCCCGCTGACGTGATCGAAGATAGCAACGATGGCGACGAAGAGGGCCCAGTGGAGCGGCCATCCCGTCCGTCGCAGCCATTACCCGAGCCCCAGGATAGCTCGGCAGCCATTTTGTTGGTGATCCAATCCTTATGTACCGAGATAAGGACGAGATTACCACAGACCTCGACGGAGGATCCAGAACCAGGCCCGTCGGGAAACCCTCCGAACAAGCGGAGAAGAGTCCACCCCTCTCCGCCCTTCGTGCCCGCGAGGCCTGTGGACCCCTGTTCCCCCTCGCCGGACCCTAGAGAGGATATGGCGATGACACAGCGGACATCCCGTCATCACCCCCCCCTCGGGCTTCTCCAGCCGATGAAGTTGGCTCCTTTCACGCCATGATAACCAGGGCATCCGAGCTCTTCTAGCTCTGCCCTGAAGAACAAAAAAAGGAAGGGGTTCTCTATCAACGACGAGAGGCCAAGAGGAAGACGGTCCTCGCGGTGCCTTTGCACCGATGGCATCTGGGTCGAGGGGCTTGCTGTCCTCAAGAACCCTTCCACGACACCCGCCAAGAGGGACAGGTACGAGAAGAAGTACCGAGTCCCCGATGCCGCCCCCTTGTGCCTCAGGGCCCAGCCCATGCCGGACTCTGTCGTCTCGGCAGCGGCTAAGAAGAAAGCAGCAGGTGCGGCGGCTTCAACTTCCAATTTCCCTTCGGACAGCGAGGGCAAGAAGTTGGATTCCATGGGACGATGAGTCATCTCGTCGGCGGCGACAACGATTAAGGCGGCCAATGCCTTAGCGATCGTGGCCCGCTACGACAGGGAGCTCTGGTTCAAGATAGCTCCCCTGCTAGACTTCCTACCTGACGAAAAGAGGGCGGAGGCCCTACAAATTCTGCAGGAAGGCGAGGTGGCGTCGGATCACGCCATAATGGTGGCAACGGACATTGCCGATACCGGGTTTCGCCAACTGGGCAACAGAGTTTTCCTCCGACGACAAGGATGGCTCAAGGTGACAGACTTTCACCAGGACGTCCAGACCAGAGTGTTGGATATGCCGTTCGATGGCAACAACCTTTTTGGTAAGGCGGTGGACGAGTCTCTCCAGGCCATCAAGACCGACTCGGAGACGGCCCGGGCCCTAGGGGTACTTCAACAACGACGGCCCTTTCGGAGCTCCGGAGGCAGACATGGTACCTCCAAAGGATCCAGCGGTGGCTCCTCCACATACCGGCAGGCGGCCCGCTCCTCTTCCCAGGAGGCCTACAGAGGTCGCGGCAAGCAAGGGGGATCCTGCCGTCATCACCAAGGAGGCCAAGGCGGCAAGGCCGCCTCCAAGCAAGACTGACCCGGCTGTGTCGTCGGGCCCCCATCGAAGCACCCCGGTGGGAGGCCGGCTGACGAAGTTCATCAGCGTGTGGGAGTCCATCTCCACCGACCGTTGGGTACTGGACACCCTGGCCAACAGGCACTCACTGGAATTCCAAAAGAAGTGCCCTCGCATTCCTCCCGTGGCCAGGAAGGAGAATCACGTCCCTCAACTGCTGTTGGAGGTAAGGGCGATGCTTAAGAAAGGTGCCATCGTGCTCATCCCCAGGAGGCTCTGGGGCTCCGGAGTGTACTCAAGGTACTTCCTCGTCAGAAAGAAGACAGGCGGTTGGCACCCCATCCTGGACCTGTGTCGGTTAAACAAATACATCAAGGCGCAGAAATTCAGGATGGTCACCCTCCAGCACGTGCTGGGACAGCTGGAGGAGGGCGACTTCCTATCATCGTTGGACCTGGAGGATGCTTACTTCCACATCCCCATTCTAAAAGGGCACAGGAAGTTTCTCAGGTTCGTGGATCAGGGACGCCACTATCAATTCAGAGCCCTACCGTTCGGACTAAAGTCGGCAACCAGGGTATTCACCAAGTGCCTGGCTCCAGTGGTGGCACAGCTGCGCCTGCAGGGGATCCACGTCTACTCCTACCTGGACGATTGGCTAATCCGGGCAAGGACAAGGGAACTCGCCGTCAAACACACAGCGAGGACCGTCCAGCTGCTCACGGAACTGGGGTTCGCCATCAACTACCCCAAATCCCACCTGGTTCCGTCGCAAGTAGCACTGTTTCAGGGAGCAAAGCTCGATACAGTGGGGCGATTGGCCTCCCCGTCAGAGGAGAGGACCAAGACCATCCTGGACCAGGTGCGGCGCCTGCTAGCCACGGACGTGGCCAGGGTGAGGTCCATCAAGTCCCTCCTCGGGATGATGTCCTCATGCATCTATCTTGTACCCCTTTGCAGACTTCGGATGCGTCCGCTACAGGAGTTCCTCGACGCCCGCTGGTTTCAGGTGACGGGCTGCTTTGAGGACAGGATCCCTCTCGACGAGGAGTTCCGTCGGGCGATCCTATTGTGGGGTACCCATGCTCACTTCACTACAGGCACGGACTTTCAAACCTCTGCATTTCAGGAGACGGTGACGACGGACGCCTCTCTGAAGGGTTGGGGGGCCCACACTGGAGATCTCCACGCAAGAGGCCTTTGGCTCCCCTAGGAGAGGTCTCTCCACATCAACATTCTGGAGCTCCGATCAGTGTTCTGGGCGCTCAAGTCGTTCCTTCCGTCCCTCAAGGACAAAGTGGTGAGGATCTTCACCGACAACACCACCACAATGTTCTACATACGGAAGAAGGGGGGCACCAGATCCCCAGCCCTATCCAAGGAGGCCCAGGATCTGTGGCACTGGGCCGTTGCCCAGGGGATGTTTCTGGTTCCCTTCCACTTGGCAGGAATAAAAAACACCATTGCCGACTCACTCAGCAGGGAGCTGCGCTCGTGCCACGAGTGGGAACTACGGCAGGACCAGGTGGATCGGCTCTTTTTCGACGATGGGGCAAACCCCGGATCGTCCTTTTTGCAACGAACTCCAAGTGCCAGAGGTTCGCCAGCAGGTTCCTGCAGCCGAAGAGCATGGGCGATACTTTCTCGTCCCCTAGGATGGCCTGTTTCTATACGTGTTCCCTCCCTTGCCGTTGCTGCTCCGCCTCATCAACCAGCTCAAGAAGTCCAGGTGCAGAATGATCCTTGTCGCACCGGCGTGGCCGAGGCAGATCTGGTTCCCGGACCTTCTGGACTTGTCAAGGTCCCCACCAGTCAAGCTGCCAACGGACGCGGATCTTCTCTGCAGAGAAGGGGGTGCCATTCTCCATCACCACCCACAGTCGCTGAACTTGCAGGCCTGGCTCCTGCAGCACTAGAGTTTGGAGGGTACAATATCCTGGCTGACTGCAGAGAGGTTCTTACAAAAGCCAGGGTGTCCTCAACTCTTAAGTGTTATGGTCATAAGTGGAAGAGGTTCTCTGTCTGGTGCCGTGCACAGAAGATTAACCCTCTGCGGATTACGGCCCCTCAAATACTGCCGTACCTACTGTCGCTGGCCAAAGCTGGATTGGCTCACGTCTCCATCAAAATACATCTGGCTGCCATCTCCCGATATACCAGGACTACGGGACGGGCGTCCTTGTGGTCTCATCGCCTGGTGAAGGTATTTATGAAGGGACTATTCCGATCGTTCCCGCCGGTGAAGGCTCCTGCCCCAGCGTGGGAGCTTAATGTGGTGCTGACCAAGCTCGTGGGGGCCCCATTCCAGCCTATGCATTCGGCGCCTTTGAAGTTCCTGTCATGGAAGACAGCGTTCCTCGTGGCCATCACCTCTGCACGACGAGTGGGAGAGATCCAGGCCCTATCTTGCAAGCCTCCATACTTGACTTTTCTTGACACGAGGGTGGTGCTGAAGATGCACCCCTCCTTCATGCCCAAGGTGCCATCGGACTTCCACCTCAATGAGCCCTTGGTGTTACCAGTTTTCTTCCCGTCGCCTTCGACGCCGGCCGAGAGGACTTTGCACTCGCTGGATGTAGCTAGAGCGCTGAAGTTCTACGTGGACCGCACGAAGAGTTTTCGGAAGACGTCACAACTATTTGTGAACTTTGGGTCTGTGAATCAAGGGAAGGCTCTCTCGAAGACTTCCATTTCCAGATGGCTCTCCGGCCGCATCATGCACTGTCACTGGTTGGCAAACCGACCGCTGCCCGGCCGTCCGAAGCCCATTCGACGAGAGCGATCGCTGCTACTACAGCGTTCCTGTCTGGTGTGCCCCTGCTGGACATCTGCAGAGCTGCTACGTGGAGGTCTACGCACACCTTCACGAGATTCTACTGCGTCGATCGGGACTCCAGGGAGGAGTCCAGGGTCGGCCAAGCAGTGCTGCGCAACCTGTTCGCCTAAGGTGAGCCTGGTGAGGAGGTAAGAATTGCTTAATGTTGAGTTTTGGATTTAATGCTTAATGTTGAGCCTTTGCCACCTCCTGTGATTGTGCATGTGTAAACTGCTATGTATTCTTTTATTCATGAGCATGTGAATCCATGCCAGACCCCATGCTGGAGAAAGAACAAGCTACTTACCTGTAACTGTTGTTCTCCAGCATGGGTCTGGCATGGATTCTCATACAAACCCTCCCGCCTACCCCTCTGCGGCTCTTCACTTGGTCATACTGCCACTTTGCGTGCTACCAAATCTGAGGATGGCTGCCAGAGGCGGGGCTTAGGGAGAGGGCAATCATTGGCTGGGGGCAGTATGACCCAGAGATCAGTGATTGGTTACTACTAAGAAAGACAGATCAGAAATGAAACTGATACTGATTTTTTCTTTACCGAGGATTCCCAGCCTGACGACGGGGAATATTCATGAGCATGTGAATCCATGCCAGACCCATGCTGGAGAACAACAGTTACAGGTAAGTAACTTGTTCCTTTTTATATATTGCATTGTTGGCAGTTATTTTTATGTATTTTGATAATGACTCACAAATACTAACTTCCCCAACCTACAAACCATTACTCAAACCTCAGCTGGACAATGCCAACCTTGCTTGGATGGGAGGGTGTTGGGATAGATAGGAACTTTGATGTGGTCTGGCATTAGCAATGATAAGTCCCAAAGCGTTCATAAATCCACAACAAGTGCAGTGTGGGTTAGAGATGGCTATGAAACAAGTGGAACATATTTGCAGAGTGTGAACATTTTATGGGATGATTGTTGTACATTTATTTTCTGTATAGTATACATGCTTAATTCTAATAACATTAGAAATAGCCTCTTAGTACCAGAGGATAACCAAAATGTGACAACATTAGATTTTACTTTGTGAAATGTTTTTTTGCACGTTTTTCAGCTTTGAGTCATGTTTTGTAATTTCAGGGACAGATAGAGGAAAGGCAAGAAAAGCCAGGAGTAAATAAAATACCATAATAGCCATGTCTTCAGCAGTGGTAAATGGACATATGGCATCATAATATTTTATCACAAATATAAATGTATAGATATATATTTAAAAAATTATAAAAACTATACATGACAATGTCCTTGAATATTTTGGATGCTTCTAAAATCGATGTATTGACCAATTGTATTTAGACCTTCTGATCGGATGTACGATTCACACTGCTATAACTCTATGCACTTTGACTCCAAGTCTTCCATGAATCCACCAGGTATATGCTTTGAACGTCACAAGACTGTCATCTGTTGAGAGAATATAAAGACTGATAGAAGAGAAGCGCAGTTTTCACTGTTTGAAAATAATATTTTAAAATTATTTGCTATGGGACATTGCGTGCATCTGTGACAAATACACATTCCTTAGTTACACATATAGCCTGAAATCAAACAACACAACAAAATCAGGCCAGAGCAAGCATCTGAGACAACATGACAGTGAAGAAAGTGCAGAGAGGACATGGTTGCATTGCCATTTCTTATATTGGTCAAAGGGTTTCTTTGAAATAAATTGGAGTGTTTAATCACAGCTGCTGACCACTTATGTTGTTATTACATGTGTAATTTAATTCTACATTAAACAAAAGTAGAATATGTAACAATGTCCATATCCTGAAACCGTTTTCATACAAAAATACTGATATGACATTCAAAAGCATGTGACACTTTTTCAGTGCCTAGTAATCACAAACAATGGAATAGAACGAAAAGTATTAAGCACAACGTTTGCCTGAGGGCATCTTGACGCTCCCCACAGAACAGTGGAAGATAAGGCTGAAAAAAGAAACATTTTCAAAGCTTTGTGAAATGTCATATGTGCATGTGTTGCTTTAAAGGGCTTTAAGCTGAACACATTTGGCCCCCGTCAGCCAGTGGAGCTGACGGAGAACAGGAGACATGTGACAGCCACGCTGCGTAGAGGTCGCCAGCCGAGCAACCACGTTCTGAAGAACCTGCACACAGTGAAGTATGCACGCACAGCTCATGCGCACCAAAACACATTTATTTTTCTAACACTTTCACCAATGTTAACTTGTCCTTGTATAGTTCACAAATAGCCGGAATACAGTAAGGAATAATCGCCCCGAATTAAAACAACAAGCTGTGTGTAGTTGCATGCAGAACATGCATTATCTATTAAAGAATCCTTGTGACATCTTAACAAGCCGAGATTCTCCTTTAACTATGGGTGAACAACAGTTCAGTAACCCACAGGCTAAGGTCTCAAATGTATGCAGTGCAAGTAATGCTAAATGTCTCTTGCTTATTTAAGTGCTCATGGCGATAATAATGTTTTTTGTTTTTATTCGCAGAAAAAGATACTTTTTTAACAACCATAATTGGAGCAGTTTTTGGAACGTTATCATTTTGCTTGCTGCTGTTGGTAACCTGTTATTGTATATACACAAAGTTTTTTAAGCAAGGTAAGAGCCTCTGGGGCTGAAATGTCAATCTGTTCAAAACTGTCACTATCAATTATTGTGTGCTTTTGCGCATTTGTGGATTTCAAACATTGTATTTGATCGATTCTGGCACTTTGCAAAATGACATAGGTATAAGAATGGAGATAAACCAGTTTATTCATACCCCTTCTGGGCAAGGGAAGTTTAAGCTACATGAAGGGGTACCTCCTTTACTCTAAATAGAGTAGAATTAAAACCAGCAAACATTCGCAAAGGCAATATGTGTGGTATCTTTACAGAGAAACACTTGTGCATTGAGTAATGTATGAGGATGTTTTCTGGGTATGGTTTGTAAAACTGTGTGTGAAGAGAATAGTGGAATCTGGTGTTGCTGTCCATAGAGAGGGCAGGTATTGATTCTCAGTGTAGGCTCAATGTATTTATGTCTATTGCATACACTAGTTGAAGGAGTGACAAGGGTGTTCCGGATCAAAACTCTGGTGAAATCAGCTGCTGTACTTTCTGGTGTGGTTAAGCCTTTAGAATCACATAGATCCTAGAAGCTACCTGAACACGCATGGCATCTGTCATAATCCAACAGAGGGCCTCATCACGAGTTGGGCGGTAACGCTGGCGGTATTACCGCTGGTGCTATTAGCCCTACCGCCAAACCCCCCGGTGCTATTAGCGCCGGATCACGGGTTTGGCGGAGCGGTTAGTGCCCATTCCCCATTGGGCCCATTCGGGAATTCCTCATTCCCCATTGGTAGCAATGGGGAAAATTCACGCTATTACCGCGAATAGCGCCAAAAATCGGCAATTCTGCCACGGATTTCCCCCCAGCTCAGAGCTGGGGGAAAATCCGCCAAGGCCATGATCTGGCGGACCCTTAAATGCGGCGGTAATAGCGTTACAGCCGCATTTAAGGGTTACCGCCAAACTCGTAATGATACCGTAACATGGCATTCATCGTTGCCTTGTCAAGAGAAGATGGGAACCCTTCTCATCTGGGAGTGGGCAGTCTCCCATGGAGAAATCCAGATTCAGTTATTTCCCCTGAGAAGCACGGTGGCAGTTGAGATGGCACCAGTTTCTGTGCTCCCATCCCCCTGGCGCCAGTATGTTCTTGTGCAGTACAAGCTTGTCTCATGCCATGTTTGGAAACAACAGGCTCGCTGGAGTGTTTCTATCTCTCACAGAGACAACGCCCCAGGATTATGAAGCAGCGAGCACCAACAGAGAGAGAACAGTCACCAGGCACCGCACACTATCCGCGGGAAACAGCCAGAGGCCAAAACCCTACCAAGCACAAACAATGGTGGCTCACAGAGCCCGTACCTATTGTCTGACACAGAGAGTTAGTGGCATGATTGAGAGTCCATGAAAGAATAACTGCTCGTAAACTGTGGCAAGATAGCCTGCACCCACTTGATGGAAACAACCGCAAACAGCCATGGGCTGCCGACAATACCCTAGATCACCAATTACTGACTAGGCTCTCCCTGTCTTAGGGGGACCTGAACTAAGGCCCTCTAGCATGGCACTATCCGGGCTGCTACTGCTATTCCATGGTTGGTCCATGTTGGTTAATGGGGTGATGCTAAGCCCATTATTATTTAACACACTTTTTTGAAACTCATGCGTGCATCAGGTGGAACAGAAACCAGTCAACACAGGATGTGAAATCCTAATACACATTACTCTGACTTATTAAATTTCATCAAAAAGGTAAATTATTGCCAATACAGGTAACTTGTTCAATATTCGCGATCCTGTTGCCTGACAGAATAGTGTCAACAAACTCTTAAGTCTTATATGTGAAAGCAAAAAGGCAAGAATTGAAAGAGTGGGTGAAGTGAAAGCCTGAATCATAGAGGGCGAAGAAGAAATGAGTAAGAGCTACAGGAGAAAAAGGAAACAACAAGAAGACGATACACCGTGGATTGGATATTTGCCGATTGTAGGGCAAACGTAAACTTGGTAATACCGTTTTGCTTGAGGTGTAGCTTGTTAACAATCACCCCAAAGGGTGATAAGCATTATTTCATAGTATGACATTACATCATGACATAAATGTATTTATTTCAGTACACAAAGCATGGAGGCATCTAGGCGCTAGTTACAGAAAGTGCTTGTTCGTATTTGGTAGTTATAGGTAGGTAAAATTCAAGTACAGCACGGGGCTGTCAGTGTCACAATTGGTAGTACAGGTAGGTAAAGATCAAGTAAAGAGCAAGCCTGTGAGTGTCACAATTGGTAGTACAGGCAGGTAAAGATCAAGTAAAGAGCAAGCCTGTGAGTGTCACAATTGGTAGTACAGGCAGGTAAAGATCAAGTAAAGAGCAAGCCTGTGAGTGTCATAATTGGTAGTACAGGCAGGTAAAGATCAAGTAAAGAGCAAGCCTGTGAGTGTCGCAATTGGTAGTACAGACAGGTAAAGATCAAGTAAAGAGCAAGCCTGTGAGTGTCACAATTGGTAGTACAGGTTGGTAAAAATTCAAGTACAGCACAGGGCTGCGAGTGTCCGGCACCCGCAAATGGGCAATTGCCGGGCTATTCCGGCCCAGTACATCCCCATTCCCATTTGAGCCCCATAGGGCTCAATGGGGATGGGGAGGGTGGTAGCACTGGTACCGTTAATAATGGTACCAGCGCTACCATCATGTTCTGCTCGCGGCTGCCGGTGAACCTGGTGGCTGCAAGGGCACCCGCAATCAGAACTCCTTGTATGGTGGTACGGTAATAACAGTGCCGGTAGCGATACCCTGACCACCATACTTGTAATGAGGCCCATTGTTTGAGTCGATTCCTGCATTGTGTCGTCCTAGTGCACTCTCTTGTTTCCCTCCTCACATCACCCTGCACTATCCATGAGCATCTGGTTGCCTTCTGTAATTGGATAGTTAAGGCTACCTGGTCATTAGCTGGGATCCGACACAAGATTCCTCTGCTCATTGCCATGGGGTATTCCTGGCTAGAGGGTGAGGCCCTTTCTTATATCTGTACACTTCCATTTGATGCACATGAGCTTTCACGTTCCACCAAGAAGTAATCAAACGTTAAGAGAAGAATTTCCAATTCGATGCGATAACGTTAAAGGTTATATCTAAAAATGCACTGAGAAGCATCCTTTGAGCAAGGTTTCTTTTGAAGGCAGGGTGTACACTGCCACCGATTACTGAGAAGATCAAGTAGAGAAACTGAACATTACACAGGTGAGCAATCAGAGGCCACTGCGCTGCCATAAAACCCAGCTGCAAACTTGCACACGAACAGCATGTGTTTAATTGTTGCTTTTTCGTGCTTACATGACCAGTGCATAGGCTAGAACAGAGGGGCAACCCACTATATCAGTGGAAACAGGGGTGATCCAAAAATAGAACATATGGATGGCGTTTCCACTGGAAATTAACCGATGTATACGGCAAAGCGCTTTCTAATGTATTTCACCTTGCTTGGGTCAATTTACTTGATAGGAGAATAAACCTATGGGCTTTATTTCATAATTTAAAAAAAACGCATTTCTTCTTCGCATCTAAATGAAAGATGATGGCATTTATTCAGCTTGGCATCACATGATATAAATAAATAAACATGCAGTATTCAGATTGCCCATCGCTTGGCAAAGTGTCATAGCCACTGCAATCGAAGTGCTGATGGAGCAGCGTCTACAAAAGAGGTTGAAGAAAGAACCAAAGAAGGAAACCACATGAGGTGCCAAACACAGATTTTGAAACCAAATGTGACATGGAGGACACTGTGTTAAACAACGATGCCCCTGAGAAGGGGTCTCTCTTTTTTATTACTCTCATAACTTGTGTAAGGAATACCTGAATTTATGGCCACCCGCATAAAAGGGGATTTCCATAATTCACGCTCAAGGATTCAGGAGCAGCCCCTTCATTCCCCTATTTGCGGTGAGAAAGGTCCCACAAGTCAGATCGGAATGGAATTGGGACAGGTGGGCCTTGCATCCTCTCTTTCCTCGCCGACAAGACAAGAGACCGGGTACAGGAGGTCATGACCCTCAGCACCCGGAGAAGACAAAAGATTGCAGAATATGCAATCTAAACCCAAACTGACTATAACTCCCGCAGCCCCAGGGACTGTTTTAAAAAGAGAGAATAGCATTACCATGGAGTTCGCTAGTAATTCCGCTGTCCTCCCGACCCACGAGGGATGTGAGAATCCCTTAGGAAATAATATGGAGTACCGGAAGTCTTCTCCCTCCATCCTCCTTAGACCAATCTATACTCGATCATTGGCCGGATTGTATGGCCAGTATTGCCAAGGAGCTGGTGTTTTGCACAAGCCCCTTTGATTTGGGTCTCCTAGCGGAGTCTCTAAGTAAACTCGTGGTGGATCCAAGCTCTTTGAGCAAGAATATGGCCTCACAAACTAATGAATCCTTCTATCTAAATGCTGGAATTGGGACAATCAATGTGGATAAGGCTTGTCAAATCAACCTTCAAAAAGAGCTACTAGATAAGGCCTCACAATCGGACTACTGTAGTAAGATTGTTGCGGCACTGCACAGTATTCCGATAAATAAAAGCAGCATAACTACAAACTCAAACATTGTCAACCCCACCTTGGAACCAGCTGTTGCCACTATAGCAGTGGCACAGAAATCGGGTCAAGAGGCCCACATACCCCTGTTACAGATGAATGTTCTTCCAAAGCTGGGTTCATCCCAGAACCTGTGTATTAGAAAATGTCAGATGCCCAAAATAGAAGATACGAGTGCTCAGGATTTTGTTTTGGACCAGAGAAACTTTATTATCACTAATATTAGCAAGGTTAATGATCATTAACCCAAAGAAGCCCTGCGGCTTAAAGTTCTAGCATGGCTTAGACAGAGAACTGGAGCGGGTGTGGTCAGGTTATCAGATCTTAAAATCCTTCGCAGGATGGACCTGAGAGACTGGAGGACACATGGCAATAAAGACTGCGTCCTGGTGTGGTGTGGGTCTAGCTCCCTACCTGCCTTTTTAAGACTATGCAGATACATGCCGAGGGGATCCACCAGCTGCAATCTGATCATTTGATTATTTATTTGGATTAAGGAGGTTTCCCTACGCCATGTCTTTTGCTGTTGTTTGCTCTGCATATTGTTTTGGATACGTTTTTGTTCATTTCTGTCTCATGTTGAGAATTGTTTGTATTGTCTGTTTTTTTGTTGTCTCCGCGCTTAAGCATTTGGGTACCTGGAGCGCAATACAAATAATAAACATAAACATTATACAGCCAATTATATGCATTTCATGCCTTCCTAAACATTTCACATTTTATGCAATTAATGCATACATAGTTTTTCAGTACAGATCCTAAACTACAGATTGTGTATCACTTAACAAACCATAGTTTTTCACTTTAAAACAGACATCAGAGCTGATGGGTCTTTGGCCAGTACATGCCTGCCAGAGAGTGTTGATCCGTGCTTCCCAGTCTGGGTGGCTTCAGGCGAGCTCTGCTATATGACCAATGCAGTGATTGGGAAGTTGTAGCTGCATTTGTCTTGGGTCGAATCTCCATCCAGATTCTCCTCCAAAGGAAGTACGGACTTTCAACACAACAATCTATGTTGCAAGCACTCTCAACCTTTGCATTGGGTTTGTGCCAGCCTGCATCTCTTAGGGCCTCATCACGAGTTGGGCGGTGTTAGGCAAAGTTTGTATGCAGTACCCTCTGGGACCACTACACACAACTCTGACTACAGGTATAGGCAACCCAACCTTTGGCATAAGCTTGTACTACACAGTTTTGGTAGCGTGTTGAGCAGCCAGGCTTATCTCAAGCGGGGTAAACGTGAGCTCTAGTGGAGGTACACAGAGATTTACATTTACAGGTATTCAAATGAACTCTTACACTCAAGGTATCTTGCATAAACAATTATTAATTTATTTATCAGTCAGTTAGAAAGCCTTCTTCAGAAGAGAGCAATATAATAGTAACACACAAATACACTTCAATACTGTACACTCTTAGTCCTAAATCAGTAAAGACCCTTTTGGGATGGCCCTCAGACACAACCTACACCCACAGGTGACTTCAATAACTAGGCTGCTGTGGGCATGAATATCTTACTGTTGGCATTTACAATGCTTTTAGGAATTGGTAAAAGGCAAAGGTTATTGGAACACAAGAGACCACTAATATTCTTAAGCAGTCAAATACTTTTGGATTGTCCAAGGCGAGTCATACAATTCAATAGGCTAAGCCAAAGTCAATGGGCAAAAGTCTTGTATAGGATGAAGCACTTCTGGGAAGTAAATGGAAAAGTCTTTGCACAAGTTCTTAGGAGTCTTTGATGAAATGAAGAATCACATGTAGGGCCACAAGCTGATTAGACTTGTGAGTTGTGGAAGTTTCAAGCAACTCTACAGTAAGAGGTAAGTTTCTTAGACTTGTTTTACAGTACCTTAGAAATGAAGATAAGATGCAGCTGATGGCTTTTGTTCCTTTACAGCTCTGCACATCTCACTGTTCCTGGGCCTTAGTCATGGGGACAAGAGGGAGGACATTGGGGGACTCCTGCAATGCACTGGGAGGGTCAAAACTCACAACCGGCAAACTTAACTTTCAGTGGCTGTTTAGTGTTTCAGCTCCTTGCGTCTACCGCAAATACCAACACTGCGGTTCCTGGCTGTCGAGATGGACTTTCCTTGCTTCTGGGCTCCTTCACTCTGTTGAGGGGGTTCAGGCTTGGTCATTCCTGTATCCTGGGAGTCCGGAGGATCTTCCAAAAGCTCTAGGCCAGTTTAAAAGCAATGCACACAATCTGGTGTTCCTCTCCCTGTCTATACGGTTTCCAGCAGCAACTTTGTGGAAATTCAACCAGCTCTGAGATGGATGTCCAGGTGGCTTACTTTGGAGTTGATTGGTCCTACCAACTCAGAGGGAGAAGTCGTCCTTGCAGGAACTTCTCTGTCGATGCAAACTTGGTGTTTTGGCACTGCAGCAGGGCTTCACCAAGCAAACCAACGGTGCAGGAGTTGCCGCATGCATCCTCTTCAATCTCTTCTTCGGTTTCTTCATCCAGTGGTCGACTCTGCCTTCCAAACCAAAGGACTTGCCTTTTATTCAGTTCTCTCCCATTCATTCCAGCCTAGCTGTCAGTCACCCAGCAGGGTGGCTGTCCTTGCTGGACAGTCAGCCAGCCAATCACCACAGAGTGCATTTGGGTCTCCAGGAGACTAAGGACAGGGAGTTTTGGGCGCCTCCCTCACTTCCTGCCTTCCCTAGACACTCTGGAGCCAAAGGTGGGTTTCACTCATGAATACAGCCAAAGGCAAAATGAACAAAGAGACCAAACCTGGTTTGGCACGCAGAGTAAATCTCAAGAAGGACCTTTCTACAAAGAAATGGCGAAAAAAGAAGACCGGGCGCCATTTTGACAAAGATGGCTTCCGTGGTTGCTTTACAGCAGCTGTGAACGCAGCCCGCGGTAAATGCACACCATGGTAGTTTAAACGAAACCACTGCCACCAGCCATTCAATGAGAAAAGGGTAACATAAAAATGTTACATGAGAAGCTAGACATAGGGGATATTAGGTAACCCCTCCAGCACTCTATTGTAAGATAGTGTGTGCTGGGTCTAGAAAGTTACAATGGTAAGTAAAGTCAATTTCACTTTACTGCTCTGGGAAACAGTACTTTATCCCAGAGAAGGTAGTTAAACCTTTGGGAAATCTGGAAGATTTCCCTGTGTCACTGCACCGAAGGTGCTGTGTGACACAATGGGCCTCATTAGGACTCCGGTGCTAAACCATGGTGCTATTAGCACCATGGTCCATGCCGGAGTCCGCCATGGCGGAATGGGGAATTACCACCCCATTCCGAGGTTGGTGGGGCGGTAATTCCCCATGCCGCCATGGCCCTTCCCCATTCCCATTTTTGCCCCATAGGGCTCAATGGGAATGGGGAAGGTGCTAATTACGGTACCGCAAATTGCGGTAAAACCAGCCGTTAAGGTCGGGTCCCGCAAAAGGACCTCCTAATTAGGTGCTAGGTGTTTAACGGCGCCGCAGCCTTTTACGGCGCCGTTAAACACTTAGCGCCTGGGTCATAATGAGGCCCAATGTAAAAGATTATGCCTATGGAGTTTGTCAGACTCCACAACCAAAAGAAACACAGAGGTAAAATCCACATTAAAATACATGAGAGAGTGGTAAAAAGGGTCTCACTCTCTCCAGGTTAAAACAATCAATTCCTCAAAATCCAGCAAAGTTGCTGGGGGTCTCTAAATTGGAGGGAATTAGCACATTTCTGAGAATTCTCACTAACAGGCGGTAGCCCTTAAATGCGGTGTTAACAGGGTTACCGCCGCATTTAAGGGTCCACCCAATCATGTGTATGTCATGTTTACCCCCAGCTCAGAGCTGGAGGTAAACATGCTGGAAAAATGCTGATTTACGGTGCAATTACCATGTGGTAATACTACCGGAGGTAATTGCGCAGAAAATTCCCCCAAAAGGACCCAATGGGGAATAACATTTACCACCCAACCCTGATCCAGCGGTAATACCGCTGGACAGGTGGGTGGTGACGCAAATAAAGTTGGGTGGTATCCGAGTCGGGATACCGCCCAACTCGTGATGAGGACCTTAGTCTCTTGTATATGGCAGATGTCGTTTTAGGAGCTACTTGGGGGTCATGATACCCCCTCGCCTGCCATGAATGTATATGGTCACACTATGAGATATCTGAAGGTAGCTTAAGAATTGTCCTGTTGGAAGTTACATTTCCTGTGTAGTGAGGAGAAGGGGAGAACTCTGTAGTCTGACCAGATTTGCTTTGCATATAATATTCCCCTCTCTATCCAAGTGGGCCAATGCAGAGGTATATCTCCTACTGCCAAATTAGTATTGAACCAAAGGGGACAAGAAAAATGGCTGCGCATTTTGGCCACCTACTTCCTGCTCCCATTATAGTATAGCTTTCTTTGTACATGAGATTGCATGCATCTCTTTAAGAAAAGGTTTAGCATTAAGATACGTTAGTTCTTCCACCTGGAAGGGAGAGGCTAACCCATCTTCCATGTCCACATTTGAGTTACAAATCAGGCCTTGATTGAACACAAATAGTTTGGCATACTTCCAAAATGTCGGGAACCCCATCTCTCCCTGTGACAGGGCTAACAGCAGCCTAGTGAAGGAACCCCTGTTTTCCCCTTTCCATAATAACATAGTTATTATTCTGTAAACCTCTCTAAAAAATGTAGAGGGCAATTCTGACTGCAGCATTGCATGGGAGTATATCACCACTGGTGTAATGCAAATTGTCACAGTCTCCACTCTGCCCCACAATGAGAGGAGTGGAGGAGACCATGCACCTATTAGGTTGTAGACCTTTGATTTAATAGTTTCCATGTTTATCCCTAGTGCATCATCTGTCTGTTGGACAACTCGGATGCCGAGATATTTGATGTTAGTTGGTTGCCAAATGAGTTCCCTCCATGTGAGGGATATGGCAATACTTGTTAAGGGGGAACACTTAATTTTTTTTTCTCCTAGATTGTGGTTGTATCCTGTGACTGCTAAATAGTGAGAGATTTTTTTAAGGAAGGGCGGGGAGAAAAGTCATTGGATTTTCCATGTAAGCATGTGCCTAACTCTTTTATCAGCTTGTTCATTCATATTTTCTGGAGTAATGGCTTTAAGCACAACACAAATCGTAGGGGAGAAAGGGGACAGCCTTGTTGGTTTCCTCTACGCATGGACAAGTATTGCAAGAAGGTCCCATTCACAAATACAGCAGCTTGAGGGCTCCAAAACAGGGCAAAGATCAGACCTGGTATGTTTCTATTAAGGCCAAGCAACGGTAGAATCTCAGAAAGATAAGGCCATCCCACCCTGTCATAGGCCTTTTACACATACAACATGACAGCTGCTCATGGTTTATATGTGTTAGCTAAATCTATTATGTCCCACAGTGACCGAGTGTCCACTGAGGCGATCCTGCCTTTCACAAAAATGATTTGGTCCCTCTGTACCAATTGGGGAATGAATGGTACCAGTCTCATTGCCAATAAACCTGGAGACCATGGAAATAACAGAGGTGTGCGGTATGAATCAACATGCTTAGGTTTAGGGTTTACGTGGATTATGGCTTTGTGAAATGTCCACTGGAGCACCCCTTTTGTGCTGTAATATATAGAGAGCACCCAGTTTGGATGCAAGCATGTCCATAAACCTATGACAGAAGTCCATCGGCAGCCTGCCCTGCTCCTGTGCCTTACCATTCTTGCTCTTTGTAATCAGCGATTTAATTTCTTCTGATGAGATTTCCTTATCTAATTAGCTAAATTCAACTTTGTGATCAAGTGGGGTGCAGGATCGGTTCTACTGTTTAGGAAAGCGACAATTAAAGATTGAGAGGGCAGCAACTCCAGAGTGTATGGGGCCTCATAATATTTGGCCGAACTACCCTGCTATTTCGCTGTCCCTAGTACTAGTGCTTCAACCCACTTTAAGGGATGTGATTTTATTGTTTTGATTTCTAGCTTTTAGATATGTGGCTGGCATGGAAACCACTTTATTGGCACCCCCAAAGAACTTGGATTGATATCTGAGCAGATCCCCAGAGGCTTTTTCCATGCAGGCTTTTTTATATTGAATGTTTGCCCCAATAAGGACCCTTAATAGTTGCTTGGCTATATTTCACTTCCATAGATTTAATGCTAGTTATTTTTTTACTGTATTTTTTTATTTTAGGTTCTTAGCATTGTTCTGTCTTGCCATCTTACATTTCCAGGCCACATAACTAATGATATGCCCTTGAAGGGCCACCTTATTTGCGTCCCAAATTGTCACAATTGCGGTACTCCCATCCTCAATTGTAAGGAAGAAGACTTGTGCGAACTGTGTGATCAAGTTCCTAAATTCTTGAGATTGCAAGAGGCCCGTATTAAGACGCCACTTATTATTCCTAGATGGAACCTCATAGGTACATGGTTTGATATTAGGATTGGTGTGATTTCATACCTTTACATATATGTCATAAATATTTCACTCAGGAACAATCAATGCTTTCTGGAGAAAGATGAGTGCTTGGGGGATTATATTGTATATTTTAACTCTCCTGGGTTGCATATCCGCCATACACTAGCTAAATTATTAGGGTATGAACTTACAGTAAGATTTCCTATAAATGATTGGATCTAGTGGTCAATCACAGTCCCCCCTCATGAGGATGGATGCGCTGTTTAATGTTTGTACCATTATTCAGAGTTTATGTCTGCCTGCTTAGGCCCATAAGCATGCATTGAGGATTATTAAGTATTGTACAAGCCACCATTACCCATCTGCCATGTTCATCTGCTTTCGATCTGATCACCTTGACAAAAAGCCTCCTGTGGAACGAAATGGCAACTCTTCCTTTCTGACCTTTTTCTTCCGCATAATAAACCTGGCCTATTCACAGTCGTTGGACGTTTAGCCTCCTCCTTAGCAGAGAAGTGGGTTTCCTGAATGAGCGCCACTTGAGCCGCATGTTTCTTCAAATGGGACAGAACCTTTTGTCTTTTAATAGGGGTTCTCACTCCCTTATCATTCCACACGATATAATTCACCATCCTATTTCAACGTAGTTTTATGATCTAATAACACCACTTTGGATCTTAATCACCTCGTTTGCAGCAATATTTATTTATTTATTTCCATTTATAAACCGCACAAACTGCCCTCGGGCATCGAGGCGTTGTTGCAGAATATTCACTTAATTGACATTTTATGCACAGATATATACAAGTTAAGCATATACAGTACTTATGTTCCGAGGTTACAGGGGAACAGTGAAGCGAGTAGGGTCTACTTAAACAGTTTGATTTTGAGGGCTTTTCTGAAGGCCATGAGAGAAGTTTCAGATCTTAGTTCAAGTGGTAGTGAGTTCCAGGATTTTGGAGCTATACTTCTAAACTGGATCCACCTGCTTTGGCTCTGTTGAAGGCAGGGATTGTGAGCTGGTGTGAGTAGATGTCTCGTTTGGGTCTGAGTGTTTGAGCTTGGTGTATTTGTTCAACTAGGTAAGAAGGTGCTGATTGAGAGAGGCATTTATGAGTGATTGTGAGTGTCTTCAATAGAATGCACTCTTTGATTGGGAGCCAGTGGGCCTGCTGTCTTGCCTGAGAGATGCGTTCTCTTCTGGGGATACTGAGGGCTGCTCTAAGCGCATTGTTTTGTGCAATTTGTAATCTGTTAGTGTTTTTGGCAGAAGTGCCAAGTAGGAGGACATTACAATAGTCACGTTTTGCTCCTATGGTAGCCCTGGCAACATTGAGGCAGTTCTTGGCAGAGAGGTGGGGTGTTACCGCATTGATAATTTTAGTTGTGAGTGCAGCTGAGGAGGAGATGTAGCTAACATGTCTATGCATAGATAAGGTTGAGTCTAAGTAAACTCCTACGGTTTTTACCGCAGAGGAGACTGTGATAATGGTGTTCTCTATTTTGAAATTGCAGTAGTTGGTGTCTAGTTTTTTTAGGCTCTCGTTGGGGCCAACCAGTAAGATTTCTGTTTTGTCCCCATTGAGACAGAGGTCGTTTGCTGCCTTCCAGGCCTGGATGATGGCATAGGTGTTTTGTAGGGTTTTGAGGTCCTGCTGGTAGTCACCTGATAGTGGGAGAAGAATTTGTGTATCGTCGGCATAGTTGGTGAACTTTATGCTGAATTCTTCTAAGTCATTGAATAGTGGTAAAGTGAATAGGTTGTAGAGCGTAAGGGAGGTGCATGACCCATGTGGTACCCCACAACCAATGGGGGACGGAGCAGCTGATGCTTCTTCTGAGAAGACCCTCATAGCTCAGCCATCTAAGAAGGAAGTTATCCATGTGGTGGCCTCATGGGAGAAATGAGCAGAGTCTGTGAGGTGTTTCCCTAGGATTTTGTGAAAAAGTAAGTCAAACGCAGCCGACAGGTCGAGAAGCAGAAGAAGCGATGATTTACCCTTGTCCATGTTTTGAAGTAGTTGGTTTTTCAAGTCGAGCAGGGCTGACTCAGTACCATGGCGAGGACGAAAACCAGATTGCCTTTTTCCCAGGATGTTGTTCAATTCTAGGTGGGACTGGATCTGCAGATATGCAGCCTTGTCAAGAATTTTCAACAAGAATGACACAGTGGTGATGGGCCTGTAGTTATTAGGAGAGTCAGGGTCCAGTGTGTTTTTTTTTTAGCAGTGGCCGGACTCATGCTTCCTTAAGGGAAGAGGGTTCTGTGCCAGAGGTAAATGAGGCATTAATAAATGCTGTGATGAAGGGAGCTAGTGCTGCAGCGCAATCTTCGATTATGGTTGCTGGGCAGATGTCACCTTAGCATATTGATGGTTTTATATGCTTCATGATTAATATGACTTCAGGAATGGTTACATTTCTGAAGCTAAAGGGCGGAGGCTTAGTATCTTGAGTGTTGGAAGGGCTTGGTACGGAGGTGGTGTTCATTGGAGGGATAGCCTTGGGCAGGTTGTAGAGATTAGTATTATTTTTTTCTTGGAGTAGGTGAATTTTACCGAACATGGCGTGTTGGATGTCGTTGCGCCATTTCTCATCCTTTCAAGTTTGCTGTTTGGATGAAGGGGGGACGACCAGTTCATGAAAAATGGCAAAGAGTTCCTTGGATTGCGATTTGGCTTTGTCTATTCTGATGTTGTAGGCAGCCGCTTTTGCTGTGGCAATGTTGTTTTCATATTGCTTGGCAATGGCAAGATAGGAGTCGCATGTGGAGGCAGAGGGGCATGATTGCATTTGTTCAGGGCTTGCCTTTTGAGTGCTTTTAGGTTGAGGAGGTCTTGGTTGTACCAGGAGTTGGCGTGTTTGATACTTTTAGTTATTTTCTTCTCTAGTGGGGCAATGGTGTCAACTGCTTCTTTGATGATAGTGTTGTAGAGATTAACCAGATCTGTAGGGTCGTTGGAGAGTGGTACTTTTAGGGCTGATGCTTCCAAGAGGGGGAGGATTCTGTCTTTAGTGAGCATTTTTTTGACCTGGCAGTGGCAGCTGGCATGGGAGGATTCTGATGGTTTGCAACTCGTGAGGGAAGGTTGAAGTGATGAGATGGTGGTCTGTCCACGGACGTGGGGTGTTAGAGCTAATGTCAACCCTGCAGTTGTGGTCAGCTAGCCAATCTAGTATGCGTCCTTTGATATGTGTGGGGGAGTCCACATTTTGAATGAATCCAATTCAAGGAGAGATTTAGCAAAGGCTTTGTTTTGTTTGTCTTTTTTATCCTTGAAGCCGGGGTTGATGTATCCTAGGAGAATGGCTCTGGTGTTAGATTTGAGGTTATTGCCTATGAGGTGTAAGAGATTGGTTTGGAATGCGAGTAGTGGGCCTGGAGGACGGTATACTAGGTGCATCATCAAGGTGTTATTTGGAGAGAAGGAGATTTTTACAGAGAGAGCGTCAAAGTTGTCTGAAATGGCGGACTTGATTTGTCTAGCCTTGAGGGTTTCTTTGATTATGAGGGCGACCCCACCGCCTTTGTATGTGGATCTGTCTTGGCGGAGGATTGTGTAACCAGGGGGTAGGGACTGGCATATGGCCGGACCAGAGGCTTCTTGTAGCCAGGTCTTAGTGATGGCTAAAGCATTGAGCTCCAAGTCATTGATCAGATCATGGATTTCTGTTGCGTGGGCTTGCATTGACCTGGCATTGATGAGTGCAAGCTGAATTAGCAAGGAGACGTTGTTACTGGGTAAAGGTTTGGCCCTAATGAGGGGGTGTGTGGTGCTTGGTTCTTTGCATCTAGCTGTTCATATAGTTGAAAGAGGGATATGTTTGGTGATTTTAGCAGAGAGTTTGTGCTTGGTGGTGGACGCCCTGAAGGAGCGGGATCCAAGTCTCTGGTTCCTTAGGTATAATGGTGGTGGGAGCGTGTGAGAAAGGGCTATTTGCGTTGTCTGAGAGGGGGCAGTGCTAGGTAGCTGAGATGTGGTGTCCCTTAGTGAGGCAAGGTGTGGTACACCTGTGGTGAAGGCTGGGAGGAAGGGTGTATGGGAATGGTTTGTGAGCAGGGTAGAGTGTTAGGTAAGTGTGTGGCCATATTGGTGGCTATAACCTGTAGTGGTGTGTAGGCGGGTAGAGATAGTATGTTGTGGACAGGGTGCTGTTGCAGAGCTAAGCACTGTGGTGGCGGGATGGGGAGATAGAAATGTGCATGGAGGTAGCATGGTTAGAGGGTGTGTTGCTATTCTTGTGTGAGATAGGTATAAAATACAGTGGTGGCACAGTTAAATGAACATACACAATCTAATACTGTAGGCTGATGTGAGAGAGGCATGAAATACAATGGTGGCACAGTTAAAGGCACATACACAGTATAATACTGTAGGCTGATGTGAGACAGGCATGAAATACAATGGTGGCACAGGTAAAGGCACATACACAGTCTTAATACTGTAGGCTGATGTGAGACAGGCATGAAATCCAGGGGTGGCACAGTTGAGGGCACATTCTCATGCTATAGGCTGGTGTGAGGCACGCTTGTTGTAAAATACTGATACAAGAGCTTCGGGTAATCAGTGGGAACCCAGCGGTAGTATTCAAATATTCAGAGCGGTGCTGTGCACTCTATGGTAATATATGCAGTGTGATGGGCATTGTAAATAGCAAGTTAAGAGCTAGTGGGGGTAGTAGCAAAGTATAGGGCAAATTGAGATACAAGTAAAGTCAGAAACGTGGGGAGGATCACAGGGATTAGCAGAGTGAATAGTAATCAATGGTGGACTTACTCGATTGCATAACTTACTACGCCGGTCAGCATGGTTGTGAGGAGGTCAGTCCTGTGTTTAGTTTTGAGACGGGTCGTACAGTTCAATTAGGGTATGATATAGAATATATCCTTGCACCATCGAGGAAATAGAGCTTGAGGGCACCATGGAGCCAGTTGTTGCAAAATCCAAGTGCTAACCTCCCAACTCTGAAAAACATGACCGAAAATACTCATCAGAAAAGAGAGAGTGCAATAACACACACTCATTTTAACAAACCCCATACCTGAGGCCAAATGATGATCAGCTATTTGCCTAACTCTTAAGAGAGCATCGCTTTAACAACCATGTTTTGCCCCCATTTAGGTTGAGGCCGTTCATAGGTTTCAGCGTAACAGAGTAGCAGAGGGTGGTAGAAACCTTAGAGGCCACTGCACGCCCACTCCAAAAATGCATTGTTATCCCATGTCAGAGATGCCAAGTCACCTTCCAGGCTGGATCCTTTACATTCATCATAGTGAGTTTTAAGTACCTGCTTTAATTCTAAGTAGGATATTAGATTTCAGAGGGGACCTGGATGTATTAGGTTCCCCCCGGAGCATATGCAAAGAGGAAGCTGCGTAAAGAGAGCCCAAACGCCTGGAGCATCCCTGCCAGGTCCAACTTGGGTCCTGTCTCTCCACCACCTGTATATCCACATGTGGTATTTCCCAGGGCTCTAACCTCTCACCCTTGCTTTTCAATGTCTACTTTGCCCCTTTGGCCCACCTTATCTCTACCTTCCCCTCTAACTTTCAGTGTTACGCAGATGGAACTCAGCTCTCCTTCAGGCTCCCCTCAGCCTCCTCTCCTCTCTCGCTCATTCCTGAGTGTCTAGCCGTGATTCAGGAGTCGTGTTCCTCCAACAACCTATGCCTTGATGCCATTAAGTCTGAGATCCTTCTCATTGGGACCCCTGCTCCTGCTTTCCCTCTTTCACTCTGGCCGCCCTCTTTGGGCCCTTCTTCTGCGCCTTCCTGTAAGGCAAAAAACCATCTTCGACTCCACTCTATCCTTCTCTCCTTATATCACGGACCGCACTAAGAAGTCTGACTACCTCGTCAAAGGCATTATTCCTTTTCACGCTTTCCCCTAGAAGCTCACTGTCTCCAGAGAACTGGTTCTCTCTAGGTTTGACTACTGAAACTGAGATTATTTCTCAATCTGCTTTCCTCTACTCTCTGCCCTCTGCAACTAATCCAGAACAGGACTGCAAGTCTTGTCCTTGGCCTTGAAGCCCAGGGATCATATCTCTCCAGCCCTGAAATCTCTCCACTGGCTCCCGGTGGCTGCAAGGATCAATTTCAAGATCCTCTGCATCATCCACAAGGCTTTCTGGGGCTGGGGCCCGCACTACATCCAACTCTCTCTTCCGAAACACCTTCCTTCTCGAGCCCTTCGCTCAGCCACCTCCAACTGTCTGAGGGTCAGACGCTTCTGCAGTTAGAGAGTGAGTGGTAGATCTCTCTCTTCTGCAGGTGCCTCCCTGTGGAATGGCCTCACTGCCCCTCACAAACTTGAGCCGCACTACCTGAGGTTCCGGAAGCATCTCAAGACCTTCCCTTTCGCTTCTGCTTTCTCTCTCTCCCCTACTGACCTACCTGTCTGCTGCACTGACTAGTTGCCTGGCTACCCTCAGAATCTCAATGGGCACCAGGCGCCTTCACAACCAGTAGCCCCTGCACTGCCTCTTGGCCTACCATGCACTTGGGGCTGTATCTGTAACCCTACAGTCCCCTGCCTCCTTGCACTTACCCAGAGCCGCGCTGCCCTGGTTTCACCTACATAGAGCAATACCGCCCCGTATGCACTTTCCCCTTCCCTCCCCCTGGACCTTATCCTCTCCACCCCTGCACTTGCACACTCTGAATGACACAAGGCCTAGCAAGATCATTTGGTTTGTCCTCCCTCTGTCTTCCCTACCGTGTCTTGTCGTACCTGAAACACTTGTGTACAGGCGTGGTATAAATGACTAATCATATCATATTGACCAGAGGTTCATGCCTCCCATACAGTAGTTGGCGACCTCGACCCGGCACGTCCCACATCCAAATTCGGCCGCACCAATGTGGCCGACTCACCGGACCTACGCCCCCCCCCAAGGCCGACAAGAGTCAAGCAGGCACAGTCCGGCTAACCGTACTATGAACAGGCATCGTTCATATCAAAGAAGACAAAGCTGGAGAGACCAGTCTCCTCAGAGAAGACCACACAACTATAGACCCTACAGACATGACTCATCTACTCTGACTCCCTCAGATACAGCGGCCGCTCCAAAAAAACGCACGACAGCGGGTGGACCATGGCACTGGATAAAAGGAGCCCTAACCTCAAACTGAGCCAGATAGCAACCACCAAATGAAGCCGACGACCCGTTTCATCTAAAGTCCTTGACGTTGGCCTCATGGAATACTAGAGGACACACCCACCTAGCCGACCACAAAAGTGTGGACTTGGGTCGGTTCGACATTTTATGCCTGCAAGAGACATGGCTTCAGGAGAAACCGTCAATGGACGGATTCGAAATTGTGATCTCTCCAGCTGCCAAAGGTCTGTTAGGCCGTTCCTCTGCAGGCCTTCTCATCGCTGTACGGTCAGGCCAGAATCTAAAAATCATCAAGACACCGGCTAGATCTTACGGGGTGCTAGCGGTTCTAATCGAGTGGAACAGTCCTGTTGAAAAGACAAAGACAGGTTCAAAGGCCTGCTCAACGGCTCCTCTCGCGCTAATCACCACATATTGGAACCCGCAAAGGACGACGACAACACTTTTCTGCCAAACTATGGTCGAAACGATTGACGCCATCCTTATCGAATGGAACACTCCGTTCGTAATAATTTGCGTAGACCTCAACGCAAAGTGTGTTCCTCCGAAAGATCAATTCTCAGTTCCCGCCCCGTCCACGCAAGCCGAAATTAGAGGACAAGCCTGGATGAATCTTATGTCAACCAGAAATCTACACAATACTGCATGGATTTTGGACGGGCACCAACACATACCAACCTGGGAAAGAGGTCAGTGGGCTGCCACCCTTGATTACATCTTCGCTTCACACGCTATGTGCTCAGAAATCGAACACTTCCGGGTGGTCAAAACTACAGCAAGCGACCATAACATGCTAACTCTAGCATGGTCCTCTAATGCCCGAATGGCAAAGTGCCACTTACCTTCGGTCGAGACTAACCCCCAACAATCTCGGCTCCGTTTAACAGCAGCCAGTGTTAGATCAATCACTCAGCAATACGCCGCAGAAGCTGAGGCCCAGCCGTCTCTCGACCCAGCTCCAAGACCGAACTACCTGCCTCTATTGATCAAATACAAGAAACATCCGCCCACTGGAAAGACTATCCCGAAAACCTACAACCATAACTATGACAAACGGATAGCGGACAAAAAAAAGGTCATAAGAAAACTAAAACGCAGCGCTAAAGCGGACAACACCCCGGTCGCGTGGGATTTGTGGAAAAATGAACACAAAACCTACAAATCATGGATCAGATCACGAAGGGCCGCTCTATACCAATATAACTCTGAAATGATGCTGAGAGTGCTTCTGGTCCTTGATAAACAACTCTCAAGGCCCCATAGCTACAAACACGATCAACTCAGTTACGGAACAAGCCTGGGTTGTCTTTTTCACCGACCTTTTTGCCAGCCCAACTCCACGAACCTCTGTCTGGAGCTTACACAAGCGCCATGGGTTGATCTTTCGGCAAAAGCAGATATAAGCTTGGCCATTCAGAAGCTAAAACCATCAAGAGCTCCGGGCCCTGATGGCCTGACCAACATCGATTTAAAAAAACATCTCAACGAATGGACCACCTTTATCAGCCTCTTGTTCGAGCACTGCAGAGCCAGAAGGAAGATCCCATTATCATGGTCTAAAGCTACTGTCATTCCAATCTTCAAAAAAGGAAGCAGGGAAGATCCAGGCAACTATCGCCCAATAGCTCTTATGGACATCATATGCAAACTGTTCGCATCCCTCCTCTTGGACCACTTTCAACACTGGGCGAAAATGGCCCCCTGCAGCGACCCTTTTCAACTAGGCTTTAAGAAGAACGGTAGTACTACGGTCAATATTTTCATACTCAACCTTAAAGGCTAAAATAAAACAGGGCGCCCTGACAGTCTACGCCTGCGTTCATCGACCTCTCGCAGGCGTTCGATAAAGTTGATAGAATGCGACTAAAGGCTAAAATAAAACAGGGCGCCCTGACAGTCTACGCCTGCGTTCATCGACCTCTCGCAGGCGTTCGATAAAGTTGATAGAATGCGACTATGTGGAAAGCTGAAACACTGGAGATGCCCTGATGCTGTTCTAAATCCTATAGTAGCACTTCACACCAATACCACACTTAGTGTCTGGTTGAATAGGCAAGGGTCTCTTTCCGAGGAAATTCAAGCAGACAGAGGAGTCAAGCAAGGCTGTCCGCTGGCCCCTGCACTCTTCGTTTCCTTTTTGGGGGACTTCAAAGACTCGGAAGCCACTGTTAGAAGCTTCCCCCCGAAGTTTGGAAACACTGAGCTGTCCCACCTTTTTTATGCAGACGATATATTCCTGCTTGACCAGACGCCCATCGGCTTACAACGTCAGCTGGACAATCTGGCAGAGTATATGAGCATCAACAATCTCCACATAAATATGACCATCTTCTACAAAAACAGCCAGCCCCTGAAAAACACCATCTCTTGGTCAGTAAACAAAGCTAAAATCGAAGTGGTTCCTCACTTCAAATACTTGGGAGTTATCATTGACGGGACGCCTCAAGAGTCGAAAATGCAACAACATCTTTAGGCCAAAGCCAAACATTTGACATCCCAATTGAGAACGATTGATCGAAAGTTTGGAAAATTTTCGCTGACCCCGGCTATCAACTTTTATAAGGGAAAAATGGTCCCTGCTCTAATTTATGGCATGGATGCCACGATCACCATGCCAAATGGGTTTTGGCAGAAACTGGAGGGGTATATTTGGAAAACCCTCCTAGGCCTCCCGACCTTGATTCCCATTGCGGCTGGCAGAAGAGAGCTGGGGCTTCTGTCGCTAAAAGCCACTGTCAGAGCAGCCTCATTGGCCCTCTTCAGGAAGACTCTTATGCAAGATGGCCTCCCTATCTTCAACATCATCAGTCAGGGGCTGGCCTCAACGAACTGCAAGGTCTTGCAGAACTGGACACACCACCAAAAAAGAAAATTGGAAGATCTTGTATCGATCTTATCACCAATCCACAAAGAGTAACTGAAAAACTGAAAATCCAAGACTGGATTGTCACTACCGAACAAGCAGCAGCGATCAAGTTTTTAAAACACCTGCCTCCCACGTACAACAAGCTAAAATCTCCTTTGGCGTATTGCACAAAATTCCCGGATAAAAAGCTATGATCCACATTTTTAAGAGCACGTCTCAATCTACTCCACACCAGAGAAATTCTGGGGATAAGAAGCCTATCCACTATCACAATCTGCAGACTTTGCAAAATCCCAGATTCTATTGAGACAGTTCGTCATCTCTTGTTAAACTGTCCTTCTCTAATTCAGGATCGCACAGCTTTTTTGGCCCCATTATGGGTTGACTCCGTCTTGATAGAAGAAGACACATGGTGGTGTCGTCTGATTTCTGGGGAAAAATCTTGCTGGGCTGTTGCCACGTCTAAATTAATGGAGGCAGCTTTTATCAAAATCAATGCCAACAGGCCTCCATCTACCATGGAAGCCCGGCCGTCAGATGGGCCCAACCGATCGCAGACTCTCCCCCACCAGGCAATGAACGGTATGGAAATCTGTTAAAGACTCTCACTTGCCACGCCACCGATCTGGCTCGAGTCACCATCTCCATACTACAAGACTTTGCAATCATGAAACTTCGAAACAATCCTTTAAAAATGTAATGACTGTTTCTTGTAAAAATAATTTCCTTTGATTACACACAAGTAATAAAATAAATAAAAAAATAAAAATAATCATATCATATATGATATATCTTACTTCCCTGGGTCTTTTGGAATCTAAAATGTGATAGCCATCCGTAAGGACCAGATTTGTGGGTCTCATGCATCATTGAACCCCCTTGTTTCATGACCAGACGACTGAGAGGGGCCTATTTCAGTGGATTCTTCAGGTGCAGCTTCTATAAATCGCCACAGGTCTTCTGGGTCTTTGAAGGATTTAGTGAGACCCCACCAGATGGGGGTTATTAACAGTCTTGCACGTGCTAGTAGGCCAAATTGCAGGACTTTACAGCAAAGCTCCGGATGAAGATTGAGAATATGTTTCCTCTTTACGATTGTGTGCTAAGAGAGGTCTTGAGAGATGTATATAGTCTGGGTCTCCCTGCATAGCTATTTTTTCCTGTTCTTGACTGTCCAGTATTTGCACCACCTACATATACCGTAGCAGACATGCGATCAGCGATCCAGTCTTCTCTCCTGACTCTTCAGCCCTTTAAAAAGTTCTGTGCACTCTCTGAACTTCCAGGATGGGAGGAAATGTGGCTTGCAGCACAGTTGGGAGCCACTTTTCAAGTTATTCTCTAGGGTTTGACCCTTCTACCTTTCCCAGGACTCTGAACATTCTAATGTGTTGTTCCATCTGTTTCTGTCTTCTAATTCCATGACATTGACTTCCAGTCCTTACAGCCTGCCTTGAATGTGTTCTAGGCCCTCCACCCTATCCTCCAGGGAAGAGATTCTTTCCTCTGCGTGACTTAGTCTTCCTATGAATTGTTTAATTTCTGACTGCAGCAATTTCATGTCATCTTGAACTTTTTGGGTGTGTTTGTCTACTGATGACATTTTTTTTACGACTGATATTTCCGCCAGCACAACACTGAGGTGTTGTTTCTGGGCAGTCTCCACCCTGCAGGAGGGTATTTGACCCAGGCTAAGTGTTGCTGTGGATGCCTTCTTCTCTTGAAATAGCAACTTTTGTTTTTTATGACATCCTATTCTAAGCAGATGGATATGAACTTGAACCAGCAGCACATAAACCTTGCAAACATTTTATTTGACCCATTTATTGGAGCACATCCATTTAATTTCAGCATAAATATCATAGAGGGTCCATTTGCAAGAAGAAAGAATGCAGATTTGCAGACTGCTTCTGTAGTGTTCCCATGTGTTCAGTTATCCATTAGACTACCCTCTCCCGTAGTCTGACTGACTCTGTGGTTTGACTTCTGGTCCTTCCCTCCTCTGTACTGGTTTCTCCCTTCGCTGCTCTGGGACATTGGTACAGACCTTCCCTGCAGGCCAACAGCATTTGATTGGTGCTTCTGCACCCTTAGCTGTTAGGAAGCTCATTCAGTTCCTTCCCATCAGGGTTTTGTTCCCCCCAAGCTGTCATTGGTGCGCCTCTGCTCGAGACACTGTCTGGCTCTGTCCTGCTTCATTTTTGCTATCTAGCACGCTGACTGTCGCACTTCCCGTTTGTAGTTTGAGGAAGTGTTTTCTTCCTGTTTTGAACAGTCCTTGTCTAATCTGCTGTTGCCAAAGACTAGACCACGCACTACAGATCTCTTGAGTGTCTTTTCTTAATCTATGGGGGTCATTCCAAGGTTGGTGCTAAGGGACAAACGATGCTGGTAAAGGATTACCGGCATCGATTACCCCTACGGGCTATTCTGACCAGCCTGACCGCTATTAGCGGCATCGTAATTTACGACTGCTCTAATAGCGGCATTGGCGCGGGCACGGGGCCCACCATGCCGGCAATAGCGGCATGCCGTAAACTGGAGGAGATCACAAGTTAAGCAGACATGCAAATAACGGCTTCATGAAGGCGTTAGAAATGGTTACCGGCATGTCGTGAATACCAGCATCGCAGACCTACCGTAAAATGCCATGTGCAGTGATCCCAACTGCCACAGGTGCACACAATTAGCACAGGTGGAGGCAATGGAGTCTGGCCCACTACAAAAGGAGCACACCCACACACCACACCCCCTCCCACACCAAGATGATTCCAATAGTAGTAGCATTACTGGAGCTGGAGGACATGCTTGCATTGCCACAACAGCAGCAACAACAACAACAGCCGGCACCACAGAGGAGACGCAGGAGGAGAAGGAGGGTGAGACAGGCTCAGCATGCCCCACCAGTGCAGCCACCGTTACCACGCAGGCAGCCCCCAATCCCTCACATCAGAGCCAGTCCTTTCAACCTAACCCCTGAGCAGATCCACACCCTGTACCGTCTGGCCCGGGACACCATCACCACCATTGTGGACCTGATACACGACGACATTGTCAGCCTCATTGAAATATACCCCGCCATCCCCCACCTACTGAAGCTAGTGTCTGTGCTCTACTTCCTTGCCACAGGCACCTACCAGCACACAGTGGGGCACATGCATGGCAGATCACAGCCCTTATTTTCTCGGATTCTGAACCAAGTGCTGGAGGCCCTCCTCAAGCACACAAGGGACTACATATCCCTACCACGGACTCCCCAGGAGATATTTGACACAAAAGTTGGCTTCCATGCACTGGCAGGCATGCCAAATTGTGTAGGTGCCCTCGACTGTACCCACGTGGAGTTGGTGGTCCCGCATGCCATAGAGGTGTGTACCGCAAGCAATACCACTCCATCAATGTCCAGATGGTATGCGACGCAAGCAAGATCATCACACATTGTTGTGCCCGATATCCCGGATCAACTCATGACTCTATAGTCCTGCGGAACTCCACGCTACCATGCTTCATGGAGCGACATGCTGGACGACGTGCCTGGCTGCTTGGTAAGTTGCATGACTGGCACATGACATTGAAATGGGGGGAGAGATGCACACACCACCATGCTGCCAAAGTTGATGTTACTGCACGATGTGCACATCACCGAACACTGTGCCCCAAAGCATCACAAACGGTACATGACACCCAAAACCCATAGGAATGAAGTAAGGTTGACACCTATCACTACATGACTAACAGGAAACCACCCTACATTCCACAACACGTGCACCACTCATCAGCAGCCCTCCCCCTCCGTAACACCATCCTGCATCATGCAGTGCATATGCGCTATATTGCTGTCTCCAGCATATCACCACACAGGACAAGCATCCCTGGGAGTGCAATAAACTGAACCAACTAGGGAATCCACAGTCTGTCACAGGGCCACCACACCCACAGGAGTGCTGCATGTCACCATGGGAATGATCAGTGATGATTGCACAATATTGCACAGACTACTGCCAATGCTCCCTCTAAGTAAATCTCACAGAACACAACACATCACAATTCTGACACAAACACAGCTGTATGCGTAGACAATGCATGTGCAACAATACATCAGTGCACACCATGTATCATCTTGAAGATGCAACCCACACCTATGTCTATGGCACAGGACACATTGAGGGGAAGAAGATGGCGTAAATACATCCATGAACATGTGCATGTGGGCAACGATAAACTGCAGGCATGTGTGACTAGTACAGCTGTCCATCATGAATCGACTAACATTTACCTTTTATTGCCTCTCATGCAGGTGATAGTGGCTATCCCTTGAAGCCGTGGCTCCTCACCCCTTTCCGAAACTCACAGAACGGGCACGAGGAGGACTACAATCGTTCCCATACCCGTACCCGTGTGGTCATTGAGCAGACCTTTGGCCTGTTGAAGGCACAATTTCGCTGCCTCAGCCGGTCGGGTGGGGCACTCCTCTACAGGCATGAGAAGGTGGCCAAGATCATCATGGTATGTGTCATGCTGCACAATATGTGCATCTGCCGGAACGTGCCCCTGCTCCCTGACATTGAACTGCAACCACCTGGTAATGATGAAGGGGAAGAAGAAGATGTGGCTGGACATCATTGCGGTGCCGATGCACATGAGGGACGTGCTGTGCGCCAGTCAGTTATTGCACAATATTTCTGACACACATGGCAGCAGAGGGTGACATGATGGTTGGACAGAGGGCACTGGGTGTGGGGGTACATGTACACTATGCACTGTAAATTAATAAATGACATATGTGCAATGATGAATGTCCACTCAGGTCTTGTTTTTCACACAAAGGGTGTATTAAATATAACAATGTAAATGTAAGTGCAAAAACCCTCCACCTCCCCCCACAACTCCCCCACAACCCTCACCCCCCTTCCCCTCCCCCCACAACTCCCCAACACACCCTCACTCCTCGCCCCCTCCCCCACAACTCCCCCACACAACCTTACCCCCTCCCACACCCCCACAACTCACCCACACACCCTCACCCCCCTCCCCCCACAACTCCCCCACACATGTCCCATCGAGTCTCCAATGCCTACATGAGGCTGCCCTGACGATTAATTGGCACTCCCTGGTCCAGGTGGCGGCATGTCTTGCGGGCGCAGGGTACGTGCCGACCTGCAGAGCGGGCTCGTCTGGGTCGAATTGGATGAAGACGGTGTGGCCGCCTGCTGGGATTGTGTAACAGGATGCCCTGCCTCCATGGCATCCGCTATGTGGCCTAAGATCTGGCGGAGGGCTGAGACCTCCTCGCAGAGGCGGCTGGTGTTGTCTGCAAAGGATTTGGCCATGGAGGCAGTGTTGTCCGTGATGGACCTGCCTAGAGAGGCTAAGTCCTCATGCCACTCCTGTCTGGCCAGTCTGTTGTCCTCGACAAACTCCCGCACAAGGGCAATAAGCTGGTCAGGCCGCTGCGGCCCTGCAGGTGCACCTGTGGAGGTTGTTTGTCCCTTGCTGTCCTGCCCAGCCTCCTTAGCCTCCCTAGTCATCAAAATGGGACTGAAGTGCCCTTCCGTCTGCTCCTGACTAGACTGCTCCGGGGTGGTGGCGTGCTCTGTATCGAGGGACCATATTTGGGGGGATGCCGGTGGACTTGGCATACAGACCACTTCCGATACATCGTCCTCAATGGGCACCCATATGTTGCCCTGTGGGTTCTCCACAGCCAGGGGTGCTGTGGCTGCCACCTCCCCAGCCAAACTGGACTACTCTGAATGTGGTGCCTCGCCTGAATCCTCAGGATGGCCAGTGGGTGGTGGTGGTGGTGCTTCGCCCTCTACAGGCCTTGGTGGCACCAGTGTTATGGCTACCTGAGGTGTCTTGCCTGTTGGTGCACGGTGGCCCCTGGGTTGTCCCCTCGAGGTCGAAGGGCGGTTGCCGTCATCCCGGGACCTCTTCCGGGGTGTGGTCTGTGCAGGGGTTGCGTCCTGCCCATCGCTGTCATGGTCAGAGCCTGTGGGGGTCGAAGAGAGGGACGGCATGAGTGATGTTTTTATGGGCATCATACATACATTAGGACAATTGATCATCCACACAATTGGGGGTAATAGGCATTTGTGTTTGGATGAGCATGTTCTTTGATACATGGGTGGATTATGCAGGCATACGTCGGCGTCACTCATGTTGGCCAAGAGCAATGCTATCTGACATGCATAATATTTTGGGCCTGCACACTGTGTGACTCATGGCATGTACATCTTTGTGTGGTATGTGTCATGTACGGCATTGCCTTGCAGCAGGCATCTGCATGTGTCTGTGATGCGTCCGCCTACTTTGCTGGGAGTGTGTGTGTGTGTTGGACCATGGCTTGACTCTTTGGACTGACATATTGTTTGACTTTCATCAGATTTGGCATTACAATGTTTTCTTTGGACACTCACCTCCATCGCCTAATGTTATTATTATTTATTTATTTATTCAGATTTGTAGAGCGCACATCAGCCCGTGGGCATCGTGGCGCTTGTTACAGACAATGGGCCTCATTCCGAGGCTGGAGCTATCCATGGAGTAAAGAGCACCATGGTAAGCAACCATGGAGCTATTTACTCCATGGAAATCCGGCATGGTGAATGGAGTAATTACCGGTCCATTCCAAGGTTGGAGGGACCGGTAAGTCCCCATTCACCATACCGGTTCCCCATCCCCATTCCTGCCCCCATAGGGCTCAATGGGAATGGGGAAGGAGTAAATTACGGCACCGTAAATTACGGTGCCGTAATTTACTCCAAGGTCCCTTTGCGGGTTGGATTTTTAACGCCTGCTAAAAGCAGGCGTTAAATGCCAACCCGCAAAAGGGAACTCGGAATATGGTGGTAAGTGTTAACGGTCACCGTTGCCATTAACGGTGACCGTTAACCCTTACCTCCAGCCTCAGAATGAGGCCCAATATCTTAGTTACATAGGATACAGTAATTACATACAATACAGAATTTACAGTGGACATGCATACATTAGCAATGCAGTATATTTACATGGATTCCTGAGAGTTTCCCAATTGTTTTGCAAGGAACGAGGTTTTCAGTTTCCTGCGGAAAATGGGGAGTGCGTTTTCCGCTCTAATATCTGCAGGGAGAGCGTTCCAGGTCTTGGCTGCAATGTAGGGGAAACTTAGACCTCCGGCTTTGGCTTTTTTGATGCGTGGGATGCAGATTAGGTTGGAGTATTGCGTCCTGGTGGGACGGGAGGAGGAAGGTTTGAGGATGGTTTCTGATAGATAGGATGGGGCGGAGAGAGAGAGGCATTTGTGAGTGAGGGTGAGGATTTTGAGAGTGATCTGTTCTTTGACCGGGAGCCATTGGGCTGAGTGCCTGGCCTGGGTGATATGCTCTCTTCTTGGGATACTAAGAGCGGCCCGGAGAGCATTGTTCTGCGTGACTTGTAGTCTGTTTATGTTTTTGGCTGATGTGCCTGCTAGGAGTGCATTGCAGTAGTCCAATTTGGCTCCAATGGTTGCCCTTGCTATAGAGAGGCAGTTGGGTTTAGAGAGGTAGGGCTTAATGGCGTTTATGAGTTTGGTGGTGTGTGCGGATGCGGAAGTGATTGCACTGACTTGTCTAGTCATAGATAGTGAAGAGTCAAGGTATACTCCCAGTGTCTTTACGGCTGTGGATACGGGGATGATGGAGTTGTCAATGGAGAAGTTGGCGTACAGTTTGTCAAGTTTGTCTAGGGTGTTCTGTTGACCTAATATCATGATTTCAGTCTTGTCACCATTGAGGCAGAGGCCATTAACTGCCATCCATGCCTTGATGACGGAGTAGATTGTGTGGAGTGCCTTGGCGTCTTCGTTGTATGATCCTGAGAGGGGTAGAAGTACTTGTGTGTCGTCCGCGTAATTAGTGTATGTAATGCCTTATGAGTCAAGTTTGTCAAAGAGGGGCTTGGTGAACAAGTTATAGAGTGTGGGTGCAGTGCAAGATCCTTGAGGGACCCCGCAGTGGATTGTCGTGGGAGTGGCGTTGGCGATGTCCGAGAAGACTTTCATGGCTCTTCCCTCTAGGAAGGAAGTGATCCAGAGGGCTGCTTCTTTGGAGAAGTTGGCTGAGTGTGTGAGGTGTGAAGTGAGAGTCTTGTGATCAACCAGATCAAAAGCGGCTGAAAGATCTAAAAGGAGCAGAAGAGCAGGCTTGCCTTTGTCCATGATTTGGGTGATCTGATTCTTCAGATCTACCAAAGCTGTTTCTGTGCCATGTCCTTTCCGGAAGCCTGATTGCCTGGTCCCGAGGATGGAGTGGGTTTCCAGACAGTGTTGGATTTGGCAGTGAGCAGCTTTGTCCAGTAATTTCAGCAGAAATGGCACCGTGGTTATTAGTCTGTAGTTGTTTGGTTGTAGGGGGTCGAGAGTAGGTTTTTTTAAGAGAGGCCGGACCCAGGCCTCTTTGAGGTTAGCTGGGATGATGCCTGTTTTAAAAGACGTGTTGATGAATGCCGTGAAGAGCGGCGCAAAGCAGTCTGCGCAGTCTTTGACGAGTTTTGGTGGGCAAATGTCGCCTTTACAGGGGGAGGGTTTGAGATTTTTTAGTAGGTTAATAACTTCTGATTCAGTGACGTCTCTGAAGGAGAAGTCAGGTATGGTGGGCTTGGGCAAGGTGGGTGGGGTGCTGGTAGGTTTAGTTTCTGTCTGTTGCGGAGGTGCTTTGCAGTGGTCTTTGATTTTCTTTTGGAGAAGGTCAATTTTGTGTAGCATGGCAGCTTGAATGCTGGTACACCAGGCTTCATCTTTGATTATTTTGTCCGGTGTATTAGGGGGGGAGATGAGCTCATTAAAAATGGCGAAGATCTCTTTGGAGTGTGATTTGGCATTGGAGATACGTGTGTTGAAAGCGTTGGCTTTGGCATCGGTGATAGCTATCTTGTATTGGTGGGAGATTAAATTGAATTTGTTTTTGGTATTGGTGCAGGGGTCAGATTGCCAGTTTTTTAGTGCTGCTCTTTTGTGGGATCGCATTGAGTGCAGTTCTTCAGTAAACCATGAGTTGGTGTGTAGGGATTTCTTCTCTTTTTTCCAATCGAGTGGTGCTATTTCATTGATAGCTTTGGTGATGACATCTTTGTAGATGTCTGCTAGGATATTGGGGTCATTAGCGAATGGGGGAGCTAACTCAGGGGTATTGAGGTATGGGCGCAGGTTCTCCTCTATGAGTTTTTTAGAGCTTCTGACTTGTGCAGCGCTGGCAGGGGTCAGAGTTTTGTGGTTTTTGGTGATGGGAATAGAGAACTCGATGCAGTTGTGGTCAGTCCAGGGCAGTGAGGAGTTAGAGGTGATAGTGGTGAGGCAGTTATGGTCTGCAATCCAGTCAAGAATGCGGCCTTTGATGTGAGTAGGACTTTCTACTTTTTGGGTGAAGCCCAGGTCATTGAGTTCCTTGGTGAGAGTGGCTGCAAATTTGTCCTTTGAGTCGTTGAATCCAAGATTGAGGTCTCCTAGTAGAAGGGTTTTGGTGGAGCTTTTGATATTATTGCTGAGGATGTGAATTATGTTTTCCTGGGAGTCTGTGGTGATGCCTGGGGGACGGTATAGTAGGTGAATGTTGATGGTGCTGTTGGGTGACAGTGTGAGTTTGGCCGAAAGGAGGTCAGAGTTGTTCGTCGAGGCGTGACTGACAGGTCGGAGCTGGAGGTTCTCCTTGTAGATGAGGGCTACTCCGCCTCCTATACGATCTGGCCTGTCTTGTCTGAGTATGGTGAAGCCAGGTGGTAGTGCAAGTGCAACGGCGGGGCCTGATGCTTCATGTAACCATGTTTCAGTGATGGCTAATAGGTCAATGATATTGTTGGTTATGAGGTCATGAATATCAGGTGCATGAGCTGGGAGAGATCTGACATTGAGGAGGGCACACTTGATGTGATGTGTGAGAGGTTTGTTTGTGGAAGTGCGAGTGGTGGTCGTATCTGATATGTTATGTGAGGTGGTATTGGGGTGTGTGGCAGGGTTAGTGGGTGGTGGACTGTGGGAGAGTGGGTATCCCGTGCGGGGGCAGCGTTTGGAAGTGGTGCGCGAACTCAGTCTATAGTTTCTGTATTCTGTGCGAAGGGGTAGTGTGCTAAGTTCTGTGGTCTGTGTGCGAGCTCTAAGTCTTTCTAGTCTATGCATAATTACGACACATGGTGTGCGATGTGGCATGGTTAGTGTGGTATCCGGGGTAGCGAGATGCTTGTGGTAGGGGAGTGGGCTTGGTGGTGTGGGTATGAGGGGATGGATGGGAGTATAGAGTTTGAGAGCAGTGAATGTTGCGAGGAGAGTGAGCAGCGTGGTGGTGGCCACGTTGAGCTTGCAGGACGCTATGGGCATGATTGTGCGCTGGGCGGGGCTGTGTGAGGAGGAGGGCACAGTCAGATAGGGTGGACCTAGCCTGAGGTGGGCAGGAGTGGATAGGTTCAGAGTGGGTTGAAAGGCATCCTAGGTACTAGGAGGTATCAGTGTGGCTAGGCGCAGCAAGAGGCACTGGCCGGATCGTAGATGAACGACTATACGGCACAACACAATTTAGATGTGGTCTGAAAGTGACCGTAAGGCACAACACAATTCAGATGTGGTCTGAGAGCGACCATAGGGCACAGCACAATTGAGGTGTGGTTTGAAGGCGACCATAGGGCACAACACAGTTCAGATGTGGTCTGAAGGCGACCATAGGGCACAACACAATTCAAACGTGGTTTGAAGGCGACCATAGGGCACAACACAATTCAAATGTGGTCTGTGAGCGACCATAGGGCACAACACAATTGAAATGTGGTCTGGGAGCGACCATAGGGCACAACACAATTCAAATGTGGTTTGAGGGCGACCATAGGGCACAACACAGTTCAGATGTGGTCTGAAAGGCGACAATAGGGCACAACACAATTCAAATGTGGTTTGAAGGCGACCATAGGGCACAACACATATCAAATGTGGTCTGTGAGCGACCATAGGGCACAACACAATTTAAATGTGGTCTGGGAGCGACCATAGGGCACAACACAATTCAAATGTGGTTTGAGGGCGACCATAGGGCACAACACAGTTCAAATGTGGTCTGAGGGCGACCATAGGGCACAACACAATTGAGATGTGGTCTGAAGGCGACCATAGGGCACAACACAATTCAAATGTGGTTTGAAGGCGACCATAGGGCACAACACAATTGAGATGTGGTCTGAGGGCGACCATAGGGCACAACACAATTCAAAAGTGGCTTGAAGGCGACCAAAGGGCACAACACAATTGAGATGTGGTCTGAGGGCGACCATAGGGGCACCACACTCCATCTCGCCAACGCCTTCTATCCCCTCCATTCCTATCATGTTGGCGCAGATGTACTCCCATGGGGTGAGCTTGATTGGTGAGCTGGGACCTCCTCCTGTTCCCATTGCCTGGCTCCGGGTTCACTGAGAGGATATTTCGAACCCTAAGTTGCAGGTCGTCCCAGCGCTTGCGGCAGTCTTTGATCGTGCGTGGGGTGTTCCCAACAGCACTGACCTTCTGAGCAACAAGTGCCCAGATCTCCTTTTTCTTCAGTACTGCCTCCCTCTTCATGTTATTGGAGAAAGCTATGGCAGCATGCTCCTGCAGTGTGTCAACCAGCATCTGCAGCTCATCCTCATTAAATCTTTCTTTCCGCTGACGGGCAGCTCCCTTCTTCAGGGCCTTGGGCATAGTGGTGTAACAGGTGGATCTTTTCATGAGAACAGCAGAGTCCAACGGGTCCTGTGTGGTGAGCATGGCAATGGATTGTGTTTTTAAAGATGGCCGCTGTGCTCCTTCCCGTTCCTGTGCGATGACGCTACTTCCGGTTCCGCTTATTAGCGGTGACCGTTATTAGCGATAACCGCTAATAACGGTCACCGCTAATGCCGCATTGGACCTTGTCGGTAGTGCTATCTGAGCTATGCTTGATGCCGCTAAGGGCATTTAAGGTACCTTTAGCGACATGGCGGTAATGACTTTACCAGCATGGCGTAAGGCTCGTGCCCGCAAAGTCGTAATAGTCCTCTATTAGCGGACTGCTCACTGCCCGGACACGCTATTTACGCCATGCCGATAAGGACTGTTACTTACCTCCAAACTCGGAATGAGGGCCTATCTCTCTTCTTAGTCTCAGTACTCCTTAGTGTTTTCAATGCTGGACACACTGGAGTTTTTGCATTGGTTAATATTACTGGTGTGACCCGGCAATACATCATAGCGGGTTGGGACAAGTCTGGTGTGCTATTTCAACCTGCCATAGAAGCTTGGCATGTTATAAGGGGTATCCAGTCTTTTCCTCGAATACAAAGCATCGAATCCAAAAGCCTCAAAAAATTAATTTATTTTGTAGGTAGAGTTTTTTTAAAAATTAAAATGGGGTTTAAGGGGTAAAAAAAGGTGGTTGGGGCGACCCCCCCTCATAAAACAAATGGAATGAAAATACATTTTTTGATGCATTTTCTTCGAGGCCTTTGCATTCGATGCTTTGGATGTCGAGGCTATCACTAGGAACCTTATAAGGGAGTAGTTGATGTGTAAGGGAAATGGGAAGTTCCATGATGAATCGGATGATGTCCCTTCACCCCCCTGAGGGTTGCCTTCCCCCCCATGTGGTCCTCCCTCAAATAGCCATCCCCAGGGTCAGGATTAGGTAGCTTCTGTCATTCCTTAGCCACACAGAGAGAGGCCACCCCTGGGAAAGGAGTGATGACATCATAAGATTCATCACACAGCATTGTCCCTGAAGAGGGCAGAGTAATATATCATGTGATCTACTGTGCACCTTTGGTTGTTGAATTGCTAACATAATCTGGTGCACAGGAAGGTAACCCAACTGTGGCCATTGCCTCCTTTCTAGTGCAGCTATTAGGTGGCTCTTTAGCACTACCTTTGAAGCCAATTATTTTGATATAGGAGTACAGCGAGGAGTGAGATGGACTGTGAGGAGGAATACTCTGCCTCTTTGAACTAGCTCTATAACATACAGGTGTTAAACGGTTAAGATGATCACTGATTGTAAATACTTTCAATGCTGCTGTTCCACTTTGAGGACATTGCAACACCCACTGTCACACACAAATATCCTGAACAATTCCACCTGCTCTCTGGCGTTGTTTCCATGAAGCTTGTATCACTTAGAAGGACGTAGGTCTTTACTTTTTCTACATTCACTTTGTCAGATTTACCTCTTCATACATATATTTGTTCTATCTTTCACTTCCTCTAACATTCACTTTGTCATTGCAGGAGGGGTACCCATGTACCCACTCTTCATTTCCAAACCCATATTCCTCCCCCTAAACCATCCTTGACCCCAACCCTGACCTTACAGCTAACCATATCATATCCATATACTGCTTGACAATGAGAAGGTGCAGACTTAGTAAAGAAAAGAAGTAGTAAATGCATGAAGAAGTAAATGTATGATGAAGTGAATGTAGAAGAGGTAAGGGTTGAGGATATTTTTTAGGTGAAGTAAAGGGGGATACTGATTAGAAACACCTCATAACCTGACATATACCTAGAACAGTGTTCTTCAAAGTGTGGGGCACTCCCATGCCAGAGAGGGTGGGGAGGGGTAATGAGTCACACATCGTGAAGGTCAAATAGCACGACTCGGCCATTATAATCTGTATTGCTGTGAGAGTGCCTTCTGCATTTATCCTGGGACTCTGGTGTGCCTCAGCGTGGAAGACCTTGAAGATGAGGTCATGCAAGCCCCTCTGATCTCTCTCCAGGTCCCAGAGAGTGGATGACACATAGGAGACAGGAGGAAGTGCAGGTCTGGCTTGAGAGCAGGACACACATACACAGAGCGGGATTTCATGAGCGACTATGAAGACAAGAGGCTATAAGGGAGGGAGAAAGAGACATTGAATTGGGGTCAGGATAGAATGTGGAAGAAAGACGAATAAGAGAGACAATCCTGGAACCAGAGGAGAACAGGAGGAAAAAAAGAGGATGCAAGAGAACAGGAGGGAAAGACACAAACAAGAGGGTGAGGAAAATGAAGAGGACAGGAAGGTGGGACAGAAAAAGATGGGTAGCTGCCTGCGTTGGCTGACTTAGCCCCATTCTTTGCCACAATATTAATTAGTATTACTGGGAAAGGAGGAAGGGACAGAATGCGATTGTGGGACAGAATACAAGGGAGCCACTGAAAGTGACGGAGGGGCACACCATTAGGGACGGGCACAACAGGAGAGAGGGAAACAATACGTCAGAATAGGAGGGAGAGACAGAAAGGAACAGAATACGCCAGAGCTAAAGCGGGAGCAGAATAATAATGGGGGCAGAATATTAGGAAGGGATAGACTCGGACAGAATATGTGGGTTACTCAGATCATGTGGGATAGACAGAATAGCAAGCAAAAACCGAAAAGGAGGGAGAAACAGAAGAGGACAGCATTGGAGGTAGAGGTGCAATAGGATAGAACAGGAGGGAACGGGGTAATTGGATAGACTAGGATGGAGAGGCAGAATAGGAGGGAAAGGGGTCTTAAGGGTAGAGCCAGATTAGGACAGAATAGTAGGGGAGGACAGCATAGGAGGGAGAGAGACTAGGTTAGAGAGAGAGAGAGAGAGAGAGAGAGCACAAAGAGAGACAGTATAGGAGGGAACAAGAGAGAGTCAAAAAACAAGGCAGAGAGGATAGATATAGCCAGCATGTGAAAGGAGGGGATGCAGAATGAGAGGGCGAGAGTAAGAAAGAAGCAGAGACTAAGATTGGGAGAAAGAGAGAGAGGGAGAGTGTACATAAGAAAGAACTGGAAGGAAGGGTGAAAGTGGACAGAAGATTGAGAGATAATGTGATTGAGAGAAAGGTAAGAGACAAAAAATGTGGTTAACAGTAATGGAAGAGACAGAAAAGGAAAAGAGACAGGCACAATGGAGAAAAACTAAAAGAAGTGATGGAATGGAAAAAAAAAGAATGGGTAGGGGAGACAACATACACAAAAGAATGGAAAGAAATGGAAGAAACAGGTGAAGTGTGATAGAGAGCAATAAGAAACCGCAAAGGGATAAACTGGGCGGGGGGGAGCAAGTGAAACAATAGAGCTGGAGAGTGAGGCGTGCCAGTCTAAGAGGAAGAACAGAGCAACAGACGTCTGCAATAGCTGTAAGACTGAATTTGAGGGGGTGGGAAGGTAAAATGTGTACGTGGGAACGTGAGAGAACAGGTGTTAGGGAGAATTCTCATTTCATGGCTAATTTCCCTTATCTATAGAGTCCCCCAGCAGCTTTGCTGTATTCGAAGGGTTTGTTTCTTTTCTCCTACTAAGAGTGAGACTCTTTTTCCCACTCTTAGCCATTTTTGCTATGTGTGATCTAGGCTATTTTTGTGTTTAATGTCTACGGGATTTTCTCAACCCCATAGGAACCATCTTTATTCACATGTGTCACACAGCACCCTCCGTGCAGTGACACAGGGGTGTCGTAGCGACCCTCAAACATAGACTCCATACCCTGGGACTGAATACTGTCTCCCAGGGTATGTAAAGTCCCCATTGACTTTACTAGTGAATTGTTATGAACTAAACCAGTACAACCCATCTTACTATGGAAGTACTGGAAAGGATTAATAGTTTTTCCCCTATGTTCATTTTCGAGGGGGTACCGTACAGTACCTCTCTCTAAAGTTTCTGGCTGGTGGCAGTGGTTACTACCGTAAATATTCAACCGCAAATATTTCCCTATGGGATTTTCCAATTGTTCGAGGCTACCACTTTTTCTGACAGCCTCTAACATACTGCTGGTTTATTTTTATATTAACTTTACTCCGGTAGGTTTTAATTGACCGAACTTTAATATAGATTCTTTCTCGTGTCTTTCTCTAAACTCCTAACCCAGGTCGGGGATCCTTTGTTCGTCCTTTTGGCAGGCTTCTGCCAAGAAGCCCTCCTTTCAGCGTCACTGAGTCTGGGGTGGGTCCGTTGTGTGGGAGGGGGAGAAGGACCCCTGGACAGGTTTGGCTCCGCAACCCATGTCGGACTCTGTCCGGATAGGCTGGAGGGTCCCTCGCCAAGATCACCACTCCACTGTGTGAGTGACAGCTAGGCTGTATGAATGGGGCTATTTTTGCATAAAAGCAGGGTCCTGAGGACTGGAAGAGCAAGACATCGCCACTGGAACTAAGAAGCTGAAGAGGAGAGAAGCCAAAGACATCTGCAACGACTGAACCACCGGTGAAGCCCTGCTGCAGCGTCTCACCACTTTTCTCCACACGACGAGAGAAGATCTTCATCTGCAAGAGCCTTCTTCCCTTGAGCTGGTGGGGCCAACCAGTTTGCCAATCGCCTTCCTGGACCTGCCTTGGTCGAATCACCAGTACCCTGTACTCGGAGGCCGGATAGCCAGGCACCAGTCCAGCCGGACTGCGATTTAAAGGAGCGTACCTTTTATTCGTCGGGCAGCACCATAGCTGGTTTTATCCCTGGGTAGTGCAGTAACTCGAACCTTCCTCCACAATGAGAGCCTCTCTTCCTCTGCTGGACCCCCCGAACTGCAAGAACTACCATGAACAACCGGTACCGCAGGAGCCACTTCTTCATTTTTAAGGTACATTGTTCCACCAGGCCGCCCTTTCTTCGCGGTAGAACTAAAGGTGTTTTAAATACTTTACCTACCTGTTGGGTTGGCCGCCCCTCTCTATTAACATTGTCTTTCAGCTTCTGCATCCACATTTTCAAAATCGTTAACCAAAGACTTGACTGCAGCTACAAGAACATTTTGCTCCTGGGCCCTTGCACTGTGCCACTGACTCTGGCACAGGCCTTTTGACTCTGGCTACATTTGTTAGAACTGCCTTATTTAGATTGCTTCTCAACTAGAACAGTGTTGGTGCACCTACTTCTTCTAACCCCCTTTTTCTTCCCCTTCCTAAACCTTGTGAAATGCCATTTTGCTCAGTTTTCATTTAAGTATATTCTCTACTGATGCACTGTCTTGCTTAAACTGGTTCACAAACCTATGGGAAGTGTTGCTAGGGTGTGTAAGAAGATATTTCTGTATAACTTGTGCTTTCCCTCCCTTGTGAGAAATTGCTAGAGTATCCCTTGTGTGTGGTTTTTACTGTGCCGTTTTGCTCAGTTTTCCCTCTGGTTCACTTGGTCTATAATTTAACTAGGGAGTGTGTATATTTTTTGTTGACTTATTTTTAAATTGCTTGATGACTGTGATAAATGTGTTTTACTAGAAGTGTATAAAATAAATATATATCTACTTTTTAATACAAATCTTATGGTCAGTGTTTCCTTGCACCATAGTACTGTAGGCCTGTTGTGTAAACCCTGAATACTGCTCATCTCCCTCTTGAGATAAGTCTGACTGCTCAGCCACAGCTACCAACTAAATCTTTGTGGTACAGACTGATACCAAAGGGGATTTATTGCTCTCACCTGTAGTCCTAATCTTCTGTAGTGCTCCCTAAGGGTACTGCACAGGATTCTGCCTAACACTGGTGTACAGCGGTGAGGATAAAAGTATTGGATTTACATTTTAGAGCTCTGCTAGTACCTTGGTTCAAATAACCACAAGGCTAACTATCACAAAAAGTTTATTTTAAAACAAAGTCAAAGATATGGAAAGTTACAGCCAGGAGACCCTCCTTACTAATACTGCTGATTATTTAAGGGATCTGTGTAGACAGAAAGGTCTTCCTGTCAAAGGCAAGAAGTTAGAAATGATTGATAGACTGTTAGAGAAACAAAGTCTGGATAGTGGTGCTGTAGTGCCCACTACCCCAGCAAATGTAGCAAACAGTGAAGAGGATAATGTTGAAAATGTTATTGTTGAAACAGATGAGGAAGAGGAGGATAACAATGTCACCCCCTCTGGTCCTCTACCTGCTCAAAGGCCTCAACCTGTGGCTACTGGACCTTTACCAGGTCCCACATTAAGTCCTGAATTTATCTCACTAGAACAAATTAGACTTGAACTAGAATTCACAAGAATTAGTGCCCAAACTGAACAGAGACAGCAAGAACTAAGGCTCAAAGAAATGTAGCTCAATCATGAGCTTGAGATGAAGAAATTGTCTTTGGAAAATGCTTCTCTCCCCGAATCCTCTAGATCTTCCAGTCCAAAAAGACCCTGGATGCCTAAAGAGATTGTGGGTATGTATGAACCTAAATTGGATGTATTAGATTGGCTAGCTATGTTTGAATACAATCATGGGCTCCAGGATATCACAGGGAATCAGTTGATCCCCTCGTTATTCTCTAGGTTGCCCCCTGTTGCATATGATGTGGTAATGGAATTGGGGGAGGTGGATCGGATGGATTATGAATGTGTAAAGCTAGCTTTGATAGCTAGATTTGGGAAGACTCCTTCCCAGTACCTTAAGAGGTTTAGGACCCTCAAAAAGTATGATAGTACCCCTTGGGCTACTTGGATGAATGAGTGTTTGAAGAACATAGAGGGATGGATTAAGGGTTACAGAGTTAACACTTATGAAGGAATGAGAAATCTTGTAATTATGGAGTCTATCTATGATGCCTGCTCTCCTGAGCTCAGACAGCACTTGGCTGATTCAAAAGAACTAGATTCTAAGAAACTAGCTAAGGCTGCTGACTTGTGGGTTGCCAACAGGGCTACTCACAAGGATTCAGGGGTAACTCAGAAAAAGGATGAGGGAAAGCAACCTAAGAAAGACAACAAAGAGAATTCAAATAATTCCAATTCCAAAGAGGGCCCCAAACAAAATTCTAAGGGTAAGAAACCTAATCAGGCTAGTGCACCTTCTGGTCCCAGACCAGAAGGAGGTCAGAACAAGCCACCATTCATAATGATATTTGGGAAATGTTATGTTTGTGGCTCTACTGATCACGTGAAAGGGGATCCCAGATGTAAGGGTAAACCTTCAGGGGTCCACACTGTCTCCTTAGTCTTCGCTCTAGAGGAGGAAGTGCATATGGCCAATGGAAACTTTCAACTACTAGCTGAAGACCCCATTGGTGTCTCAGCTAGTGTATCTTTAGTATCCCTAGGGTTGTGGGAACAACAGAATTTAGATGTGTATAATTCTATCCATCCTAATACTAAAGAGTATTATAAAGACAGTGTCCTAGTCAATGGTCAGGAGACTCCTGCCATTAGAGACACTGGGGCCAGCATAACTGTGGTGGACACATCTTTTTTCAAGGTGGAGGGTGTTGCTAAGGCACCCAAATGCCTCACCAAGATAGCTGGAGGGCCTGTTCAGATGCTTCCCCAATTACCAGCTCTCATCCAGTGCAATGAAATGACTGTCAGGATACCTGTGAGTGTACAATCTGAAGTACCAGGAAGGGTGCTATTGGGCAATGATCTGAAAGACCTGGGAGTAGTGTCAAGTATTCCCAGACCTCCTAGTAAGAGATTACAGGAGTTTACCAGACCTGCAAGGAAGAAGACCTTGAGGGGCTCTCCTGAGGAGATGATAGAAAAAGAAATCACTCCTACTCCACTGGAGTTTCTAACTGCTATTTCCAAGCAACCAGAAGCAAAGGGGAAACCCAAGACCTCAAAGAGGAAACCAGCAGAAAGCACTCCAGTGATGCCAACCAGGAAATCTGCTAGGTTGTCAAAAATCACACCTGTGATTCCTCCTCCAGCTGAGGATGAGAGTGAGGTACAGCCCTGTGTGGTTGAACTAGAGCCTGAAGATTCAGATCTAGTAGGAGGCCAGGAACTCATTGAAGATCTTGACCCTGTGGACCACCCTGAGCTGCAGTCTTTACTGGCAGAAGGTGGCCCCAACAGGGCAGACTTCAGTAGGGGACAAAGAGAATGTCCAACTCTGGAAGGTCTTCACCACCAGGCAGCTTCTCAGCTTGAAGGGCAAGAGCATGGGAAGTATAGGTTACACTGCGAAGATGGCCTCTTCTATAGTGAATCAACAGTCAATCCCTGGAGACTACAAGAGACTTGTAGTGCCCCAAGAGAACAGACTCCAATTCTTGCAACTATCCCATGAGATACCTTTGACTGGTCACTTGAGTTTCAAGAAGACCAAGGAAAGGCTCTTTCTCTACTTTTATTGGCCTAAAATGGGGACTGAGGTAGACAAGTATTGCAAGAGTTGCCACACTTGCCAAACGTCTGGTAAAAGTGGCTCCAAGAATGTGGCACCTTTAGTGCCTCTTCCTGTGGTGGGAGTGCCATTTGAGAAGGTAGGAATCAACATTGTTGTTCCCCTTGATCCTCCAACTTCTTCAGGCAACAGGTTTATACTTGTAGTAGACCATGCTACTAGGTACCCTGAAGCAATTCCTATGAGGACTGTTACAGCTCAGTCTGTAGCCAAGGCCCTCCTTGGTATATTTACCAGGGTTGGGTTTCCTAAGGAGGTAATATCCGACAGTGGGTCAAATTTTATGTCCCACCACATGAAGGCCATGTGGAAAAACTGTGAAGTTACTTACAAGTTCTCAACAGCCTACCACCCTCAGACGAATGGGTTGGTAGAAAGGTTCAACAGAAGCACGAAGAGCATGATAGGAGCTTTAGAAGACGCCCTTAAGAAAAAGTGGGATCTTCTACTGCCATGACTTCTCTTTGCATATAGAGAAGTCCCTCAGGAGGGAGTGGGTTACAGTCCCTTTGAACTTCTCTATGGCCATCCGGTCAGAGGTCCCTTGGCCCTGATCAAGGAGGGGTTGGAGATTGCTCCTTCCCCCACCCCAGTCAGAGTCACTGACTATGTGATAGGTCTCTTAAGGAGAATGTCACACATGATGGCTGAGGCAAGTGATAACTTGAAAGCAGGTCAGGATCTGGTTAAGCATTGGCATGACCAGAAGGCCAACATGGTTGAGTTCGCTCAATACCAGCTAGTTCTTGTTATGGTACCAAAAAGGCAAAGGGCCCTGCAGGACAAGTGGATGGGACCTTTCAAGGTAGTGGGAAAACTTGGAGAGGCGAACTATCTGGTGCACTTAGGCTATCCTAAGGAAGTTTCTAGAGTCTTTCACATCAACCGTCTAAAAGCTTATGTCTCGAGACCAGAACTGGGAGCTTTGCTTCTAGCTTCAGCTCAAGAGGAGGAGGAGAGTGAACCTCTACCTGACCTCCTCCGAAGCAAACCTTTAGATGAGAAAATAGAAGGAGTTAATCTCTCTTCTAATCTGACACCTGAGCAACAGGAGGAGTGCAAAGTTTTGTTAAATCAATTTGCCCCTCTGTTTTCTCTAGCACCACGGTTGACCCCTTGGGGCCAGCATGATATCCAAACTGGTGACTGTTTACCTGTCAAAAGCAGGGGTTACAGGATGTCAGAAAATGTAAGAACCCACATCAAAGGAGAGGTCAACAAGGTGTTTGATCTCAGGGTAATAGAGCCCTCTACTAGTCCATGGTCTAGCCCAGTTGTGTTAGTACCAAAGGCAGGACCCAAGGAGTTGAGATTCTGTGTGGACTATAGAGCTCTAAATGCAGTTACTAAGACTGATGCCCATCCTTTGCCAAGGACAGATGAGCTTGTGGATAGACTTGGTTCAGCCAAGTTCCTCAGCACATTTTACCTCATGTCAGGCTATTGGCAAATAGCCCTGACTGACCATGCCAAGGAGAAAAATGCATTATCCACCCCAGTTGGCTTATAGCAGTTTAAGGTTATGCCTTTTGGATTAAAGAATGCACCTGCTACATTCCAAAGGATGGTTAACCAGGTTCTGAATGGGATGGAGGACTTCTGCATGGCATACTTGGATGACATTGCAGTGTTCAGCCCTACTTGGAAAGAACATGTTGACCACCTAGGATATGTTTTGCAGGCTCTTGAACAGGCTCATCTGACCATAAAGGCAAGTAAATGCCAAATTGGTCAGAGAAAAGTGGTCTACATTGGGCATGAGGTAGGAGGTGGTGAAATAAGGCCTTTGCTCAGCAAGATTGAAGCTATGCAAAATTGGACAACCTCTTCTACTCAAACCCAGATGAGAGCCTTCCTAGGCCTCACTGGGTACTACAGGAATTTCATTGAGAACTATGGATCCACAGCTTCTCCACTGAATGTAATCTCTTCTCCTAAGTTCCCTAAAAAGATCAAGTGGAATGAAGAGTGCAATCAGGCCTTTGAAAGCCTGAAGAAAGCCCTTTGTCAAGCTCCAGTTCTCAGAGCTCCTGACTACCACAAACCCGTCATTGTACAAACATATGCTTCCTATATATGTATAGGTGCAGTACTCAGTCAACTGGATGAGAAAGGTAGGGAGCACCCAATTTGCTTCATCAGTAGGAAACTGAAGGAACCTGAAACAAGGTGGGCAACTTTTGAGAGAGAATGTTTTGCCATTGTGTGGGCTTTGAAGAAGGTTAGACCATACTTGCATGGGTCTACTTTCATCATTCAAACAGACCACCAACCCTTGAGATGGTTAATGCAAATGAAAGGGGAAAACCCCAAACTGCTAAAATGGTCAATCTGCCTCCAAGGGTTTGATTTTACCATTGAGCACAGGTCAGGATGTCACCACCAAAATGCTGATTGTCTCTCTACAATGTTTATAACCGACTAGAGGTAAGAGACTCATCCAGGAATGGATTAGATCCTCCTGTCCCTTAGCCTGGGGAGGCGAGTGTTAGGGAGAATTCTCATTTCATGGCTAATTTCCCTTATCTGTAGAGTCCCCCAACAGCTTTGCTGGATTTGAAGGGTTTGTTTCTTTTCTCCTACTAAGAGTTAGACTCTTTTTCCCACTCTTAGGCATTTTTGCTATGTGTGTTCTAGGCTATTTTTGTGTTTAATGTCTATGGGATTTTCTCAACCCAATAGGAACCATCTTTATTCACATGTGTCACACAGCACCCTCCGTGCAGTGACACAGGGGGGTCGTAGCAACCCCCAAACATAGACTCCATACCCTGGGACTGACTACTGTCTCCCAGGGCATGTAAAGTCCCCATTGATTTTACTAGTCAATTTTTATGAACTAAACCAGTACAACCCATCTTACTATGGAAGTACTGGAAAGGGTTAATAGTTTTTCCCCTATGTTCATTTTCGAGGGGGTACCGTGCAGTCCCTCTCTCTAAAGTTTCTGGCTGGTGGTAGTGTTTACTACCGTGAATATTCGACCGCGAATATTTCCCTATGCGATTTTCCCATTTTTTTGAGGCTACCACTTTTTCTGACAGCCTCTAACATACCGCTGGTTTATTTTTATATTAACTTTACTCCGGTAGGTTTTAATTGCCAGGACTTTAATATAAATTCTTTCTCGTGTCTTTCTCTAAACTCCTAACCCAGGTCGGGGATCCTTTGTTCATCCTTTTGGCGGGCTTCTGCCAAGATGCCCTCCTTTCGGCGCCACTGAGTCTGGGGTGGGTCCGTTGTGTGGAAGGGGGAGTAGGACCCCTGGACAGGGTTGCCTCCGCAACCCGTCTCGCACTCTATCCTGATAGGCTGGAGGGTCTCCCACCAAGATGACCACTCCACTGTGTGAGTGAAAGCTGGGCTGTATGAATGGGGCTCTTTTTGCATAAAAGCAGGGTCCTGAGGACTGGAAGAGCAAGACATCGCCACTGGAACTAAGAAGCCAAAGAGGAGAGAAGCCAAAGACATCTGCAATGACTGAACCACCGGTGAAGCCCTGCTGCAGCATCTCACCACTTTTCTCCTCACGACGAGAGAAGATCTTCATCTGCAAGAGCCTTCTTCCCTTGAGCTGGTGGGGCCAACCAGTTTGCCAATCGTCTTCCTGGACCTGCCTTGGTCGAATCACCAGTACCCTGTACTCGGAGGTCGGATAGCCAGGCACCAGTCCACCCGGACCGCGATTTAAAGGAGCGTACCTTTTATTCGTCGGGCAGCACCGCGGCTGGTTTCATCCCTGGGTAGTGCAGTAACTCGAACGTTCCTCCACAACGAGAGCCTCTCTTCCTCTGCTGGATCCCCCAAACTGCAGGAACTACCAGGAACAACCGCCACCGCAGGAGCCACTTCTTCATTTTTAAGGTACATTGTTCCACCAGGCCACCTTTTCTTCGCGGTATAACTAAAGGTGTTTTAAATCCTTTACCTACCTGTTGGGTTGGCCGCCCCTCTCTCTTAACATTGTCTTTCACCTTCTGCATTCACCTTTTCAAAATCGTTAGACAAAGACTTGACTGCAGCTACAAGAACGTTTTGTTCCTGGTCCCTTGCCCTGTACCACTGACTCTGGCACAGGCCTATTGACTCTGGCTACATTTGTTAGAACTGCCTTCTTTAGATTGCTTCTCAACTAGAACAGTGTTGGTGCACCTACTTCTTCTAACCCCCTTTTCCTCCCCTTTCTAAACCTTTTGAAGTGCCATTTTGCTCAGTTTTCATTTAAGTATATTCTATACTGATGCACTGTCTTGCTTAACTGGTTCACAACGTATGGGAAGTGTTGCTAGGGTGTGTAGACAATATTTCTGTATAACTTGTGCTTTCCCTCCCTTGTGAGAAATTGCTAGAGTATCCCTTGTGCGTGGTTTTTACTGTGCCGTTTTGTTCAGTTTTCCCTCTGGTTCACTTGGTCTACAATTTAACTAGGGAGTGTGTATATTTTTCGTTGACTTATTTTTAACTTGCTTGATGACTGTGATAAATGTGTTTTAATATATATATATACTTTTAATACAAAGCTTTGGTCAGTGTTTCCTTGCACCATAGTACTGTAGGCCTATTGTGTAAACCCTGAATACTGCTCATCTCCCTCTTGAGATAAGTCTGACTGCTCAGCCACAGCTACCAACTAAATCTTTGTGGTACAGACTGATAACAAAGGGGATTTATTGCTCTCACCTGTAGTCCTAATCTTCTGTAGTGCTCCCTAAGGGAACTGCACAGGATTCTGCCTAACACTGGTGTACAACGGTGAGGATAAAAGTATTGGATTTACATTTTAGAGTTCTGCTAGTACCTTGGTTCAAATAACCACAAGGCTAACTATCACAAAAAGTTTATTTTAAAACAAAGTCAAAGATATGGAAAGTTATAGCCAGGAAACCCTCCTTAATAATACTGCTGATTATTTAAGGGATCTGTGTAGACAGAAAGGTCTTCCTGTAAAAGGCAAGAAGTTAGAAATGATTGATAGACTGTTAGAGAAACAAAGTCTGGATAGTGGTGCTGTAGTGCCCACTACCCCAGCAAATGTAGCAAACAGTGAAGAGGATAACGTTGAAAATGTTATTGTTGAAACAGATGAGGAAGAGGAGGATAACAATGTCACTCCCTCTGGTCCTCTACCTGCTCAAAGGCCTCAGCCTGTGGCTACTGGACCTTTACCAGGTCCCACATTAAGTCCTGAATTAAGCTACCAACTAAATCTTTGTGGCACAGACTGATACCAAAGGGCATTTATTGCTCTCACCTGTACTCCTAAACTTCTGTAGTACTCCCTAAGGGATCTGCACAGGATTCTGCCTAACAACATGAGAATTGGCGAAGGAGGCAGTCGGGGCCAGTGAGAAAGAAAGGAGACCGAGTAGGTGCAGTGATGAAGGAAAAGATAAAGCGAAGATAGAATTGCGAATAGGAGAGATTGGGTAAGGAAGAAGGGCAAGACAGCGGGGAGATAGAGAAAAGGAGAAGCTGACCAGGAAAAAAGAAACAAGGATGCCAGAGCGGCTGGTGCTGCACTTCAGTGTGCAGCTTCCATCATTGGTCACTAGCATTGTGATGCTGTCTGGTTGGCACTCACCCTTTGCCCCTGTACAGTGAAACCACCTTGGAGGGAAGGCAGCTGGAGCAGGCCTTTGCCCCACCCCTCCCGCTACGACTGGCAACGTCTCAACTCTCCCTCATTTGGCTAGTGTTACTGTTATTTCACTGATTATATTGAATTCATGGGGCCACCTCCATTTCACTCTACTTCTTGCAGACAAAGTTGAGAGTTATGTATGAGAATGTGGGCACTTGGTATCTTGGCATGCTTCCCACTGTGACCGTGGGTTACTGGTCTTTGGAAAACTGAGGACATCTCTCATTCAGTGGGCCTCATTCACCGGCTGGGCGTGACTTCAAAATGTTTGTCTTAAAAGAGGCTTTACATAAAAAAAAGTGTGAATGACACTCACGTAAAAAGTAAATGAAACCCTTTCTCATTGATTCACTGCATATGCGCTTTACCTTTCATTGCTTATTTTCCTGCACCTCCTTTCTTGCTGCATGAAAAAAAAAGTTATATTTCGTTTGTCTTTCAGTCGCACCGAAGATAACAGAAATAACAGGAAATGAAGTGTTAGTACACATGGAAGAAGCGAAATTGTCTTTTCAAATCACTGGGTTTTCTCCGCAAGATATCAAGTTTGTGTTGTCATTGGAGCGACCTGGAACGAAGAAGCTTATACATTCATTTTGCAGTAAACCACAGGCAGAAGAGAAAGACGAGGAGGCCAACATTCCTTTACGAAATGGACAGTGTCGGGAATCCATGGATTCCATTCGGTGTGTAACACACGTGGAAGGTAACACAGATGGAACCTTCAGTGTCCCTTGCGACATAACTATACTTCCGGATTTACAGGAACACAATGGGGCAAAACTGTGTCTGTCTGTCACACACAAAGCCCTCTCAGGGCCAATGTCTATAGAAAGAAGCCTACACGTTCGCGGAGGTAAGCTGATTGTAGCTGTGGCAACTAAATATTTGTGTTCTTTGATTTGGCAATGGCATACACATGATTGCCTGATATGTGTCATTAAGCATGAGTGAAACATCAGTATCAATGGACTGTTATTATTTATTGTTCGCCAGTGTTATTATTTTGCATGTCACAAAGCACAATGACATATAGCAAAGGAATGCTCTCCTAAGGAGAGCTCGGTGCATATCTTGAAGCAATCTGACTGCCCACAGCGCGTTTGTCGCAGTAAGTCACCCTAGGGCTGCACGTCATCAGGTCAGTGGAGCTCACATAGCCCCTGTTTCAGCCTAACGTTCACACAAAGTTCAATGTGTTTTCTTTAAATGTTACCATACAGAGTCAAGCTAGAAATCTGCCAGCGCATTTCATTTTTACACTTCCATATCAATGACTTAATGTTGTCGAGATGTTTGTGATATGATATATGTTTATAGCATGTTGGGATAGTCTGGCTGCTAGAAGAGCCAACAAGACGGGGTCGCCTCTTGCAAACCTCTTCTGATTAGTATGGAAGCTTGATCCATTCACTGGGCCAACGCTTTGGATGTATGTTCAAGTTTAACCAGCATACTACATGTCACTTTGTGTTAACAGATCTATTCTGCTTTCTGTGTATTGTACACTATATTTATATGTGCAACGCTTAAAAGGCATGGATATTCTTTTATCAATGCAGCATCAACATAATCATTCAGGTACAGCAATGGGCAGAAACATTTGTGATATAACTATTAATCAATCACTCCTCCTTGGATCCCAACCTAGACTCAATAAATTAGATCCAGCCTTCAACTTTTTCATCATTGATGGCAACACCATAACCGTATCCAACGACACAAAAACCCCTGGCATATATTTAGACTCTACACTATCCCTAACAAGACAAACGAATGCCATAGTCTCCTCAGCGACCTACACTTGTAAACTTATCACCGCCTGCCGACCATTCCTTACCACCGCCAACTGCACTACCCTTGCCAGAACCCTTATGTCGAAACTTGACTACTGCAATTCGCTCTATCTAGGGACCAGCCAACAGAATTTAAGCAAACTACAAGTAACACAAAATAACGCCATCAGGGCAGCACTAAGTATCCCTCAAACTCATCATATCTCCGACACTAGATGTAGCTTACACTGGCTATCAGTCACCCACAAAATCACCCTCAAATCACTGCCACTTACGCATAAATGCCATGCCAATCAGGCACCTGTCTAACCGATTCACACGCAACACTTCCGATCGCCCAAGTACACTGCCTCCTATTACCAAGGTCCAAGCTTCAGAAAGCAGGGGGTACAGTTTCCCGGTGCTCGCCGCAAGGCTTTGGAACTCGCTACCCAACCCACTCAGATCAGAATCCTCATTCTACTCCTTCAGAAGCAAAGCTAAAACTTGGCTTATAGCGCAGGACCATTAGAGCCAATACCAGAAACCTTGCTCATAACAACCTATGTTTGTTTTTTGCTGTTGGCTACGCTTTCCTGTGGAACACCCTTGTAAATATCTACTGTATGTAAATGGATATGTATCATCTGTAAATGTATGTAACTGTAACCTTTTAAGAAATGCGCCCAGATGCCCTTGGGCCAGGAGTGCTATACAAATAAACAAAATACAAATACATGATCCATTTCACTTCCTTGAGTAGAAGTATAAAGCCAGCTGTAGATAAAGTTCAGAAGTGAGCAGGGACGTCATTTCACCAAAATGCCAGGGGTAGCGGAAGTGACTTCACACGTCCCTTGACCTCTGATGACATCACATGAAGTGTTGTAATTTGGCCACACCCCGAAGTGGCATCACGGCAAGCGATGGAAGACGACCTTTCATCCCTTGACAAAACAGGAAATGGCATCACATAGCATTGTTCCTTAGTACACTACGAAAAATATGGTTACAATATCATTGTAATGTGATATACATTTCATACAAGAATGGATCACCATATGTATAGGTAATGTCAGTGTGAATAGGCCAATATTACCAAATTACTTTGGATGCAAGCAGACGTCCATGGGCAAACGATAATGATGTGTTATTATATTGCACTTACGCTTGCTTTCTATAGAACAATGGAGCCTCCCTCTGGAACAGCCTCCCTGCCTCTCTCTCAAACATGAGCAGGACCACCCTAGGTTCCAGAAACAATTCAAGACCTTCCTTTTTGCTTCCGCTCTCCGTCTCCCTTGCTGATGTTCCTTATGTTCCTGTCTGCAACCCTACAGCCCCCTGACTCTCTGCACTTATGAGCCACCTCCCGGCAGCACTTACAAGCTACTTGCACTCTCCCCTCATCTTCACTGGAGTGCCCTGATCCATCATGGCTGATATAGTCTTAAAAATCCCTTCATCCGCTTCCCGGAACATAGGGTACTGACTCACTCGGGGCAGGATTGCTCCTGGTTTAAGCTTAATCTTAACCTCTCCTACCCCATTTAATAGTCCCACGTCATAAGGACCTGTTGTCCATAGAGAAATCGGCACCTTTTCCATGTCCTCATCAAAATATATGGGATGTTGTCGCATGATCACCATTCCTCGTGGGATCTCTCTCCTTTCTGTGCTAATCCAATATGTGATGCTTATTCAAACACCACCTGGTCATCCAACGGATCATCTTTAAGCATATCCTCATCAGCGACGTCAGTTAATCTGCAACCTTCCTGAATGGCAATCACCATTCGCCATGGCCTGCCTTCGTCATCAAATCTTTCAAGCATGGCCAATTCTCCTCGTACTATGGCTGCCTGTAATTCTAGAGGGAATATCTGTCCCCCTTCCTCATTCTTGGGTATCTGTAGCCTGAATAGAAATTCATCAGGTATTCTCATTACCTTGCCCACTAGGCAAGGTAGCCATGTTAACAAAATATGCACTCCATAACAAAAAACCTCGAGCTCCAATGGCTTCCTTCGCAAGGCTATTTGCCCTCTGAATGCCATAATAAATTCACTTACATTTAAATAATGTATTCCTGGTGTCGAACACCCTATGCCCTCATCAGTGAAGGAGATTGTCATGTTTAACTTCGTCATTAAATCCCGACCCAGTATATTAACTTGTGTCTGTTTCGAATACAATAATGGAACAGACATGTTACATTCTCCGATCGAAAATAGCAATTTCTCAGTAAAAGGAACTCTACTTGTAGCTCCTGTGAAACCTTGAGCATCCATGGCATTTCCTGACAATAAAAATGTTCCCTCAAGTACACATGAGCAAGTTGCTCCCATGTCTACTAAAAAAGAAAAGAATTAGCCTCCTATTGTGCTGTCAACCCTAGGTTCCTCATTAAGATCAGGCATCACAGACAGTACTGAACACATCAAGTCCCCCAGTGAGCTGTCCTATTGCGGGTACATACTTATCCCTGTACCTGTGATGGGATTCCCATTTTCCACAGTGACACCTCTTACCCTGTGAGTGAGCAATTGTCCACTGTTTGCGCTCTGCTGTATTTGCATGGGGGCATGCTGCGATTGTCCTTGTGGCGGACTCAATTTTGCTTGCTGAAACTGCGAAGTTTGCAGTATTTGTGGTGCTTGTGTCTGATACACTGTTTGATCTTGGGCAGACCCATCTCTACCTTGTGAGCTATATGCTGGAGGATAAACTGTTCCCCCCCTCTTGAGAAATGCCCATTCTGTATATATCCTTGGTTCCCACATGTTCATGCTATATGCCCTGTCATTCCACATGTCCAACATACAGGAGGGAATCTCCTGACTTGCCCATCCTGCATGCCTTGGTTGCTACCTTGGCTATTCTAAAAATGTCCTTTATTGTTTTTAAAGCCTCCTCTTGCACGGAAGCCTCTTCTACCTCTTGAAATAAATCAATTTCCTCCTTGTTCCGGCTGCCATTGGTTATTCACCTGTGGTATACCTGCAGCCTGTTGCAATCCTAACCACTCTCCACTAGTTAACATTGCCCCTTCAATAGCATATTTAGATAACTTCTTCTGCACTAATTTGGCTTCCTCGACTTTTCTAGTATCCTCCTTCTTTTTATTCTTCTCTTGCAACAGTCGGTAATGGTGTGCAATGGTGAGCTGTATTTCTGGCCATGGCTTTGCTTCCATACCCACCAGCTTCTTGAGCTGTCTCTGTACTTGCTCTGGCAATTCCTGACATAAAACATGATAGAATACCAGTATAGATTTCCCCCATGACTCTCGCGTTTCCACAGACCACTGCTCTTGAACATTTTGAATGTAAGCAAGCGGATCCTTCCTTTACTGCATCTTTCGTGCCATTATAGCTCCCATATCCGACGTATCAGGATACTGTATTCTAAGCACTTTCCAGACTGCCACTTTACAATTATTAAACGGCCCACCATCATGCGCTGTGTTCTGTGCAGTGACTCCTGCATATCCTGCCCTTGACCAAATGTCGTCAGCTCTTTCCCCAAGGATGGCTGCAAGGAGAACTTTAATGTCCCCTATGGCTAATGTGTTACCTCCTGTCATTTTTTTCTAATTCATAAATCCATTTTCCGGCACCTGACGTTAAACTGGGCAACTTACATCCTAAGTTGTCCTTATCCATCTGAGGCCATGGAATATACTGTGGTCTGGCCCCTGCTTTCTCCTATAAAGGAAACTTCAAAACCCCAAAATTGCAATCGGCTTCCATCGTTTGCCTATCCATAGTAGGGACGATGGTTCCTGATTGCCTTCTCCCTGGTAGTGACCTTAATCTATTTATGTACAGCAGTGATTCACCCCATACACTCTGGGATTGCCCTTTAGGTTGACTTACCCGTGCCACTAAGTCGGGCGTCCTCGGTTTAGGTAGGTCTAGGTTCCACCATCTAACCTCTTTATCTGTCAATAAACATTCCCCAAACCCGCATGTGTTGGTTCCTTCTTCCCCACGGAAAGGTTCCCTGTCTGCGTCTGACATCTATTGTTACCAACTCGTGCGACTGTCCTCCTTCTCATCCCTATTTAATGTTAGCCTGTCCAAAGACAGAGCTCAGTGTTCTGAACTAAACGTACTTCCCTCCTTGCCTCGTGATTGGGAAATCTCAAATTGGTAATTTTCCCCTTTGTTTTTCAATTCGGCTTTGTCTTCATTTCATGATATGCTTTTGCGATTCTATCTCTGATAGTTTCTGCATCAAACTCCTCTTCTAGATTTACCCTAGAAGGCCCTGGCATCGGCTTTTGCTATGGGAAGAACTCCTCTATGTCCTCCCATGCCACTACTGGATTTGGATTCCTCAAATCTTTTTCAATGCGATCAATGTTGCATGCTCTTTGTCTCCTATTTAATTCTACTTCCTCATCAAATGCCCTTCCATTCTTTGCCTCATCCCTAATCCTTTCTTCCGGCTGTCTCTTCATCTCTCTTCTCTCATTTACCCTACGTATTTAATCATTCTTCCGCCTTTGCATTCTCTTTTATATTACCTTTTCCTCTTCTTCTCTCTTCATATTTATCCTATCCTGTCCCGGGAGGATAGCTCAGCGGCGACGTGCTCGCCTTGAAAGCAAGATAACACGAAGCAACACAGGTTCAATCCCCGGGGCTGTGATTAGAAACCTCTGGGTATTTAAGCGTGTTATAAATACACAACTAAGACAAAAACTACGCAACTTAAACAAACAATTCCTGTAACAGCGCCTCAATGCCCGCGGGCTGTGTGAGCACTTTAAAAATGCAAATAAATAAATCCCATTCCTCAATCGCTCACTGCATACTTTCTTTGTTCTTCTGCCCTTTCTTCCTTCCTCAGCTGTTCTTCTTGAAACAGCTGTTCTCGTCTTTCACTGTCCTTTCGTTTAAACTCTTCCTCCTTTAATCGTTTCTTTCATTCCCTGTCCTTTTTATCTTGTTCATCCTGATCTTCCTTTTGCCGTACTTCCCCAGTGCTCGCTACATCGAGTTTGAGCAATATTTGACCTCTCATCCACTCATTTTGTATGAGCGCTATCTTGTCAGTTTTATCTTTCTCTCCTTTGCATCTCTTTATTTCTCTTTCTATATCCAGGGTCATGCCTGGTCGCTCACTTCTCTCTTTGTCTTGTGGTACTGTAGAGATCACATCCTTTTCTCGAGCTTTCTCCGAACCTTCGTAACTGCTATAAGCAGGTGGTTCATACGCTGGATTACTATATCCTGCCTCTGCCTTAAGCGCTCTGAGTGGATAAAGTCCTTCATCTTTTGCACTATCGCCAGAAGGCTCCTCACGCCCCTCTTTGCAGTGGTTAAGCATCCAGTCTTCAGGAGGTGGGTCTTCCCGTTCCTCAAGGTACATCTTCCAAAGCTCTAAGCTAGCTAATATTTTCTCCAGCTTTTTTCCTGTGTATGCTGCATGCAAGTATGTGGTCATGTGTTTCAAAACCGCTTTTGACAGCGATCCTCCTTGTGGTCACAGCATGAACATTTTATTTGCTGTGCCTTTATCCAATTCTACAATATACTGTTTAAGTTTGGGTGCATGTTTCGGCAACTGCTTGCACATATGCATAAGCGGAGTAATATCCTCCATGGTGACAATGCTCATTCACCTGTCGATACTTACCCTGCTTCACACAAACAACACTTTACACAAACAATCACTGCAATATGAGCATGCACCAATCGTCACAACTCCAAACATCTATATTCTGTTTCACTTCAGGTCTCTTATTTAATCTATTTAATCTAATGTAAACAAAAAAATAAACAATTCTCTTTTTTCTGTTTAAACACAATTCTATTCTCCTCCTCCTCAACCAGCCGCTTCAGCCTTCATGCTTCTACGCTTCCCGTAGAAATCAGGAGGGGTTTTCGAATGAAACTGAGGAACTTCTCCTACCTACACTTGCAAACTTTTGTCTTTAAAACTAACCGCTATCTACAGGGAGCTTCCCGTTCTTTCAGCTAAATGGCGGAGAATGTCCGATATTACCGGGACCCCAAAGCTTACTTAATCAATAGGCCTTTAACCATCACCTCTGCTACCAAGTAAACTCTTACTTCCAAGAGTCATTTAAGACGAGGTAGCAATACTCGGAGGTGGATGGGGATGCAGATATTACTCAAACATCAATAATCAAAATGACTCAGGGGCTTTGGCAAAATGCTTTCTGTTTTAATATCAATTATCGTAAACAGGGAGTACAACTGGCATTATCCAATGCCACACAGCTCGATCTTGGTGCATTTTTAGAAAAACTGTTCTTTTATAACAAAAACCTGTCATTGCTGGCATCATGTTACTTGGAAAAGTACAAAAACGTATAAATACCTGTGATTGGCTCTCAGTGAACGTCTAAGTATACGTTCTATATAGCCAGATGTTTATGATTGGGTACCTAAGTCAGGTGGGCATCTGAGCCCATTCCTAATAACTGGTCATCACCCTCATCACTAAATACACAACAAATGATTGGTTCTTCAAACTATAGGGCTCTTCATTACATGAACCTCTATGATTGGTTTGGCACCATTGCGCCCTCCTAGAATGTTCCTTACGCTAGCAGCATACAGGCTACCATCCCAGGTGCATGCAGGCTCAGCGTGATCATGTCTCCCCTCCAATTAACCCAGCATTTATCATCACTCCTGCAGTGTGTCAGACAATTAAGCTTTTGAACTTGGCCTTGGAGCCGTTAACTTCGTCTGGAAAATAAAGGGAGTAAAACCACACTGTGCTTCCTAGTTTCGGTACAGCCTGACCCAAGCTATTTCGATCTCACCCATGTGACTAGGAGACTAGGAGACCACTCTTTTCAAGCCTTTGCAGCATGTAATCCTATTAAATGATGAACTTTAGAAGCCTTCAGTGTTTTTTCATACTGCTTCAAACAGAAGCGTGTTGCTTTTCTCACATTCGTTGTAGCCTTTTTGACAGGCATCCATTCCTCTGTGGCCTTATCTGCTTGGTCCTAGGACAGCCCAACCTTCTCCGAAACTTGCCTTTCCATAAGTAATTTCCAACTGTGCCACACATTTTAAGTCTTTTCCTTGTTCATGAAATTCAAAAGTCTGCTAAAGTGCATTGTGGAATCATCCAGATTCTATACATTCCTATGTATATACATTGGCGCATCGCCGCAATCTAATTCACTACGTGGCCAGCCTTATGATTACATTTCCCTACTTGCATTTCAGCATCTGTACACGTATAAACTGACTTATACATTTTTCAGTGTCTCCGTAGCATGAGCATCTGCATCTCGAGCCCGAAATGTTGCTCATCTTTACCGTCTGTTCTCCTAGAGAATATTTACGTTACTAATCTTCATTCATCCTCTGGATACGTCAGCTTCTTATTTCTTATGACATCATCAGGCTCCTTTTTCTGTCCAAATGCACATTTCTTCTGGCACGTCATCCAAAAGAACACAATGCGTGCGTGCCTTTTAGTAGGGTTTCCTCAATTGGTATCTTGTTCCAAATGTTTTCTGTGATATTGGCACTCTTACTGGGACTGCACATGTCATCATCTCTGGTTCCCAGCATATAGGTAACATGGGGCAGAGTTTTGAGTTAGGAAGTCTGACTGCACCTCTACACCATCAAACCCACTGATGCACAAATCAGGCCCCTCAATATACTTGCCTGGCTGTACCCACTGCCGGGTGACAGTAGTGACGCTAGCTGCGGTGTTTCGGACCGCAGGAATTTTGTGTCCATTTATATATACATGTTTTAGATAGAGTTGTGTATTATTGGGAACTTTGGTCTCTTCTGGAGACCCGGTACCGTTCCCACTCAGTGTAACCAATCCTCATTCGGCCCCTTCCTGGCCTAGTAGGAAGTCCTCCTCTTAGAGGCCCACACTAACAATGGCCTCTTCCATGATTCCAACAGTCACTATGGCTTGCTTGGGTAAGACCTTGCAAGCAGGATTCCCTTTCCAATGGCCCAGCTCCTTACACACAAAACAACATTTGGGTGGTGAGAACGCAGGTGTCCCAGTGTTTGGGGTGCCTGTGCTCTTCTTTTCAGTGTGCACGGATGAGCTAGAGTTTTGGGATTTCCCTTAATTCTTTTGTGCACCTGAGTTCAAATAGGATTGTGTTGGACCTTTGTCCTTCCCATCCTTGTTTACATTTTTTTGTCTGCTGATTTCTCTTGAGGTTTAGGTGTGCTCACCTGCGCCTTTTTCTGGACTTGAGTACTCACAAACCTGTCGGCAACCTTTGAAAGCTTCCTAGGGTCTGTTGTAGTCTTGTCCACAAGATGCTGGTGTAGGTCAACCTCCCAATTGTTCAATACATGCTCACACGCAATCAAATTGTACATCCCTTTAAATGTATCATCTTTGTTACCAGCCACTCACCCACTCAGATATTTCAACGACAAGTGTGTGAACGCTTCAAATGTCTGCCCACTTTTCTTTCTGAGCTCTCTGAAGCTCTTGAAATACTGTTTTGGGGTTTTACAGAACTTCCTGAGAGGGGCTACTTTCATGCACTCATAAACAGACCTTTCCTCAGGAGTTAACTGAAGAATTGCATCAGTCCCTGGTGTCAGCAAGCGACTCATCAGGGCTGCACCCCACAGTACCACATCCACCTCCTGTAGCTGGAAAGCCGCTCGAGCACTTCAAACCAGTCAAAAATATATTTCCCCACTTCATTAGCCTGCACTAAGTCTTAGAGGATGTGCCGCAGGGGCTTATCCGGGCACTCTGGTTTTAGCCACTACTTCTGCTTTTGCTAGCGGGGATCTGTTGCCTTCCATCTTCTCTTCAAGCCACAGCTTGCGCAGTTTTATGGTGACCTTGTCCCACTATTTCTGTTCCTCTAGCGCTACCCTCCTTTCCTCCAGGAGGAGCTTTCTAGCCGCTACCTCATTAACAGCCGGAACAATTACTGGACCACTTAGAGACTGTGCTGAGGTCTAGGTGTAAAGACTCCACTGGAGGGGGGGTCTATACTTCTGCTCTCTATATGGTAGAGGAGAGGCACAGAGGACCCCTGCAAAGATTCTCTATTATTGGTATGTGGTCGAGCAATCAAGGTCTAGCTTCTCAGGAGGTGATGCAGGGTGGTTCTTAAGTACAGTGTAGTCCCCAATCACCCAAAAAGGAATGTCCACACACTATATCGGTTAAAACACAGTCTTTATATAATTAATATTCAAAGTCATGTACACTATCACGATAACTCACTTTGTACTGCGGAAATCAACAATGGTAAATATATACAATTCTAAAGTGGTACCACTAACGTTATCAGATCTCATTAAAGTGCATACGGTCAGAATGACACACAGATCAAATAAAGAGGAAACCAGCAGTATAGAGAGATAGGAAAGCAGGATGGTGGAACAATTGGCAGAATACTGGTCACTACCGTTAAACACAGTTCTTTGTGGATATCCCCCCACCTGGGCAACCTGTAGAAGAAAGATACAAGCCAAGTCCATATATTGTTCACACTAGACTTCCCAATAGTTCTGCAACCCCAAAGCACCTGGCGTTGTAGCGTTCCTCGTCGGGGAATCGATGGCCCTTCTTGAGTGCCCTGCCTTTCATGCAGGAGTCACGGGTTGTCGAACCTCCGACAGAGAACAGGTTGAGCTACGACAGTGAAGTGGCCATGTCGTTCCTAGCGATGCTCGTTGATGGGGACGCGTAAACGTCCTGCAAGGAAGAGGCGTGCGGGGCACCTCAGTGTCGATAGTTCTGGACCGCAAAGAGTTTGAAGAACTGTGGCCCAACAAGGGCGTTGAGTGGCCGGCGTCTCTGTGGTCTTTTGGTGGTGGGAAACCCACCGGTGGATGCTCCACGGTGCGTCGACGGTCAGGCCCTCTCCAGCAGGATACAGCGGCGATGATGCGGACGAGAGCGTCCTTGCATCAAATGAAGTTCTTAGGCAAACGGGAGCACGGCAGCTCCGGTCGGCAATGGCGGTCGTCGACAGTGGCGGACAACAGTCCGGGCGGTTCTCCTTGGAGTTCTGCAGCAGTTCCCGTATCGGGTTGGCAGCCTGTCGCAGGTCTGTCTACCAGGGAGCTTTGGCAAAGGTCAGCAGGTGCATGATGGTCCCTCGTAGCTCGGGAAGAGGGCGCCTTACCAGGACCTCTCTGCGTCAGTCCTTGGAGACACAGCAGCTTTCAGATTGTGAAGAAGAGCAACAGCAATTCTTCTCGTCCAGCAGGGCTTCAAGGTCAAGCTTCACTCCAATTACTCGTCGTAGTGAACTTCAGCTTCTGAACACGATTCCTAGCAGTGAGAGGTCCCCAGATATACTATTGATCTCCCATTTATTCCACTGGGTCATACTCAAGCATCCAATCACGACTACCGGCATTCATGCGACAGGCAGCCAATCAGGCACACAGTGCATTCAGGCCATTCACTTCTCTCCAGACACTCACAACAAGTTATGTGTACTGGGACAAGTACCGAGCCATTCAACACTCCATACTGCATTCATACCGGTTTCGGGAAGGGCTGTCTCAGCCATTGTGTCAAACACTAGATACCAGACACCCACAACAAGAAGTGCATATTCGTCACACACTCCATTCACCCAGGTACCACCTACAGGCGTACCCACAACATACGGTCGTTGAGAAGGCTCCAGCCAGTCTGGTCGGCACTTCCCCACACTACCATATACGGAACTTCCACCCCACAGCCAGTCAGGGGGAAGGGACAGAGGCAGGGCTTCCCGGGACTTCGGGAAGAACAAGGTAACAGGTGATGGAGGACAAGAGACCATGGGGGCCATTTTGTCTCCATCGGGAATCTACCGATTCCAATGACAGGGCCTGGGCATCCCGAAATGGAGGACGCTCAGGGCACCAGTCATTTCAGCATGGGGCTGCCACCAGCCCGTACCCTGCTCTGTGGATCACCCACAGGTGCCCAAAAACATACACTAGGGGCACAGGGTTCCACCCCTACCCATGGGCGCCATAAGGGTATCCCACGGGTTAGTTCACCAAACCAAGAGAGAGAGCTGCACCGACAGGAGTCCCACATGAACTCCTGCGTGGAAAACATGACAGAACAAACGATAAAAATCAGTAAAGGACAAGGATACGGAGGCCCTTACCCTCCGATGCATTTCCAGCATCATAGTCACCCCCCCCTCCCCAGACTGAGGTTAGGGTGCCTAATCTCCCACGAGATACACACCCTCATCCAGATGGTCAAAGCCGGTGAAGTGGCACAGCGAGTAGAGCGCTCGCTTTGGCATCCGTGCAGAGCCTGTTAATGCAGGTTCGAATCCCGGCGGGGCCAAACTCAGCCTTTCATCCTTCCGAGGTCTATAAATGAGCACCACACACTGTGGGTAATAATAAGCAGCGCTCAGATACCTGAGGGTTCGTAGCGCTATATAAATGCCTAATTATTATTATTATTATTGTTGACATACCTTCTGGAAAGGCCATCTGCATTATCGTGACTCTTCCCTGGTCTGTGGTAAATGTGAAGTCTAGCCCTTGCAGACTAATGGACAACCTGAGCAGTTTCGGGTTTTCACCCTTCATCTGCATAAGCCACTTAAGGGGCTTATGATCGGTTTGGACCTTGAAGGTAGGGCCTAAAACGCCTAAGGCTCCAAACTATACTAAAACATTCCTTTTCAACAGTAGCCCACCTAAATTCCCTACCCTTAAGTTGTCTACTGATGAAGATGATCGGATGTTCTCTTCCTTTGTCATCTAACTGGGACAAGACAGCTTCAATTCCGGTCTCGCAGGCATCAGTTTGAAAGATAAAGGGCTTGCTGTAATCGGGCGCACACAACACGGGTGCCCTACATAGACTTTCTTTCAAGCCATCAAAGGCCCTCTGACAGTCTTCCGTCCAATTAACCTTCCTCTGTTGTTTTGGTGAAGTCAGAGCTGTCAGGGGTGCACCTATGGTTCCATAGTCTGCCATGAAATTGTGACAGTATCCAATGAGGCCCAAAAAGGCTCTCACCTGGGTTTGAGTAGTGGGAGTCTCCCAGTCATGTACATCCTGTACTTTACTGGGGAGAGGTTGGATTTGACCCCCTCCTACCTCATGACCAAGAGGCAAGAGGTAAGGTCGAAGGTGCTCACAAATTTGGCAGCACCTTTTGTGTCCTCAAGCTCATCAGCCCGGGGCAATGGTTGCGGGTCAGTTTTGGTGACGGCATTGACTCCTCAGTAGTCCACACAGAACCTCCAATCCTTGGTACCTGCCTGGGAACTTCCCTTGGGGACAAGGGCCACAGGACTGGACCAGGGACTGGTTGAGGGTTCAATAACACCCAGATCCAACATCTTGGCTACCTCAGCCTGGATGTGGTGCTTGACGATATCTGACATATGGTAGCACCTGCTTTTGACAGGCACACTGTCACCAGTGTCAATCTCGTGCCTACACCACGGTGTAAGTGTCAGTGAAAACAGAGAGGCGTAGTGCCGGAGCAAAGCCCTGCAGGCCCCCTGCTGCTCTGCTGTCAGATCGGGGGAGAGATGTACTCCCTCCACGGAGCCATCCCGAGGGTTGCTATGCAGCAAATCAGGAAGGGGCTCACTTTCATCCTCTTCTTGCCCGGAAGCTAGCAAGAGACGTGAGTCTTCGGCTCGCCTGTGGAAAGGCTTGAGCCTGTTAACATGAAATACCTGAGGGGCTACCCCAGAGGCTCCCATGTCAACCAGATAATTGACCTCGCCCATCTTGGAGATTATCCTGAAGGGTCCAGTCCATTTATCTGCCAAAGCCCGAGGCTTGGTAGGCTCCATCACGTGGACCTCCTGTCCCGGAGTCCAATCCACTTGCGATGCCTGAAGGTCATGCCAGTACTTATTCAATTCCTGGCTGGCCTTAAGATTTGCTGTTGCCTGACCCATCATCTGTGTCATACTCCGTCTGAGACCTAACACATAGTCCCCCACTTGCTTGGCGGGACCTGGAGGGGCGGCCTCCCAACCTTCTCGGATCAAGGCCAGGGGCCCCCTTGCAGGATGTCCAAAGAGTAACTCAAAGGGGCTGAAACCAACAACCTCTTGAAGTACCTCTCTGTAAGCAAACAGCAGGCATGGCAGGAGAAGATCCCACTTCTTCCTTAGGGGCTCTTCGAAAGCGCCTAGCATGCCTTTGAGTGTTTTGTTAAATCTCTCATCCAAACCGTTGAACTGGGGTTGTAAGAGGTGGAGAACGTGTAAGTTACTCCGCATTCTTTCCACATGGTTTTCATGTAACTCGACATGAAGTTGCATCCTCTATCCGAGACCACCTCCTTAGGGAATCCAACATGGGTGAAAATGCCCAGGAGAGCCCTGGCAACCACCTTGGCCGTAACCGTCCGAAGGGGTATAGCCTCAGGGTACCTGGTGGCATGATCTACCAAGGCCAGGATGAACCGATGTCTACCTGAAGTGGGAGGGTCAAGGGGACCGACAATGTCGGTGCCCACCCTCTCAAACGGTGTGCCAACCACTGGCAATGGTTGCAGTGGGACGATGACTCTGCTTCCAGTCTTGCCAGACAACTGACAAGTTGGGCAGGTCCTGCAGTGGGACTCCACTTCTACTACCATCCGTGGCCAGTAGAAATGGGCTGAGAGCCTCTGCTTAGTCTTCTTGGTCCCAAGATGACCAGCTAAAGGCACCTCATGCGCCAACTGGAGCAGGAAGGTCCTGTAAACCTGGGCTACCACCAACCTCTTGAGGGCACCAGGTTCAGGCTTAGTGGGCTCACTAACAAGGAGCTCACCCTCCCAATAAATCTGAAATGTCCTAGGCACTTCTCCTTGTGCCTGGGACAGGGCCTGTGTCCTCAGACCCTCGAGAGAGTGGCACTCTCTCTGTCCCTTACAGAAGTCTGCCCGGGAGGGTCCCCCTTCAGCTAACAAGCATTGAAGGTCGGGATGATCCTCCGGGTTGAGAGCCTCTCCCACAGGAAAGTCTTCTGGCTCTTCTCCCACAGGAGTTGTGACGGGATTTACCACTGGACCCAGCCCGTCCGCAGCATGGATCCCAATGGGTGCTGTCAGAACAGCGGGAAAGCAGGGACTCCCTCCACAGAGGTGGCCTTCTTACTCTTCCGTTTCTTGCGTGCCTTGGGTTTCCCCGTCGGCAAGGATACCGGGCTCGCAGCCGGACCCTGTGACCTGCGATCGGCTGACCGCCACAGCAGCCATGGGTAGACAATCCGCGATCATCCCCAACTCGACCAAATCGTTTCCCAACAAAATGTTTGCAGGCACGTTGTCCTGAACCAGGACCGGAAGCTTTGCTGTCTTGTCTCCAATCGTAATGTTGACTAAGGCTACAGGCGATAATTTGGGAGGCCCACCAACTAACCTGGTGGTTCTCAGGGGAGCACCTACATAGTCCTCTGGCTTGAGCAGGGTCCTGTCCACCACTGTCATGCTTGCCCTAGTGTCTCTCAAACAAGTAAGAGGCTGGCCATTCAAGAGAACACTTCTCAAAAACCTACAAGTGTTCTGTGGGATAGTCGCCAGTACTTCTGCGTACTGGTCCCAGGCCCCAAGGGACACTAAGGAAATCTCTACGGGAGCACCGAAGGTGATCCCAGTAGAGGACGGGAGGACAGTGGCCTTGATCTCAGGTACGGAGTAGGGGTAGGTCAGGCTGGCAGCCTGGACTCCATGTGCCTTACTCTTACACTTGGGGGTCACCCCTTCGGTGGTCCAGAGCCCCACAATCCCAACAAGTGCTGGGCGTGCGAGGTACGGTACTGGAACCACTGGGACCCTGCTTTGCATCAGGCAGACCACTACTCTTACTCCCACCCACAACAGACTTATCCCCACTAGGATTTTGGGTCTTCGAAGAGGAAGGTTTTGGTTTACCCGACTGTGATTGCTTCGGGGACTCCTCAGCTTTCTGAGAGGCCCCCTTTTCTTTGTGCTTGTCCTTCCCACTGGAGTCCTTAGGGGACACCCGATGAGAGACCCACTTGTCAGCCAACCTAGCCAGCTTAAAGGGTCCAAAATGTTCTGGTCAGCCACATACTGACACAGCTCCGGTGAACAGGCTTCAGAAAAATGCTCAAAAAACAGGAGGTGAGACAATTCAACAAACGTTTTCACTTTTTAACCATCAATCCACCCCATCATGTTCAGGTGCGCAGCACTCACCCAGTCAACCCAAGACACATTCTCTCATTTCTTAAAATCCCTGAACCGTTTAAGATATTGGGTAGGCGTTTTGCCAAACTTGGCAATTAAAGCAGACTTCATGCACTCATACTGACCCCTTTCTTCCACTCTCAGCTTCAGAATACAGTCATATCCAGTTTGAGGCACTCTGCTTAACAAACACTTAGCCCAATCTCTCTTATCAACATCATGAATTGCACAAGCCATTTCAAATGCTTCAATCCATTGGAGGATATCAGAACCCTCTGCATACACACCAACCAAATCTTTCATAAACTTTGTTGCTGGGTTCCTGACACTCTCACCTGACTTAGCTGAAGTCTCCACTCGAGCTTTCTCTAGCTGGATTCGCTGACATTCAGTGTCCTTGACTTTGGGTTCAAGATCCCTATTCTTGAGTTCCACTTGCTGTGCCAGCTCCTCTTTCTTAAGCTCAGCATCTATTTCCAACTTGCGATATTCAAAGGCCAATTTCGTCCTCAGTAACTCAAGCTCTAAGGAAGCACTGGGGTTTGGAACAGAGGCAGCAGGAACAGTGGTATTCCCATAGTCAGATTCGGCGACAAGCCCCGGGGCAGAGTCCTCATTGGTTGCATCCCCCCCTTCAAGAGTTTCACAATTGATCTGGTACTCCACCAGGGCAGCTATCAGCTCAGCCCTAGACTTATCCACAAAGTCTAATTCCCTGGCTTCACAAGCACTCTGGAGCGCCTCTAAGCTCATCCGAGTCAATTTACCGTTCGCAATAGATTCCATTGCTTGTAATGGAGTTATCTTGTACACAATTAAACTTTAATTTTTCAAAGTGCAGATATCCTTCATAATTGTCACGGTTATACACTGATTCTTAAAACCATAAGCATCCCAACGCTGCCACTAGTGTAAAGACTCCACTGGAGGGGGGGTCTGTACTTCCGCTCTCTATATGGTAACGGAGAGGCACAGAGGACCCAGCCAAGATTCTCTATTATTGGTATGTGGTCGAGCAATCAAGGCCTAGCTCCCCAGGAGGTGATGCAGGCTGGTTTTTAAGTACAGTGTAGTCCCCCAAGCACCCACAAAGGAATGTCCACACACTACATTGGTTAAAACACAGTCTTTATATAATTAATATTCAAAGTCATGTAAACTATCACGATAACTCACTTTGTACTCCGGAAATCAACAATGGTAAATATATACAATTCTAAAGTGGTACCACTAACGTTATCAGATCTCATTAAAGTGAATACGGTCAGAATGACACACAGATCAAATAAAGAGGAAACCAGCAGTAGAGAGAGGAAGGAAGGCAGGATGGTGGAACAATTGGCAGAATACTGGTCACTACCATTAAACACAGTTCTGTGTGGAGATCCCCCCACCTGGGCAACCTGTAGAAGAAAGATACAAGCCCAGTCCATATATTGTTCAGACTAGACTTCCAATAGTTCTGCAACCCCAAAGTACCTGGCGTTGTAGCGTTCCTCGTAAGGGAATCGACGGCCCTTCTAGAGTGCCCTCGCTTTCAGGCAGGAGTCACAGGTCGTCGAACGTCTGACGGAGAACAGGTCGAGCTACGACGGTGAAGTGGCCGAGTCGTTCCTAGCGGTGCTCGTTGATGGGGAAGCGTAAACGTCCTTGAAGGAAGAGGTGTGCGGGGCACCTCGGTGTCGATGGTTCTGGACCGCAAAGAGTTTGAAGAACTGCGACCCAGCAAGGGCGTCAAGTCATCAGCGTCTCTGTGGTCTTTGGGTGGCGAAACCCACCGATAAATGCTCCTCGGCGCGTCGACGTTCAGGCCTTCTCCAGCAGGATACAGCGGCGACAATGCGGACGAGAGCGTCCTTGGATCAAATGAAGTTCTTAGGCAAATGGGAGCACGGCGGCTCCGGTCGGCGACGACGGTCATCGACATTGGTGGGCAATAATCCGGGCGCTTCTCCTTGGAGTTCCGCAGCAGTTCCCATATTGGGTTGGCAGCCTGTCGCAGGTCTGTCTACCAGGGAGCTTTGGCAAAGGTCAGCAGGTGCACGATGATCCCTCGTAGCTCGGGAAGAGGGCGCCTTACCAGGTCCTCTCTGGGTCAGTCCTTGGAGACACAGCAGCTTTCAGATTGCGAAGGAGAGCAACAGCAATTCTTTTCGTCCAGCAGGGCTTCAAGGTCAAGCTTCACTCCAGTTACTCGTCGTAGTGGACTTCAACTTCTGAGCACGATTCCTAGCAGTGAGAGGTCCCCAGATATACTGTTGATCTCCCATTCATTCCGCTGGGTCATACTCAAGCATCCAATCACGACTACCGGCATTCATGCGGCAGGTAGCCAATCAGGCACACAGTTCATTCAGGCCATTAACTTCTCTCCAGACACTCACAACAGGTTATGTGTATTGGGACAAGTACCGAGCCATTCAACACTCCATACTGTATTCATACCGGTTTCTGGCAGGGCTGTCTCAGCCATTGTGTCAAACACTAGATAACAGACATCCACAACAAGAAGTGCATATTCGTCACACACTCCATTCACCCAGGTCCCACCTACAGGCGTACGCACAACATACGGTCAGTGAGAAGGCTCCAGCCAGTCTGGTCAGCACTTCCCCACACTACCATATACAGAACCTCCACCCAACAGCCAGTCAGGGGGAAGGGACAGTGTCAGGGCTTCCCGGGACTTCGGGAAGAACAAGGTAACAGGTGATGGAGGACAAGAGGCCTTGGGGGCCATTTTGTCTCCATCGGGAATCTACCAATTCCAATGACAGGGCCTGGGCATCCCAAAATGGAGGACGCTCAGGGCACCAGTAATTTCAGCATGGAGCTGCCACCAGCCCGTACCCTGCTCTGTGGGTCACCCAGAGGTGCCCAAAAACATACACTAGGGGCACAGGGCTGCACCCTTACCCATGGGTGCCATAAGGGTATCCCACAGGTCTGTTCACCAAACCTAGAGAGAGAGCTGCACCGCCAGGATTCCCACTTGAACTCCTGCGCAGAAAACACGACAGAACACACGATAAAAAGCAGTAAAAGACAAGGATACGAAGGCCCTGTCCCTCCGATGCATTTTCAGCATCACACTAGGACCTGCAGGATGCCGCACTAGCCCCTGTTCTCACTGACACTCTCGAGTGTTGAGAAACCACACTTGCCTATCGGCAGGATGATTGGCGAGAAACACTGCTCATGCGGTCATACTCATAATTTCCCCCCTCCGGAAGGTCTTGTCTGTTCGGGTACACAAGGCTTAGCCCGTCCCCTGTGGTCTTCTCCCCAACCGCCCTCGCTTCTACTCAAGCTTGGAGGCTGATCAGCAACTCAGGTTTATTAACCATAGTGCTGTGGGGAAGTCCCCTCTCTTGACATAAGATGTGCAGGACATCCTTGGTCCTGCCTTTTATAGTCTCCATGTCAAGATCCATGACTATTACTAATACCTAGCAGTGACTAAACGTTGCCTGCAACAGTACTTTTATTGTTGGGTGTCTAAGCTGTGCGCAAGGCTCAAACTGATCTGACCGCTTGCCATCAATGTGACAAATCAACTTCCGGAGCACCAATGGTCCAGGGATGAATATTCGTTTCTAAACCTTCAATCAGCCCCACACCTCTAGTGCACCAGAAGGGATCCAAACAGATTGGAACACAAGTAAATTATAAACCTCCTTGTCCAATTTTGGTAACGTGGACGGAACATCAGGCATATCTCTGCAAGGTCGTGGATCGTTGGTTAGTTGTAACACAGCGAAAATACAATTATTACCCAATGATAAAAAGGACTGTCCAGTCAAGGTTTTATAAAAATATCTACTTTATTATTATCACAACAGACAGTTCTAGCTCTAGCACACTACAAAACACAGGCCACCCTGTAAAGCAACACAGAGGACAGACATTTTCACGAAGGAAAGGGATGCACTCTGGATACTGACAGGAGGGTAGTCGGTAAAGCATTCAGTCTTAACTATTCAAGGTTATTTGGCTTCAGCACCAAGGGAGCAAGGAGTCAAACAATTTCACTAGGGTCTTCAGAGAAGGACCAGGGGGACAGAAGCACAATGTACTTGGTGCCTGAGATATTCTTGATGCTTGACAGTGTAAAATCGGTTCAAGGACGCTTTGTAGCTCCTGCGACAGAGTTCAAGACGGGAGACCGCTGCGGGTATCAGGCGGCAGGCAGCTCAGCAAGCGAGGCCTGACGGATGGCTGCAGGCTGGCCTACACAGCGGCTCGGGGGTCAAGATTTATTGTCTCTGTGCTGGTTGGCGGATCTGGAACGCTGGTCAAGGCGTCTCGGAGGGCTTTAGTGACTGCAGAGTGACAACAGTCAGTGGTGCAGCCGGTCGTAGTTTGAGGGTTCGACTGCCTCGAAAATGTCCTTAAAAAATGAACCCTGGTTGATGCTTGTCCTCCTAGCTTCTTCGCAGGGCTCACAACGTCCTTTCAAGGTGGGCGGCCCAAAGCTGATGAGAGTGTTTGCAGGCAACAGTCTTGTTCTTTGTTCAGAGACTCTTTGGCAGAACCTAGCAGGGCACGGTGTGTGCTGGCTGGGTACCAGTTCTGGAGCTGATGGACAGGTACTCTGAGTCCAGTATCTCCCTCTGTTCCCTGGAAGATGTTTAGGGGAGGGATCTGGCTTCGCTCCTGGAAATCCTGGCCTTCCTTCACTGGCGGAAGCTGTTAGGTAGACTGTACCTTCAGCCAGGGTCCAATGTTGAGTTCTTCTTTCCTACTTCTGATGAAGCCTTCAGATGATATGCTTAGTGAGGGTCTGAGCCCTCTTTTAAAGCCAAATGGACCCCGGTGATTGTTGCAGGATAGGCCTACCTTAAGGAACCATTCCTGGGTCCCCACAAACAATCTTCTGTTATGCGTAAGGTTAGGACAAGAGTGCTTTGCAACAGGAAAGGTAAGATGACAACATGTACTCCTAAATCTCACCCATCTTCATGTCTATTGTAGATCAAAGTGTCTCTCTGGTTAACTGATTCCTCTGTGGCTCTTGATCAAAGCGCAGTTCTCCCTTCAAGTTTGTGTTGAGAACAGACTTCTGTCTCCCTCAAATAACATACTTCATCCCTTTGAAAGTGAGTTTGCCTACTGTATACAGTTGTTCCAGACATGAAATTCACTGCCCTTTGTACAGAGGGTTGGGAGCTAGCTTCAAGGTGACACATTGCATATCAAAGAGGTGTTTGTTTTCCTGCCCATTGTTAAGTTCTGTTACCAAGCCTATTCACAGGTCTTCTTCAATTAACTCTCATCAGTATGCACCACCACCACACAGAGCTTAGACAATAGAACAAAGCAGATCCATGGAGCCTTTGATATTGAATTAGGCTGGACATGGGAGGAGGAGGATGGAGTTGCCCTTCTCCTCTGGATGTTTTTGTGCACCCCTCGCTATCAACTGTCAAATAAATGTGTCAGGGAGGACTGCGCCTGTAGGCTGTGTCATCCAGAGTACACTGGATTATGTGTTTGTTGTGCCGCAAGCATTAGAAAATGTGTGCGGATAAGCCCCACACATTTTCGGAGGTTGATCTCCTATCATTCCATTTCCTAAAAAATCATCAAAAAAAGACCAGGAGAGCACTCACTCCCCGTGCGGATGGTCAAATCCCTCACACCTCCTCCACTCTGTGCCCCGCTTTTTATGCTGTGTGTATGGGTAAGCTGTGGATGTCCTGTGAGGAGCCACACTTTGTCTAGTGGGTGGAGCTTGTACAGACATCCTTTGCTTTTAATATATATGGGATTTTAAAAACTAGGTGTTGTTCTTTTAAACCAAATATTGTCTGTAGCTAAACATTCCCAAAAATAAAAAGAGGACTTTTATCATTTAGACTGCTTCACATCAAGCGGCAGTACAGCAGAGGTCCTCTTTGTGGAAAGTGCTGCTCATGCCACATCTCTGAGTACATCTCTTGAAATCTGTAGGTGATATTAAAGATCAGACAAATGCATACAACAAATGCATACCTGTTACTCCTCATTTTTCTTTATTCCAATTATTAGTCTGATTTTAGATAGTACAATTATCAGGTTGACCTCTTATCTAGAGCCATGGAAACTTGGTTGCAGGACTAAGAAACGTTTATACAATTGCCTATGTTTATTGCAAACAACTAGAGTGCTCTATAAGCTCAAGTCCTAAAACCATTCCTACCTCGCATAATAATCAACTCTCAGTTTGTGTCACGATCCCAGTAAGGACACAAAGAACATGCATTAGAGTACAAGGCACCCCCGCCTATGTCACTATTAGAACACAAGCCACACCCCCCTATGTCACTGTGGGAAGAAACTGGACAAGCAGGGTGGCTTGCTGGCACAGGCATCTATTAGGAGCTGCCTCAACCCACACCAACATGGCTTCCAAGATAGAACCCATTGTGGAATCTATTATGACCTCCAGCAGACCCGAAGACCTGATATCCCTGGTGGTCTAGCGTTAACAGGGTGCGGCCCGAGGTTATAAAACCACGGCCCGGATCACACCCTGTGGTTAGCGTTTCTTCTGCTACCTACCAGAGCGGTGTAATGCTTAGCGCTCCTGTTTTCATGTGCACAGAGATTGCAGTTTACTGGTGCATGCCCAAACTCACTTGCAGTTGTACTCACCTGAAGACTTTATTCTTGGTACCCAGCTTCAGCCTCCGTCTTGATACTTACTTGGAACCGTAGCCGATCGAGGTCCGCAGCAATTGCAGCTCCTGAAAATGAGAAAACCACAGTAAGAGACTGAAGTTTATTGTCAATCCCTCCCGAGTTTCCCGTTTAGAACAAACTTACCTGAACAAATGATTAGCCGCTTCTCTCATTCTGTGCTCAGCGGCCAATCCGAAAAGACAGCATTTTACGAGAGCCGCACCTGTGAAGAGAGAAAGAAAATTATTGCAGCACACCTCTCCTTCAGTCAAGAACGAAAAGTACGAAACACGCCGTGCTCTGCCCCGCAAAACCGCTATAGCCTGCAGGAAGACAAGCAGCGTTGTACAAAGATTTACATCATACTTTCAGCATCCAGTGCATCGCAGCTGGTTTGGACCACTGCTGACATTGAAGCAACTCGAGTTGGATGCTTACCTGATACCTTCAGTCCACCTTCTTCATCCAAATACGGGGAGCACAACTGCCAGCGCGCCAGCCCGTATACCTAAGAGGGATATAAAGGAGGGGTGGGGGGGAGCCAGGAGACACGTAATGAACATCTGCACTTACTTACCCCTAGGTCTTCATCCAGACCCCCTTGCACACATACCAGAGGCCCTTGAGTTCTACCTGGTCGCTCCCAACCTCTTTGCTCACCTGGGCCTGGGTTCCCAGCTGACCAGTGGGGGAAGGGGTGGCTTGGGTATTCATCACAGCCAGGTTTTCCAGTGTGGGCAAAGCTTCGGAAGAGCCCAGCCCAGGCACTCCTGCAGGGCACCAGAGGTAAGCATTACAGAACGCTAAGCCCACGTTTCAAGCCCTGCCCGAGTGTCATGGAGTCAGAGGTAGATCAGTTGGCAGCCCTTTTGGGGGATTTGAGAGCAGAGGTGCACGCAGCCCGTTCTGAGACTAATGCCATGAGAAAAGAAGTAGTGGTGAACCGGGAGAGGGCAGAGGACCTTGCAAAATGCCTAACCATCACTCAAGCAGGTCAGATTGGCCCACCTGACGGAGTGGTACCAGGGCCACCCCATATCCAGGTAACCACTGTGGTTACAGTTCCCCTGGCTCTTCCTGAGTGGTTTTTAGGGGACCCACAGAGGTATGCCATCTTTATGAATCAGTGTAGATTACACTTCTTGTGTAGCCCTGGGGCCTTCCCTACGGATCAGTCCAAGGTCGCCTTTGTGCTATCATACGTGGGGGGTCATGCAGCCAGTTGGTCACTACGGTTAGTCAATCGGGATGATCGCCATCCTGTACAACTTAGCTGGTTTTCAACGCAAGCTAGATAAGCTCTTTGCACGTCAGGCTCAGGGCAGGCTTTGGGCGGGGAGTTATTTGCCCTCCGGCAAGGGCCGCAAGACTTGCTGGTGTACATCACTGATTTTAATCGACTCGTGCCTGAGACAAACTGGCCGTAGGAGAAGAGAACTACCCTATTATACCGAGGTCTTTGCGGCAAACTCAAGGATGTCCTTGCCCAAGTGGTCAACCTGCCTGAGCGCTGCTCGGAATACATAGACCTGGTGGTGCAACTAAACCACTGATTGCAGGAAAGAAAGATGGACCGGCCTTGTTCTGAAGGGCGGCCTTTGTACGTACGCCCACGAGAGGGACTGTCACGCTCCCAAGAACTTCCACCGGAACCCATGCAGCTGGGTAGTGTGAGAGGGATGTTGACCAAGGAGGAGAGGGAGAGGCGCTGTCAACAACATCTGTGCCTATATTGCGACAAAGCAGGCCATTTCCTTAAGGACTGTTCCAGCAAGCCACGTGGAAGGCCATTAGAAGCAGTCGATGTTAACTCAATGAACTTAACGGATTCTAAGCAGACGTCGGAAAACTCCATGACTCGACGAGTAGGGATCGGCTGGTCGAGGGATGAAAAAACATCAATGGTATCACACCTTACAATACCCATAATCCTCATCAATCCAGGGCAACCTCAGAAGATGTACGCCATTCAAGCCTACATTGGGCCTCATTACGACCCTGGCGGTAATCGCCCGTCATTACCGCCATGGCGCAATGAGCGTTTACGCCGTGGGACGATGGCGTAAAGAGCGCCACATTACGACCCATCGCGCACGAGCATTACGCCATGGCGGTAATGCAATTAACGCCATGGCGGAAAAGGCCCCTACCGGCATCGTTAAGCGAGCAAGGTGCACTTACGCCACCGTAAGTAGCGGCCACCGTAAGTAGCGGCCACCGTAAGTAGCGGCCACCGTAAGTAGCGGCGGCCGTAATTAGCGGCGGCCGTAAAAAGTCGAACCGGAAATAGCGTCATCGCGCCGGAACGGGAAACAGCCCGTCGGCCATCTTGAAAAACACAATCCATCGCCATCCTACCAAACAACACCAGACCCAACCCTGACACCTGTCCCAACCAATCACCCACCCTACCAAGTACCCGAAAATGCTTAAATGTGTGAAAAAGGCATGTGACCGCCAGCGCCAGGAGAGATTCAGCCGGGAGGAACTCTGCATGCTTGCGGAGACCCTGCAAGACAACGCAGGTGTCGTTTTCTCCCCGGACATGACCAGGACAGCGATCGGGAAAAAGAAGGCCATCTGGGCCCTGGTGGCTGAGCGCGTCAGCGCGGTGGGGACCGTACCCCGCACCCCACAGCAGTGCAGGAAGCGCTGGGATGACCTACGCATACGGGTCAGAGCCGTCATCTCAGCAAACCGCAACCTTGCCCTGGGTACCGGTGGAGGGTCGGAATCCCCCCTGAAACTCCAACCGTGGGAGGAGATCTGTGCAACCACGATTGGCATGGAGTCCATTGAAGGCGTCGGAGGGATGGAAAGGGGAGCTCCGACATCAGGCGATGAAGGTAGGTGCCTCAAACAAGACATGCCATAGTCACAGCAGTCCAATCATGTGTAGCACAAGGTTGCCCTAGAGTGTAAATGCAACACATATCAACACTGCCCATAGCCACATGCGAGCACCACCCTGCATACACTGCTGGCATCCGCATACCTGCATCCACATTCCACACTAAAAGGATACAACCTGCATGGCACTGCCTGAAATCTTCCTCATCCACTGACCACAATAATGTCAAACATTTCATTCCAAAGTCCGCAGACCCATCAATAACGCCCTCCCTCCTTTGCTCCACCACAGGCACAGATTCACACCCAGAGGACCAGGACACCCCTGCGCCAAAGAGGGCCAAGAAGGCCATCAACAACGTCCCTGCACCCTCAACCTCAGCTGCAGTGAGGCAGACCCCACAACAAGCAGGTCCCACTGCAGGCATACCGGAGGTCCCACCGGCAAGCACCCCTGTCGGCAGCAGGCCAGCAGCAGCTGCTCCACCTCCACCGACATTGCCTGCCACAGGAGGCAGGGGGTCAGCGGCCAGCAGCAACATCGGGGAGACAGCTGCAACAGCTGCATGTTCAGACTCGGACATGGAGCACGAGGTCAGAAGCCCCACTGACCTGCTACATTCCCCCTGTTTCTCAGACGCCAGCCCCCATGAGGGTCACTCACAGGGGCACACAGAGGTAGAGGAGTGGCCATCCACCCCATGCCCTGTCCACACTCCACAGGAGGGGAGCAGCCCCTCCATCACTCCACCAGCACTGGCCATGGGCCAGCACGGCCAGCAGTCCCTCCAGGACATCACTCAACGGCAGCATCAACTGTCCGCAATGCTGGATGAGCATGCCGCGGAATGTGTGGGGGCTAGGTCTAGCATTGAACAGGCCACGGAGACCCTAAGGGCCGAAGTGGCGCAGAGCACTGCCACCCTGAGGGATGCCATGCAGGCCATGTCCAGGGACATCTGTGCAGAACTTGCGGCCTTGCGGCGTGCGGTCACTGGCCTCACCCACACACAACAGGACGTGCATGCACAGGGGCAGCCAGGGACATCCTCCACTGCCAGTTCTGCGCAGAGCAGCCCCGTGCGACGTTCCGGTCGTAACCTGCGCTCCACAGCCAGGGGTGCCCCGGGGGCCGGGAGAGGGGGCTTGTGACGGCCTGTGGCCACTGTCACAGGCATCTGTTGACACCTGCATGGGGTGTGTTGGGGTGTGCAGGGGGGAGGTGGGAGGGGGTGTGTTGGGGTGTGCAGGGGGGAGGTGGGAGTGGGTGTGTTGGGGTGTGCAGGGGGGAGGTGGGAGGGGGTGTGTTGGGGTGTGCAGGGGGGAGGTGGGAGGGGGTGTGTTGGGGTGTACAGGGGGGAGGTGGGAGGGGGTGTGTTGGGGTGTGCAGGGGGAGGTAGGAGGGGGTGTGTTGGGGTGTGCAGGGGGGAGGTGGGAGGGGGTGTGTTGGGGTGTGCAGGGGGGAGGTGGGAGGGGGTGTGACACGACAGTTCATAGTTTCAATACACTTTTTTCTTTCAAAAAAAGAAATGTGTGGACATTTTCATTGCGTATGTGTGCTTTATTGGTGTACAGTCCACAGTGTGCATGTCCCAGGGACACACAGTGCCCCAAGGGCAGTCTCCATGCGATAAACACCAGCCGTGTGTGCTAGAAGCAGTGGTTGATGATACTTTGGCGCATGGCACGCCCCTCCTGTGCTTCGCCTCCTCCATGGGGTGCCGCCCCATCTGCACCCTCCTCATCCTCATCGTCAGGTGGTTGCAGTTCTGCGTCAGGGGGCAGGGGCACATTCCGTCTGACGCACATATTGTGTAGCATGACACATGCCATGACGATCTTTGCCACCTTCTCATGGCCATACAGGAGTGCCCCACCAGACCTGCTGAGGCTTCGGAACCGTGCCTTCAAGAGGCCGAATGTCTGCTCTATGACCACACGAGTACGTGTATGTGCACGATTGAAGTCCTCCTCGTGCTGGTTCTGCGGGTTCCGGACTGGTGTGAGGAGCCACCTCTTCAGGGGATAGGCTGCATCACCTGTATGTAGGCGAGAATGTATGTGTCAGTCATGTTGTCTGATCAGGAACATGATGTTCCACCATGGCTCGCATCCAACTGTTACTTTGGCTCACTTCTACATGCACTAATTGATTCACACAATGCAACCAGTATGTGCTCATGGCTCCCATGGCCTGTTTTGCATGCCATCACCCAATGTATGCAGAGGGGTTGTGTGCATTGTGAGTGCCCTTCCTCTGTCTCCGTTCCCTGTGATACTCACAGCCAGGTGGAGTATGCATCACCCCCCCCCTTTCTGCCAGGTGGAGTATGCATCCCCCCCCCCTTTCTGCCAGGTGGAGTATGCATCACCCCCCCCCCTTTCTGCCAGGTGGAGTATGCATCATCCCCCCCCTTTTTGCCAGGTGGAGTATGCATCACCCCCCCCTTTCTGCCAGGTGGAGTATGCATCATCCCCCCCCTTTCTGCCAGGTGGAGTATGCATCATCCCCCCCCCTGGTACGTCATTCACCTGCCCACTTCCATGACATTGCACTCACCGAGTAGCCAGGATCTTGGCCCTGCATGTCGCTCCATGTAGCGTGGTATTGTGGAGTTCCTCAGGACCATGGAATCATGGGTTGATCCGGGGAATCGGGCACAACAATGTGTGATGATCTTGTTGGAGTCACAGACCATTTGCACGTTGATTGAGTGGAACTGTTTCCGGTTGCGGTACGGTACCTCCATGGCACGTGGAACCACCAATTCCACATGGGTGCAGTCGATGGCACCAATGCAACCGGGTATGCTGGCTAGTGCATGGAAACCCACTTTGGTGTTTGCAATCTCCTGGGCAGTCCGTGGTAATGAGATGTGGTCGTCTGTGTGCTTGAGGAGGGCATCGAGCACTTGGATGAGTGTTCGTGAGAATAATGGTTGTGAGATGCCATGCAGGTGCCCCACTGTGTGCTGGTAGATGCCTGTGGCCAGGAAGTGGAGTACGGCCACTACCTTCAGTAGGGGGGGATGGCGGTTGGGCTTTCTATCATGCTGACGATGTCGTTGTGTGTCATGTCTACGATGGCGGTGATGGTGTCCCGGTCCAAACGGTACAGGGTGTGGATCTGCTCAGCAGTGAGGTTGAATGGATTGGCTCTGATGCGTGGGATTGGGGGCTGCCTGCGTGGTGGCACTGGCTGTGCTGGTGGGGCTTGCTGGGCCTGCCTTGCCCTCCTTCTCCTCCTGCGTCTCCTCTGTGCTGCCTGTTGTTGTTGTTGCTGTTGTAGCACATGCATTGCTATCAGGTCCTCCAGCCCCAACATTGCTAGTCGTATTGCTATCATTGTGGAGTGTGACTGGGTGTGGGAAGGGGTGGGGTGTGCTCTTTTTGTACTCCCCTGAGTCTGTATTGCCTTCACCTGTGCTGTTTCTGTGCACCTGTGGCAGCTGCATTCACTTGACATGGCCCTTTACGGTTGGTTCGGGATGGCGTTATTTGCACCATGGCGGTAAGGTACTTAACGGCCTGGGTGATGGCGTTAGGTGCATGTCCGCTTGGGTCGGCATTTGCGTACCTTTCCGCCATGGCGCTAAGTACGGTGTGGGCGGTCGCGTGCGCGCACCCTTAGCGCAGTTAGCGGCAGCGTTAACTACAATGCCGCTATTGGCTTCGTAGTTAACGGTCACGGGTCATGATCGGACCTGGCGGAAAACGATGGCGGTAACCATTTACCGCCATCGTTTTTCACTTAGCGCCAGGGTCGTAATGAGGCCCATTGTCTGTGGGGCAATTGGGAACTACATGGACCTGAAGGTGGCCCAACTGATCGGCAATCATGGACAACGGAAGGAGAAGGTAGACAACATAGCCTCGGTGGATGGTTCACAATTATCTTCTGGACCTGTGACTCAGTGCACTGAAGAAATCGAGTTGTTGTGTTGGGATGGCCACCGGGCACTCATATTGTTTGACCTAATAAATGCACCCCAGTTCCAGCTCATACTTGGCATGCCCTGGTTGGAGTGTCACAATCCGGCCATCAACTGGAAAACACATGATATGGTCTTCCCTTCTGAGTGCCTTCACACTTGTTACCTGTTCACATCTACCTTGGCCCAGTTACCAAAGGCTGATACTCCAATTTGGGGGAAGTGGTGTTGTTTGGCCTGACCGGACAATTACCTGCTATGTACGAAGACTACTAAGATGTGTTTCAAAAAGAGCAGGCCAACACCCTGCCCCCTCATAGACCATACGACTGCCAGATAGACTTAATACCAGGATGCCAGGTTCCATGCAGCCGTATTTACGCTCTCACAGAGAAAGGAAACCAACACTTATGGGAATGCTTGGACCAGTACTAAGCGAATGGGTTCATCTGACCCTCAAAATCCACGGCCTCCTCAGCTCTCTTTTTCATACCCAAGAAGGAAGGGGACCTCAGGACCTGTATCGATTATAGAGGGCTCAACAAAATCACCATAAAAAATGGGTACCCCTACCACTGATTCCAGTGCATATAGATCAAGTAAAGAACGCAAAAATATACACTAAATTATATCTCCGCGGGGCATACCATTTAGTCAGCGTGAAAGAAGGCGACGAGTGGAAGACAGCCTTTTGCACCAATTTCGAATTATTCGACTATACCGTTATGCCCTTTGGCGTGTGTAACGCCCCAGCGACCTTCCAGTTCTTTATGAACAATGTCCTATGAGAACGGCTGGACGTCTGCACTATGGTCTACATTGATGATATTTTAATATACTCAATCACCTTGGAAGAACATGTACGCCACGTAAGAGCTGTCCTGGACAAGTTACGACAACATCGGTTGTATTAAAGCTCCCAGATCCCGAGCTCCCGTTCCTCGTTGAAACCGACGCATCAAGTGTGGCCATGGGGGCCGTGTTATCCCAACGAGACCCTGTAACCAATCAGTTGCATCCAGTGGTGTTCTGGTCCAAGAAATTCTCCCCGGCCGAGCTGAACTATGCAATAACCAATAAGGAATTACTCGCCATCAAGGCTGCTTTCAAGGAGTGGTGTCACAATTTGCTGGGAGCGCGGCACACGATCACGGTTTACACAGACCATCGCAACCGGTAATACTTAAAGACGGCTCAAGCACAATCGCTGCGCCAGTTAAGGTGGGTCCAATTCTTCACGGAATATGACTTTACCGTATCATTCTGCCCATGAGTCAAAAACGGAAAAGCTGATGCCCTATCCCACATAGGATAAGATGTAGAAGGGAGGGATTTATATGCAGCTCCAGAGACAGTTGCTATAATATCTCTGGACAAACTGCTGGGTCTAACAAACTCAACTCTATCACCATTAGACCAGTTATCAAAGGAAGTCAGACAGTCTCTGAAACCATAGCATTTGCAGGCCTGGGTTTCCCAAGATCATCAACGGACCATTGAGGGCGGCCTACCTTACTACCGAAAATGTGTGTATTTACCAGACTCCCTTATGCAGCGCAATGTTCTGCATGCCTACCATGATACTCTGACAGCAGGCCACCGGGGATTACCAAAACCTTTGCAAAAATCTGACAACACTTCTGGTGGCCTACTTGCTGAGCAGACGTTATACAATACATAAAGACCTGTGATCTGTGTGCCTACAATAAAGCGCCAAAGACTAAGCCACCGGGACTACTTCGCCCATTGTCCATACCACCTGCCCCATGGCATACAATATGTTTGGATTTTGTGACAGTGTTGCCTCCTTGGCAATACCATTCTGGTAGTTGTGGACATTTTTTAACATAAATGGTGCACTTCATTGCTCTGAAAGGCTTACCAAATGCAAGAACTCTCTCACAAACCTTCCTGATAAACATCGTACGATTACACGGGTTCCCATCTGTGATCATCTCGGATTGAGGAAGCCAATTTATATCTAAGTTCTGGAAGAGCTGCTGCGACAAAGCCCAAATCGAGATCAGGTTATCCACCAGCCACCATCCACAAACCGATGGCCAGGCCGAAAGAACCCACCAAACTCTAGAGCAATAACTGCGTTGCATGTTCATACAGGCAGACGGCTGAGTCGATCTCCTTTGGGCAGCGGAGTATGCATACAACAACAGTGTCCACAGTTCCACGGGTTTCTCGCCTTTCTTTTTCTTACGTGGGAGAGATCCATGCACTACAGCCCTCGACCCACCAACACCATTGGAAATGCCCGCTATAACATCGCTACATACCAGTGTTCAAGAGACTCTGAAAAGGGCACCCACAACCTTGCAAGACACTAAAGCTGCTCACAATAGCTCCGCTGATAAAAAAAGGAGGGAGGCACCTGTATATCGAGTAAGGGAAGAAGTCTGGTTATCAACCAAGCACATCCAACTGAAAGGTCCCAGAAGGTTCCATCCCAAATACATTGGCCCCTATCCTGTTGTCTCAGTCATTAACCCTGGGTCAATTAAACTAGGATTGCCCTCATCGGAAAAAGACTCCCTGTCTTTCATGTGTCACTACTAAAACCGGTATCTCAAAATTGGTTCAAATCCCTCTTTTTTTGTTTTTGGGGGACCGGTTTTAAAAGGGAATTCAAAATTTCACACACACAAGGAAAAAACAGTTACCCCTCTCTATGTCCGTGCACTGCTACTTGATTAACTCCATATCATTGGGCTATCTTTCTCCGCCATGAAGTATAAGCGAGACACATTCCAGTATTATACCAAAGACTTATAATTTATTTAAACATCACACATGTTTACTAAAAACCATCAGTGTTTTGATACAAAATTACACTTCTAATACAAATAGGAAAATATATGAAATATAAAACCATGTCATGGAATGAGAGGGAATAAGAGCAGAGCTATTATCCGTCTTAATTATTAATGACTAATGTTAAAGGGAGGTTCACTCTTTCATTTAACACAGAACTTGTCAATTAGACTTCTTCAACACATTATTTAAGCGGATGTACATAACTCTCTCAAAAGTAGTTCTCATTTTCATAGGAAGCTAGCACTCTAGCAGTACTAAAACAACAGCAAAGAAATATTAATTTTACAGCCTTCTGGTATTGACGACATGTTTCGGCATTTTCTTTCCCAATTAGACACCATCCCTGATATCCTTTAAAGTTGTTAGATTGGCCTTCATCAAGGCGCCTAAGCACTGTTATATGGTGTGTTGCGTATATCTTCTATACCCTCAAAGTGCAGCAAATGGTCACTTCGTATCTGTGAGGCTATTCTTCACGCTGCAATAGCTTCAAAAAGATGGAAAACTTCTACCTCTTCGCCTACTCCTGCCTTACCCAAACCAGGGACCTAATCTTATGGTCCAATGTGACCAGAGCTGGTGTGTGCCGTGCTTCCTAGCCCATTAAATTACGTTCCTCCGGCGTGACAGCTTTATCTTCTTCCAAAAGGAGACATTGCACCAGCCCTAAAGACGCCGACGTCGAAGCTAAGATTTACCGGCTCCGTCATCACTCAAGCAGTTGTTTACCCTCGATGGCAAGCAGGAAACTAGCCCTCCAATAGATGATGATGATCTGCTGACAACCGTGGAACGTGTGGACCCTCCTAATTGTACGTTTCAATTAGGCATCCAAAAACTTGCCCATTCAAAATGATCCAAGTGCCTACCATTGAAACTAAGGAAAAAAGTTCTAAAGATCACAACATTTATTCCAAGAAGAGAGGAGTGTACAGTGTCCGTGGCAAGTTCCTTCAAGGACCTAGCCATGGAACTGAGCTGTTCCCTAAACTGCCTGGGTACTAAACTGCTTGAAAAAGTCATTACCTTGATCCAACCCAATCTGCAGGTGTTCTAACAGATACATTTGGAACTGGATTCATTACAAGATGGGACAGTATTAGTGGAAGAGGATGAAATGTTGACATCTACATCGCCTTCTGACTTACACCAAGGGGGTTGTAGTGGTACAGTTAAGGTGAAGGAACCAGAGGCTAAGGTGGGGGCCAACATGGTGTGGGTTGAACCTCAGGTTTTCGATAAACATGAGGAACTTACACAGCCAAATTGTTTTTTATCTGCCCCCCTCCCGTTTCATCCGAACTGCGAAGAATGCTATATTGAGGTGCGGGTTGATGAAACAAATTTGAATACTACCCATGACAGTGATGTGAGTGGATCTTCTATGACAATGTTCTGTGTATTAGAGAAACTGTTAACAATATTGGTACAAAAATGTAGACATTTGAATGCAAATTAGATCGGCAGTTACTGCTGTTAAATAAATATGTACCTAAATTTACAAAGGTGTTTAAAGATCAAAGCACAAACATTGACGTATTACAAGAGACACTCATGCAGGATAATGTGATGGTTGATTGCTGGGATGTTCCGCAGTCTAGAAAGTTGTTAGTATGGTAAATCGGTTGAACATTGAATTTAATAGTGAAACTCTATCTGTGGAAATAGATCTCAACAGAGAAGTGGGTACAGAGAGAAAAACAAGCTAGGAAAGTGTGGAAAAAGAACCATTTGTCAAGCTGTGATGTATGGGGAAAAGACAAAAAGCAAGAAACAGGAAAAGTCCATTACAGAGTCTAACATAATGAGGCTTATCGAACATGATCTGGGTCATTTTGACGAGGCTCAGTCTGTAAAATCTATTTTGTTAGGGGAGCCAAAAGATAAGGGAATAATAAATAGAAGCTGCCAAAACAACGTCAATGCTGCAGTGGTGGTTACTGAAAACTGTCAATTCACTTAATGAAGGGCAATCTTCTTTGGACAGTTCAGACGAGGGGGATAATAGGTCCTTCTTCGTACAGTGGAGGAGGGAAAAAGACAAAAATGAAGGTCAAGAAGATGAAAAAAAGAGAGATACACATAGGAAAAATAAACAGAAGCTAGGGTTGGTTTCACAGGATGAAATATTGGAAGATGTGGGGGGTTTATTTCAAATACTTGAGGGACATCCACGATTACAGCTGAAAGATGAAATATCACAAATAATTGGGACTAACGCTATAACCTGCCAAGTGAACGAGAAAGGTTTAGGATACACTATGGTGGGGGGAGTAACAAGAATAGAAATGGAGAGATACATAGCGCACTACAACTGCAAGTAGCTTCCAGCTTGGAGAAGCATCCTCCATTAAATAGAGCTGCAGTACTATGTATCCTACTGAGTATAGTGCCCCTCTGGGTGATTACCTCAGAGGACATCATTATTGTAGATCAGGTAGAAGAAGATATTTGGTTTTCATCTGAAGCCATCTTGGATTTTGTATTAACAATTGAGGATGATAAATTTATATAGAGGCTAACATTATTCATTGTTAAAACTACCTATGAGAAAATATAGTACAATTTAAAAAACTATAGGCGGGTTGATGCAAACTGTGGACTGAGTCCAATCAGAAATAAAAAATAGCGAGGGGAGACTATATGAGCAGCGTGAACAAAAACCTATCGATAATAGATTTGTAAACCCAACCAATCGTTTGTGGAATTGTAAGACTAGAGATTAGCCGATTGGTTGGATTCAGAAAACTGAAGGGTATTGTCATTGGCTCCCAAAGGTGTAACAATTGACACTTAGTTGTGAACAAAAAGGACTAACCTGTGGCGTGCAGCAAGTAGCGAGTCAAATGAAGGTATCGCCTGAGACCACAAGCACCTCCCCTCCCATGTAATGGAGAAGGGGAAGAGCGTTGAGCCCCAGGGAAACCCTTGGAGGGAGAAAGCCCTGCTGGAGCATTTGAGGTTCAGGTATGGAAAAGACAGCTCGGATGATGTTGATGCCTCTTCTTACGGATAAACTGAATCCTAGAAGGTCTGTCCATGACTTGGTTTCCTGACAGGATCTGGAATAATAAAGGAGACAAAATAGGAGTTAGAATCATAGTCAGAGAAGGCCAGAAACTGGACTGGGGAGGAAGGTGAGTATACCTATTGCAAGAGGGAGGATGTCCTACTGGAAACTGTCTGAAGGGTAATTGATGTTGTATGAAAGTCACTGAGTGGATTCTGCGAGGCTGCAGAGAGAAGGCAAGGAAAGAAGGTAAGAGTATGAAAAAGCAAGATGGGACCAAGAGAATCCCGAGATGCGAACTTACAAAGCGTCTTATGAGCAGAAGCAAAGCGCTGAACCGTGAATTGGCTGTGTCTATATCCGGGTCAAATGGAATAGCCCGATGATGTCAGAGGACACATCGGATCCAAACGCAAAATCACTGCAATGCGCCTTCACAGAGGGGGCATCATCTTAAGAGTAGGGACGATTGAATGCAAATGTAATCTCCAGCGATGCCAAAGAGAGCAGCGACGCAGGCGAGCCGCGACAGTATGCCCCCTCCCAAGGGTGACACCCCGCAGTTTGCCCGGGTGAAAGCAGTGGAAATTCTGAATCAGATAGGGAGCATGGACGGTGGAAGCAGGCTCCCAAGAGCGATCCGCCATAGAGTAACACATTGTGCCAAATACTGGAGTGGCCCACGATGGTAACAGGAATTACAGATACCGGAGACCTCAAACTCAGGACCCGAGGCTGTTGAGAGCGGGGGAGGACAAGTCATTGTTTTGCACCCAAATCGATCCAGAACATGGGGCTTGAGCTGGGAGACATGGAACACAGGATGGATTCTTGCCCAAGAAGGGAGAAGTTGAAGTTGGAATGCCAAAGGCCCCTTCGCATCCATCACAGCAAAGGGGCCAAAGAATTTCAGGCACAGCTTAGACAGAACCAGATGTCGAGGCAGAAATCTCGGTGACAGCCACACAGATTCACCAGGCGATATAGCGGGCGTGGGAGAGAAATGCTTTTCCGCATAGCGTTTAGATCGTTCCTGAGCAACCAACAACGCTGCTTTGGCTGTCAGATGACCCTGCTGTATGTCATCCATCAAAGCATCCACATCAGGAAAGGCTGAGGATTTGGGAAGAGAAGAGGGACAGCAGGAAGTATGAAATCCATAACTGCAGCGAAAAGGACTAGTACCAATTGTGATGTGTAGAGCATTGTTATAAGCAAATTCTGCCAAAGATAACAAATCCTTCCAATTGTCCTGGGTAGCAGAAATGAAGCAACAAAGGTAACCCTCCAGAGTTTGGTTGAGGTGTTCAGTTTGCCCATTAGTTTGGGAATGATATCCCAAACTCAGGGCCCTTTTTATGTCTACTGCTGAGCATACTTGTTTCCAATAGCGAGATATATACTGGGGGCCTCTCTCTGACACAATGCTGTCTGGAAGACCATGGCGAACGAAAATGGTGTCTATAAAATGTCTCGCCATTTGAGGCTCCATAGTTACTGCAGGTAAGGCAAGAAAATGGGCCAGCTTAGTAAAGTAGTCAATCTTTACCATTGTAGTGGTGCACCCTTTGGAGACAGGTAAGTCGACAATGAAGTCTGTAGCTATTAGCTGCAAAGGACGGGCAGCTGTTTGGAAAACTGCCAATTTCCCCAATGGAGTTCTTTTTGGAACTTTAGTTTGGAGACAGATGGCACAGGACCAGAAGTAATCGGCAACGTTCGTCCATAATGTTTCCCACCAGAAGTGTCTCAGAATGAGCTCCTGAGTGGAGTACACTCCCTAAAAACTATACAGTTCCCTACAAATCTACTTACCTGTTCCCGGAGGTTTGATATAAACCATTCCACTTGCAGCTCTGCTGCGATTTGTCACAGAGAAGTGCACAATAGATAATGTAGTTTCTTTAGAGCCAAAAGAAACAGCTGCTCAGGCAATTTTACCTTCCCCAAAAGCTCCTGTCTCCACAGAAAATCTGTGGATGAGAGGGCACATCCACTCTTTGCCCAGAGCTCCTTTTCATCTCTAAGTGCTCTTTCCTGCATCTCCACAATCTGAATCAAAGGGACCCCAGTGTACAGGGCTTGCAACTGCACCTGCTTGGACACAGTTTAAATTTTCTGGGAATCTGTAAAGGGCAAATATACGGCTTCTTTCTCCGCTATGTTTGCGGCATCATTTCCAAACACTATTTGGTCAGTACGGTTAGTATGTGCAATACACTTAACTATTCCTACCTCTGTGGACAGTGTTGGCGCCTCGATTAATCTGGATAACAGCACAGCATGCTGGATAAGCGTCCTGTCAAATCTCCTGAACCCTCTTCTATGCCACCTTGACAAGCCTGAATTTTACAGTGGAGGTTCCATATGCTGAGTCAGAATAAATAGTGTACTGCATTCCCCTTACTCATTTCTAGCTCCTCAATTAGTACCACTAGTTGTGCCGCTTGCGCGGAGTAATGTGAAGGCAACCATTTCTTCATCCTGACCTGGTTTTCTACAAGGCCCACAACAGCTATACCTGTATGCCTCTCACCAGTGTCCTTGTTAATTGACAAGAACCCATCAACAAAGAGTACCTTACATCCCTCCAAGGCATCCTCCTTAACATTTGTTCTCCCTTCCTCTTCTCCCTCATAAGTCGCACAATCATGGATAATGTCATCCGGTTACACTGGTTCGGCTATAAATGTCACAGGATTGATTAGGTGGCAACTTAATGGATGCATGGAAGTATTTGATTGGATAACCGCATACCCAAGACTCTCTTGGTCGTCAAAGTCGATTAAGACCGCATGCTCCACATACAATGTCACTGGGCAACCCGTGGTAAGGGTTGAAGACATTTGAATCGCAAAAGCCACTGCTACTAAAGCATATTCACAAGGAAACTATTCTTGCATCACTGGGTGTAGGAGTCTGCTGTAGTATGCTAAGGGTTTATGGCCTAGTGATGTTTGCTGGGCCAGGACCGCTGTCATCACTTGCCCATTTGAATGAGGAAATAGATCAAATGACTTCTTATAATTTGTGGTCGCCAAGACCGGAGCATTACTGATAGCAGCCTTGAGTTCCTAAAAGCAAGTCACCATCTCTTCGGACCAGTCTATTGGATCCTTCACCTTCTGCGCTCCCTTGAGCCCCTGCAGTAAGGTCCTCATGTAACTAGCATAGTAAAAGATCCATGAGCTACAATAGTTGTAGAGTCCCAAAAACTGCTGCATGTGTTTCACTGTGACTGTCTGGCACATATTCGTAACTGCAGTGGATCTCTCTGGCATTACCTTCCTTCCTGTGGGCAATATCACTTGCCCCAAATAGATTACCTCTGTCTGGCAGTATTACAATCTTTGTCCACTTTTTACCCCAGGATCTCAGGGTGTCCTATATATGATATGATAAGTCATTTATAACACGCCTACACACAAGTGTTTCTAGGTGCGACAAGATAAGGAAGGGGAAGACAAAGGGGAACATAACAAACGTTCTCAGTAGTCCTTGTGTCATTCAGATCGTGGAAGGGGAAGGGACAGGAGAAGAGCCAGTGGGAGGGAAAGGGAGAGTGAAAGCAAAGTTCAAGTAAGTGCAGCCGGGGTGGCCGGTTCTAAGAAAGTGCAAGGAGGCAGCGCATTGTAGGTTTCCAGATACAGTCCCTAGTGCTCTGTTGGCCCACAGGCAGTACATGGGTCTACTTGTCATGAAGGAGCTCGGTCCCCATAAGGTTCAGAGAGAGGCCAGGTAACCAGTTAGTGCAGCAAACAAGGACATCAGCAGGGGAGAGAGAGAGAAAGCAGCAGTGAAAAGGAAGGCCTTGAGTTGCTTCCAGAACCTGAGGTGGTCCTGTTCAAGTGTGAGAGAGGCAAGGAGGCTGTTCCAGGTGTGTCAGGCATGAATACAATCAACCAGTTCTGGATGTTGAACTCACATTATATTATATCACAGTACTCTTTTATCCTGTAATTGTTAACCTTCCAGGAAGGCAAAATGATATATGCTAACAATTCCAGGGCTTAAAGAACATCATTTGCCAACTATATTGTAGCATATTTTACAAAACAAAAGTGTGATGGTAGTGGTTGCATGAGAAAAGTAGGCAGTGGTTGGTTTGCATTACTAGCTTTAGACTTTTTAAACTCAACACTTATTTTGCATGCAGAATGATGTTGTGCAACAAAAACATTGGCCTATGTATGTAGGTATGAAATTTGCAACGCACCAACCTAGTTAGACTGCAATGGAGCGCTATCAAAAATGGTGAAGAGTAAAGGGTGAGAATACTGTGGAGAGCAGGGTAGAGCAAGGTAGAGAAGGGCAATTAAGAGGGTACTTTCCATGGGGGCCATGTTTACATTTATTTAGCTCTCTATACATCTTTGTGAAACCAGCATGCATAAGTTCATATTCTGGCAGGGTCCTTTCTGCCTTTCATCCTGTTATAGTCAGTAACAAGGGGACTACTTTGTTGGATAATAGTTATTTCTGCATTTTGTATTTTTGTAAGTGTATTGGTGCAACAGGGATAGCGTTCTGAACAGAAAAGCTTTACATGAGAAAAGAAGCACACAGTGAAATGAAGATAGCCTATAAAAGCTCAGATTTCACTTAGCCATTGGAACAAACTAAACACTTCTCCCCAAATCAATAAATATAGCTCACTTAAATTATGGGGACCCTTGTCTTAAGCTTAGGTATATTAGATGCAGGCCCAAACTGTAGTGAAAATCTAACTCATCACCGATGGTCAGTGAGCATTATGGTGGCAGTATGTATATCATTGTGTCAGGGCTACCTCCACCCTGAATGGCAAGTTAGTACTGTTCCACCTCCCACCACACAGCTCCCATGGCGCTGTTGCGAGGCAAGGGGTTCCCCTGCCGGGTCTCGAATGGCAGGAGGTTTCCATGACTACGCTCGCATGACTCGCCGACTCACAGTCGTCCGTAGTCCTGTGAGAGAGCAACAACCTGCATACTGAGGCTCCAGCACACAGGTATTAAATGCAGGTTACATATGCCCCAGCCTTAGTATTGTTTATGTTCTAATACGGACACGCTCATGACCACGCCACCTTTTGTAGATTGACTTACACAACTTCGGAAGGTTGCAGTCCATCCTGGGCACCTCCGCGAGTCCGAACTACGCATGGCTTCCTAATGGCACCCCAGTGTTTTGCACGCTTAAAGATGCTAAGTGACGGCTGCAAAGTCGTTTCTGCTATTTAAAGGTACAGCCAATGACCTAATGCTGCACTGTTGCATCTTATTTATTCTTTTACTACTATGCTAATGTCGACCTGTATATATTGATTCTACTTTTTGATTCTGCTTTTGACTTAGAAACGCCTGTGGATAGAGGTGACAGATGGTCGTGTTATACACTCTACTGACTGTACAATAAGTGGCTAATTCGATCTTGAGCCCCAGACATGTGAGTGCATACACCTGGCACTTAACACTTCTTGGTGTGATACTTCTCATCAGCACAGACACACATAGGGCGCTGTACTAAGGAAATCAGCCTTGCACCCTACTGCTGTCTGGCTGTAACTCATGGCTTTGATTAACCACACTTCGTGGCCTAGTGGTCAGGCTCTCTGCATGCTATGTTAATGTGTTAGGTTTATGACACATCACTAATGGTTTTACATTGGTTTTATTCATTTTAACCTGGTTTCTGCACAAAAGGCAACTGAGGGATTGGTTTCTTTTTCATCTCTCTACCTTCACAGCTTTATGAGCCCAATGCCTTGTGGGACTTGTAGTTGCTTGCCCATAGAGTCACGGGATTCACATTATTTTGTGGTATTTAAATTGCGAGTCCGAGATTCTAAGTGGGAGTATGTCTTTTCTCTCTCTTTTTTTCCCTGTTATTATTTTTTCTGTTCCTCAGGGGTCATGACTTCTACTGGTCCTGAGGAAGGTGGGATTGCCTACTCCGCCGAAACGTAGATTACTTGTACTTTTGGATTCATACTTGTACGAGTACGACACCCTTTAGATCCATCCTGGTGTCACACGTAGACCCCGAGTTCAGCTAGTAGACTTTGAGCTTAGCTAGCAAATTGGAAATGCCCCCAACTGAACTGAAAATGTAAGATTCAGCTACATATGGCTTCGAACATCGAGAGGGGGCCTTTCATTTCCAACATTCACATTGTGTTGATTGTTTAGAGAAAAAGTTTCCCTTTTTTTCATATGTTCTTTTCAAATGTGTATAAATAATTGTATTTTTGTTTTTTATATGCTCTTTTCAAATGCGTATAAATAATTGTATTTTGTTTTATATGAAAAATTGTGTACATTAATATGTTCGATTTGTGTACAGATTGTGCTTGCTCTGGAATTTACTTTTAGTCAATTGTGCTTGGTAACTTATAGACCTCGCTTGTGAGCAATAATAACAAAAAATAATAAAAAAGCTACTTTTGTATTAATTCTTAAACAGAAGTTGGATATGGTGGATTTGAAAGACTTATCCCAATAAAGACTTAGGTGGACACATAAAGTTATAAAAATCATACCTAGGAACTATTTCAGATAGTTTGTGCATACTCTTGGCATTGAGGAGACTACTATAAATAGAATTTAAATGTATGTCTAGTGAACCTGTCAGGACACTGTTTTGTTTTGTGTTTAAGTTAGTACGAATGCCACAAAACAGGGAAGCCACCCAATACCTAAAGTGCATGAGCAGGTAACAGATGAATATTCAAATTGGTGCTACTTGCCTTAGGTTTTATCAGTATCCACATTATTATTCTGAATTATGATGAGTTACTTGTCCATACATGCAAAGAGCCGCAGTGGCATTTAGGAACTCTTTTGTGACTTTTAGTCGCTGCAGGACAGTTATAACTAAAGTTAGGTTCCTCAAGGAGCAGAGTCAGCTTCTTTGCTCCGAGTGATCCTTGAACATTTCCAGAGCAATAGTGATATGGCACCTGATGCACCATTAGAGGCGGATTAACTACTTTGATTTATCCCTGGCCTAAAGCTGGAGAGGGCCATTTGATTCACAAACAACTTACTCTGAATTACTCCTGGCTTAGTAATTAAAGATAACGTTACCCACAGTACCTACTTTGTGGATCATTTACCCTGCACCATGTTTATGTATAAATGGCACCAAAATCAATCCAATGACATGAAAAAGGGAGTGCACCAGGTACAAAGAAAAAGCTGCTTTAATTACTTTATTTTGCAAAAGTAACAGCCAGCAGCAAACAAGTAAAACTCAACTAGCTCATATCGGGCAATGGGTTATAAAGCGGAAAACCAAGGGATTAACATAATTACAAAAAATAACATTTAGTAAAATTCTAACATAGTAATTGGCTACTTTAATCAGGACTGTATAGAACCACGTACATTGAAATCTTCCATTGGCTAATCCACTATCACCAGAACCACCCAAGTCCAACCCATTATCTTAAAGTCATCACCATGAACGTCATTAACTCACTATTTCCTTGGTTGGCAGGTCAGATGCTGACAGTGATAAAAAATTCTTTCTACCATTAGTTGGCACTTCTTAGGCTGACCTTGGATGTTGCCTCTGAGACAACCCAATTAGCAATTGATGTGAACAGAGATCAAACCTTGGCTTCAAGAGAGAACAAATGCTCCTATCTCACTTCCTATGCTTTGGCCCCAATGATCCCAGACCATTTCCTGACTTTCAATAACTCATTTTGCAACTCTCGTCTCGATACATGTTGCCAACGCTGGTGCACAGTCTTCTAATTAGGTCATGAGATGAGTAGCTTGTTTAGAAAAAAACATGGTGAGAGTCCTCTGTGCAGAAAATAATTTCTCGTATTTATTGGTCTCGCCAGTACATACTAACACCAGTGCGATGACACTAGCTTGTTGTTTTGGGTGCTGTGTACGCATTTTAACTTTGTATCTTTGGAAATATTACTACATGAATCCTTGTGCACCTGACAATCAAAGCTTTGTGTGTTCATGTAGTTATCGTCTGGAATGAAAATAGTTGTTGCATATCTAGTTTCGAGGCCTGGAAACAGCCAATTCTCACAACCTCAGCTGACACCATCCTATCCTCCCTTCTTCCCTGACCTTGGCTGTCTGGTGTTTTCCAAACAGGAGTAAAAAGGAAAGCTTGTGATAAAACAAATAAATTGTGCAGCTTTGAATGGGGGGCCTGGTCTCAAAATGGCAATACCCTTGCTCAGTGTTACTACAACATTAATGTTCAAATATATACTCTGTTCAACTATACATGGTCCATTGTTTCCTAAATCGTCTGTGTATTCAGCAACCTAAGGTTCCTTGTGGTGCAGCAAAACTAGTTCCTTACTTGTGTTCAAAATCTACAAAATAACAGCAACTTCTAAAACAACAAAAGGCCTAAAATCCTTTACTGAATGAGCTTTCTTATTTCATATTTCCGCTCTTCCTTGGGGGGTGGGATGGGAGGCGGTGCATGATGTTACTACTACCCTACCTGCACAATCACATTTAAGTGAGGGGTAAGTTAGATTGACTTATTTGTGGTTCAGCCCCAATTCTAGTCAATTGAATGCCAAACCTAACCTGCAGCAATTTAGCAATGTCTTTCTCCTTGAAAAATGATGCTGATTTTATTTTAATTCTTCTTTACAGTTCCTCCAAAAGTGTCGGACATTGTGGTGCCTCTCAAGGTTCTTCATCTTGAGAGTCTCACCTTGACGTGTCCAATTAATGGATTCAAACCCCGGCCACTGATAATCACATGGGTGAAAAGGGACACCAGCGACCACGAGGAAAAATTATTAGAATATAACTTGGACAGCGATGAGCCTGAGTATTTAACTGATAAGTATTTCCACACTACCAGTGTGAACAAGTTTGATGATGAAACCTCCAGCATCCTCAGTGTGTTGATCTTTGCACCGACGATTAACACAGACAATGGCATAAGATTCCTTTGTAGGATTCATCATCTTGCAACAGCCGAGCAAATAGAGAAGATGTGCACGCTTCTGGTAACAGGTAAAACATTTGCAAATGTTAAAAGTGCGTCCTATTTTTAAACAAGTATCGGAAATGTGATATGCGCAGCATAAATGCTACAATAAATAGCCAAAAGAGCCTCACGGGCACTGGTACAACTCTGTGGGGGCTACAGTGTGCCCCAATGTACCCCGGAAAAAAGAAATGCGGCCCTTTTGGGGCCTCAGAGCTATCATGAGATATGCTCATCCCACCGGCCGACAATTCATGTTTTCACTTTATTTCCAGGCTCTTGGCTTTCTTAGGGATTTCATTTATTGAGGCAGGTTTGGGTCTCTAGAAATGAAATGGATTCATGATCATCTCAAAGCGAAATTTAAAAGAGATTTAACATACATGTGTATGCAATTTCAGACGGTGTACAAGTTTCTCAAATAATAAGTTGATTTCAATTTTTTCGTTTTTATGGGAATGCAACCAACTTCTTTTGATACATAACAAGAAGGTGGATGCCTGTATGAAACAATTACTAATAGTAGGTGACTTTTATATTAAGGTATGATGCATGGATAAACCCAATGGTACTCATTATATCAGCCTTAGAAGGATGAAATGTTTCCCCACGTCATGCCCGATACACATTCGACTTGCCACTTGCATGTTCATCTTTGTAGAAGGTTGATCAGCCAACAGAGGTAAGGTACAATTCATATTCAAATTATGTAATTAGTGGTTGTACCTCTTAAGGATTGGTGGGACAAAAGTGGGTTGGCACATGTCACATGTAATTCAGAATAGGGACAATAGAGTGTCATTGACACATGAGTGTGTCACCCACAGGCACATGCCTGTGATGCCACGTAGGGCGAAGTCACTCCCTTTGCGGACACTTTCAGTTACATCACTTGAGTTAAGGGCTAACATTTTTCCTCTGCCCTACCCCCAGTAAATCTGGGGGTTGAAAACCCTTGATCACAGGTCATCATTCTGTATTCATAACTAATGTTTAGCTAAAGTGCGTACCTTGGATAGGGGCTCACCAAGCAAGCCCTGTACAATGAGGGAAATGCAGAGGTCAGTATTAGTCTAGCCAATACATACTACAGAATATAACAATAAGAGAACGCAAACAAGTTAAGAAAACAAAATTGCCTTTTACTGGTGACTAACTACCAGTGAAGAGGGGGTCCGTTTGAAAGAAATATTAAGAGAAAAGCCTTGCTCCTAGGAATGATATTTAGTAACCGTTGAGATCAATAGAGCAACTTATCACAACTTTGTGAAATCCGGGATTTACCCCAGAAGGTGAAGTTTGTCTGCATGTTAGCTTCGGTGGCCAAACCCCTTCCGTTTGCAGATCAAGCATTCCAGCTCGAAATAAATTCTCGAAGAAAGAGGCAACCAATGGGAAGCAGTCCACACAGTAGAGATGCTCTGATGCTGTCAAATGTACTTTTCCTATAAACCAATTGGGCAGCAGAGTGAAATGCAGAATGCAGAGTTTCGTTATGAATCATAAGAGCATTGCAGCCATCAATATGCGAAAAGACCAATGTTGATTGAAACTATTTGGTGGGAAGTAGAGATTTTAATATTCATAGCATGCAAAATTGATATTGGGACGATTAGGCGATGGTATGGGCATGAGATTGAAAGTAAAGTTTAGAATCCAGTAAAACGCCCAGCAATTTAGCAGAACAGGGTATGGAAGGAGTAAAGCCTTGAAAAGAAAGAGCAAGAAGAGAAATGAGCAACACACTGTGCTAGCTGCATTGTATTATTTCGGCCCACATTAAATAAACTTTGTTTTAGCTGAATTTAATTTCTGGCTGGTTTCAGCCATACATTATTCAATGGTTGATAAACAATTTCCCAAGTGGAGGGTGCAGTGGCATGTCCAGACTCTTTTGACTGGGGTGGCCCAAGAGTGGCACTGACTTATACATTGGTGGCATGAAGTACTAGCCCACACACACACACACATAATGTTCATAGTTTAGGATAATGAGGTGGCACCTGGGGTGGCCAATCAGATTCCAGGGGTAGCACGTGCCACCCGGGGCCACTCCCTGGACACACCACTGGGAGGATGTGTTCAGTGAAGACACAGTGAGATATAGCTAAGTATCATCAGCATATTTCTATACTGAGACGGTACAGTCAGCAATCCGATCTTCCATTGCATCCATATAGAGGTTAAACAGCACTGCACAGATAATAGAACCCGGCAGCCCCCCGACACTCAAAGGGGATAACCTGGAGGGACTGATTGGGACATAATGGCCATAGGAGCAGACAAAATATATAGAAGGAATCCACATGTGCTCCTTGTGTATTGAAGCCACTGTGAGTTCTAATAACATCAATCACCAGGCATCCGAATCACATCATCGATGACCTGCATAGAAGCTGTCTCGGAGCTGTGCCTGGAATGAAAGCAAGAGTATTAAAATCCCATTCATTTGTTTTTTTTTTTAATATGGGCACACAGCTTTACATCCACCACCTTTCAATCCACTTGGAACAGAAGAGAAGATTCATTATTGCACCGAGGTTGTTTTAGATGGTATTACCAATTTCAGGTTTTTCCAAAATGGAGACATAATGACATGCTTCAGAGAGTGAGGTAAGCCCCGCTATCAAGCAAGAAAACATTCAGGACGGTCCGCCATTTTGCCACATTACTGCCACTCTAATGAACTTGGCTGGAAAAATATAATCGCGTTAAAATGGTTAGGTTTTAGAGACCCAATGTGAATTTTGAAAAGACAATTCTGGGAATGAAAAGAGAAACATGATTATTAATCAGTTTGGCATTGCTTCCTGAGTAGGCTGAATAGCAGTCAGAAATGTGAGATTAGCACAATTTTTCACTGATTGACACAAAGACCATATTTTATACAAAGCTAAATTAATTTGCTTAGAATAAACTACAGGATTTGCTCATGTAACGGCTGAAGGTCAGACTCTACAAGTGTCACACAATTGTTGAAATAATAAACCGCAACCTGTTATATACCAGTACTCTCTCTCTCTGGTTTCTAAATTGCTCTTTTTTGATATTCAATTAATGAGAAAACCAGGGAATGCGAGGTTTTATTTTTTGTTGTTTATAGGAGCAATGTGTCCAAATGCTGTTTTAAGATCAGAATTAAAAATATCACAAAATTATTAGCATTCCCCTTTTGCTCAAGTGGATTAGCTTCTGGGGGGATGTATCTAGAGATTGCTGATCCATGATGTACTTTTATTGTTTTATACACACGCGTTTATTGTTGGACAATGTGAAATTATGCAGACACAAGAGGATGACATGGATAAAGAAATGATCCGTCCAGTCTACCCTGAATCCTCAAATTAGCGAGGAGATTACAACATCGGCATGTTACCTTTAATTTGCATGATAGGTTGCAAGAGATAATTATTACATCGAGGAACTGTGCACATACTGCAGTGTCTTTGTCAGAATCTAGAACATTCTGAGAAAGAAGTTGAAAGCACTGGAAGGAGTAACTGACAATAGCAGGTCTTTGAAACACAGGGCAGTACATCAGATGACATGTGAGATAACCGTTACCTTATGTTATGTTAAGCTGATTTATACCGCGCACCGCTACCATTTGCATGGTCTCCAGGTGCTTATGTTGCTCTGTAAGAAAGTGGGTTGGGTAGGTTAGTGAGGGAAGAGGGATAGTATAGAGGTTGTGCTCTTCTGTTGGTGCTTGCAGAACCAGGAGAAACTGGCATATGTGTGTCGGCTTTCTGAGTGTGTATGAATTGTTCATGGTGTCCGGAGGGGCAACGTCCAGTGTCTCGGTTGTTTGATTGGGACAGTTTATTGTTTTGTTGGAAGTATGGGTTGTGTGTTTTGTGTGTGGTACGGCTGGCCCGTTGCATCATGTTAGGTATGTGTGGGGTATGCCGGAGAGGAGCGAGGAGCAGGGTGGTTAGTGGTTAGTACGATTATAGGTCAAAGGTTCGAATGAAAAGGATTGAATGACCAAAGGGTCGAATCAAAATCACCGAAAACCAAAGGGTCACATTTTTTTTGGGGGGGTCCCCCCCCAAACCGCAGTTTTTGGTGTAAAAAACACTTTTTTTAGTGTACGAAAACAAAAACAATTTTTTTTTTTTTTTAAATTCGACCCTTTGGTTTTCGGTCCTATTGCCTCAACCCTATTGCATTCAATCCTTTTGGTGTCGAACCTTTGACTGGACACCGGTTAGTACAGTGTGGTTGTTTTATTGTTGGTTCCAGGATCCATACTGTCCCTTGATTGTCTTGGCTTGGCAGTGATAGTTGTGGGATGTGCCTGTTTTTATGCTAGTCTTGTGTGTTGAATAGCCAGGTTTTCAGTCGTTTTCTGACGGTAAAGTGATCTTTTATTGTTCTTTTTTCCTTCGGGATTGAGTTCCATAGATCGGCTATTAGATTGGAGACCTGAGGTTCCTACGAACTTCCTTTTTTCAAAGTGTTTTATATTGATTTGGAGGTTGTCACTTGATCTTTGGTTTCTTCCTGGGTGCTAGCGGTTGATTTTGGCTTGAAGGAATTCAACACCTTCTCCATGTAGTGATCTGTGAGTGATGCAGAGGGCTTTGAAGTTAATACATTTTTTTACTGGTACCCAGTGTAGGCTTCTCAGGGCTGGTGTGATGTGGTCTCTTCTATTTATTCTCAGCAGTATTCTTGCTGCAGTTTTTTCGATGCAGTGGGTTTTTTAGTGAGACACTCTGGCATTCCAAGGGAGAGGCTGTTCGCATCGTCAATTCTTGATAATACTAAGGTTATGATCACAAGGGTTCTATGTGGGAAGGAGAGATATGGTAGGATTCCTCTAATTAGCTGTAGAAGGTAGAAACATTTCTTAGCTATTGCATTGACTTTTGGTTCTAGTGAGAGTCCATTGTCCATGAGTATTCCCAGGTTTTGTATCATGGTTTTGTATCATGGCAGATGTTTCCAGTTGGTTCCCATACCTGTTGGCCAGTTCAGTTGTGTGTCTGTTGCGTTATCCAGTGGGGGGTGTAGGGGAGATCATTATTTGTGTTTTGGTCCGGTTTAGTTTGAGATTGTTCATTGTCATCCAGGTGTATATCCATGTCCGTGAGGCATTTGTTGAGGGTGTTGTTTGGGTCTAGGGTTGAGGTTATTTTGAGGTGATATTGAAGATGAGTTGGGTATCATCTGTCTAATTTTTGGCGGATAGTCCATGGGTTCCAATGAGTTCAATTAGGGGACAAATCTGTATTGAGGTGTCGGTAAAAAAAATGTTTTAGTTAAAACACTTTTTGTTAACATCGCATGGAACTACATGGGTATCCAGTGATGTTACCAAAAATAAACTAGCGGATAACATTTTTACCTGAACTTAAATACCAAAAAAATACTTAATTTGTATTAAATATACATATGGGAGTGGGGGAAAGGGATAAAAGAGGGTGGGGAGTGGGTTGAGGTGGTGTTATAATCATTGCAAAATGGGGGACTTGGGAGGGAGGCCCCCCAAATAAATAACATTTTAAAATTCAGTATTATTTCGGTATTTAGGTGCTGGCAAAAATGTTTTTGTTAAAACAATGTTCGTCAACATCACATGGCACTCAATCTCGCCATCCTGCAGATTTAAGCCGCTGAGCCTGCCTTAGAGATTCCCTCCTATGACTTCTGCTGTGAGAGAGGATGCAAAGATTATCTCCTTTAATCCCTCACCACAAAAGGATTTAAGACCATAGATTCTTAGGGTACTACTCCCACATTGTTCATGCCTTTTTCTATGCTATTCCCCACCAATGGCACTAAAGGCGGAAGGAAACTAAGCTTAACTTTCCACATTTCCACCCCAATGTTTACTGTTTCATGAGGCAACTCTGAATATGATTTAATTGGGTTTCTTTCCAGGTTTCCACACTTCCAATTATAACTTCGATTTTCATTACATTTAAGTAGGATACAATCAAGATAAAATATCCCTTCAACAAAGAATCACATACTGCATTGGAGGGTTCACTTCATAAACCGGTTTGTTTTGCTAAAATGGTACTATGCTGAAAAACGCAGGGGGACCCTATGCTTCGGACCAGGGTATTACCATACCAGAGGAAACTGAAAAAGCATCCACAGGACTCTATTCAGAATTTGTGCATCAAAATATTTATTTGACTTGATACAAACATTTACAAAAATGAATCAATCATTTATGAATCCACACTCTAAATCACATTTAAGTTGCAGGAAGAACAAAATATTTTTAAACAGAGCAGATGACCAAATTCATTTCTGCAGTGAGCAATTCAATCATTCATCAACAAACATTCTCATACGCACATACACATACAAAAATACATACACAAAGATTTAGTTTATATGTAAAATGGCATTTAGATGACAACATGAAAGGAGTTTGAAACACATTTCATAATATAGCAACAATTTAGTTTAAGAACATGTCATCTAATGTTGGAGTGGATCTAGATAATAATTTTGAGAAACCATTTTTTTCATTTGATCTCGTCTCCAACAATCTTCAGTTTCCAACCGGTTTATGACCGGTTTTGACATGTGGGAATAATTTAATCCACGTCTTCATCAGGGAATCCTAAATAAAATGCCGAATAGTCAGCCACTAATTGCGTGGACACGACAGAGTCTGTCTGCAGTAGAGTATCTATGGACATGACACAAAGGTCTCTGAAGTTGCACCGAACCGAGTTGTGGTAACGCTAATTGCTTTAGGCAGTATCCCGGGCGCAATTAGAGCCAGGATAACACCCAACTCATGATGAGGCCAATGGGCATTTAGCTTCCCTGGTGGCCTTGGCACCGTGCTCAGGTGGTGTTGGCCATGCTGCCGGTCCGCCAGGTCTGAGGAATTGCTAGCCCACAGGCCCACTTCTGTGAGGTCTTCAAAGATTGTCTGTATGGTGTGCTGGAAAACCTCTGCTGCGGAAGAGATACCAAAGTTTAACCACTTGTACCTTCTCAGTCCCAAATGCGTCAAGAACGTTGTGATGTATCTGAAGTCCTTATGTAGTTTGAGCTGGTGGTATCCCGCATTTAAGTCAATATTTGAGAATATTTTGGACCCTGTGAGGTCTGCAATGATCTCATCCAAAGTTGGGGTGATGTGTCTCCTCCAGATGATCGCAGCCTTTGGGAGGTGCATGTCAATGCATATTCAGATTTTCGCCAGTTGGTCGGGTTTCTTTGTCACCACCATCAGGGAGACCCAGGGTCTGAGCCCGTCACTTATTTAATAATTGCCTCTTTCCAGCTTGCGCAGGTCTTGTGCGACCAGGTCCCTCACGTGGACAGCTGTTCTCCCATGTCACACCCCCTATGGTTGTATGGTATTTTCAATGTGTAGCTTGACTACTTGGTCTCTTAGACACCCAATCCCCTGCAGTGCTTTGTTAATAGGTCCCGTATTTCATCGCTGTCTTTGATGTTGCGGATAAATTGGATTATCCGCTGAGCTCCAACTGAGCAGGCACTTGATGCCAGTATTCACGACATACATCTTGAATTGTATTTTCGGTTCACCTCTCCTGCTGACCACAGTGCGAAACTGCAACACCACTGGTAAGAGTTTCCTGCCGCCATACACATACCGCTATGTGCTAGTGTTCATCATTCATGACTGAAGTTCTATCTCTCAAAGCGTTTCAAGGGACATCACGTTCACTGATGCCCCGGTGCCGATGGTCATCGTGACATCTTGCACACCTACTTGTATGGTGCATCGGGGTCTTTTCTTTTTCTTTGCTTGTTTCTCCCCTTGCTCCAGTGTGGATATTAGATGGTGCTTTCCCTTCTTCTTCCCCTGTTGTTGGGCTGCGATTGCTGCCATTGTTCGGTCGTCTTCGTCGTCCGATTCTGCCGATGAAGAGTCTTTCTCTGCCTCAACCTGTGTGCTTTTGCCCGTTTCTTCTTCTTCGGTGTTGTCCTCATGGCTGGTGGTCGTTGCCTTGCTGGGGTACCCAATGAGCTGCATACTTTTGCATAGTGGTTGAGGTGGCCACATGTGCTGCACTTGGTGACCTGTGCCTAGCAGTTGCGCCTGGCATGTTGCTGTCCACCACAATATCCACAGTTGCTGGGCTCTGGAATTTTGGGGTGCCACCATGTGGCCTGGTTAGTTTCCTTGTCATCCCCTCTCGGTTGTGGCTGGTTGGTGATCGACGCAATCGTGGGCGTCAGTGTTAGCTGTACCTTCTGCAGGTTTGTGCTCATGTGGGCAGCTCTGGCTTCGAGAGCTCTCTTTGGCAGCCATATTCTAATATGCAGGTTAGAGGGATGCCTTTCTCACTCAATATGATTCTGCGCAACTTCTCAGAGTGCATGTCATTAATAATCTGCCATCTGATCTCCTGGTCGATGTCTTCAAACTCACACGACGGGGCTAGCTGACGCAGTCATGTGTGGTATGCGTCAAGCGTCTCCGATTCGCACTGTACTGTCATGCAGAAGTTTAATACTTCATAATCCGGGTTGAGTTGGAGAATGAAATGGTTGGTGAGAGTGTCTTTTGCTTCATTATATCCGTCATCATCCGCAACACACGGCAATGAGTTGAAGATGTGCAGTGTGTCATCTCCAGCATTCAACAGCAGGTGGAACCGCACTTTTCTGGGCATGGCAACATCCCTGCAGTCCATAGCCATTTCGAATTTCTAGATCCACAGCACCCAAGTGATGATTTTTCAGAGTATGGGTCAAATGGGGCAATTGCCATAGCCAAACCTCCCTGTGTGCGTATCCGGTGGTTGGGACTGAGAGTGGGTGCCTACCTGGCAGGGGTAGATGGGCCTGGCGTGGCTGCCATCATTAGATATGCTGTTGTGGAGAGGAGCTACACCCACTATCTATTAATGATCCAGTGCGAGGTCCACTGGTCGTGCTACTTCAGAACATGGCATATTTTCCTGTGTGGTGGTGGTGCTCAGACGCTGACCATATTCTGATATTGGCTGTTGATTTGGTCGGCATCTAGTTGCTCCTTGTGTCCTCACTTCATCTTTTTCTTTTTTAATTCCACTGGTGTGTTCTGCTGCCCGGGCTGATCCTGCCTCATCGCCAGTGTTGTATCTGGCCACGGGCCCGATCAGGATCACTCCCGCCCACTGTGCGTGTGGGTGCTTGGAGAGAGGAACTTCTGGCCCGCTTAATAAAGCACTCCTGTCAGTCATGGTGCTCGGATGCCATCTGCCGTCCCATTGAGCGAGGCACGGGTCGGCACGTTTATTGAACCACATCCTGCTCTAACGCAGTGACAATCCACAGCAGGCCTGCATGACTCGGGTCTGGCAAAGAGTAAGACCGTAGTGTTGAGGAGCTTAAAACTCATCATCAAAAAAGAATATATGAAGTTTCCATGCTTGTGGGGCAGGGAAGGGACAGAGTTAAATGTTTCAGTCACAATGTTTCCCTTTTATAACAGAACAGGTCATGATCTTGCCAAATTCAGATAAGTATTTTTGTTCCAGACATAGGTGGCTTGGCAGACTGCCTATCAGCATTGGCAGCATCTGGGCAGGAAAGTGCAGTAGAATCCTGAGGCAGGTGGTCTGATAGCTTGCAATTGTAGCATGCCAACCACATGCTCGGACTGCAGGGATACAGCCTTGCAGAGCTCATCAGATGTCAACACTTCTCTTGAGGACACTGCTTGTTTTTATTCTTAGAAACCACGCCGCTGAACGGGGCTAGTAGCCATTTCGTGTACATCGTCATCAATTGTTCCTACCTTCTGTAGAATGCACAAGGTTCAGGATGTTAAAAATAAATGTATTACCCTTCAGTGACCATTTGTTGAGTGTGCATTTTCCAGCAGCAGCAATTTCCAGCAAGCTCCAGGTCCAGGAGCTAAATCAACACAAGCCTGGCAGCAGATTGGGCCAAAAAGAACTCTGCATTTTGGCAACCCTAAGTGAGTGTGACTCCTCATAATGAGAGCACTACCACTTGCATCAGCTAAATTGTCAAAATGGCTAGAATGGTCTGCATGAGCGACAAGCTTAATTTAAACTTGGTTTTATCCAAGTGTTGGGGCTGAGGCATCAACCCACTCCTCTGTCCAGGTTCCAATCCTGATGTACAGTTATAAACCACCCTTCAGTGGTAGGTACCCTGTTTGCCATACTGATACTCACTATGTAACTTTGTAAACTTTGCACCTTCTTATTGCTGCGCCCTGTTACCTCCGGGTGTGGTGCGCATTCGAAATTCAATGAACAAACAAACAAACAAGTGGCATCAGTGAGCCACCTCTGAGGTGTACCCAGAGATATGGGCAGTGACTGATTGGGAAAGATCCCCAGCTGAGAGACTTGTGTTGCAAAGGATTTCAGAACCTACCACAGTAAAGACAACAAGTCACAAAGGGAGTTTCAACAAAGACAACGGTACGCGTGGCGGTAAATAATAGGTGGAGTTACAACTTCCTTCCAGGATGCAGCTTCCTATAGTGAATGGGGCATCCACCAGGATGTTTTCACAGCATGCTAACCCTCCAGCCTCGAGCAGTAGAAAATATGGTAAACATTTAGAGTGGATTCACATCCAGCTCTAAGACCATACTCCTGTCACCATGGAAACAAGAGCAAGCACCACCCGAACCAAGAACATGCAGCAAAACTTTGTGAGCTCAGTGACATAAACTAAGCCTCCTTCACAAATCAGGAACACCAGAAGGTAAGTAGTTTACATGTAGGTTTTATTCTTTTAGTTGGTAAGTAGAGGAAGCACTGGGACATCCATCTGGTCCAGTATCTTAGGTCTAACTGCCATCAGTAGAACCTTCAATCAAACCTACACCAACATTCCACCTAGAGTCCCAGTGACATCCCCACACCAACATTCCACCTAGAATGTCAGTGACATCACCGCCCTTCACCACAACACTAATAGCCATAATCAATCCCACACAGATTATGACATATGTCCTTCTCTTCAACCAATACAACACACCTAGCAATAACCCATCCCACACAGATCATGACATTTATGTCCCTCTCTAAACCAACCCAATACTAATAACCTTAATCGGGCCCAGAACAGGTCATGACATATGTCTCCCTCCCTTGGACTGACACATCACAACCCCGTGACATCACCCACCATGAGGATGGGTGAACACCACCAATAAATATTCCGCACTAAATGCTCATAACATCTCCGGACAGCTCCCAGCTGAGCCCTTGTACCACCCACACTTCTAACCCATAATCTGTACATTTTGACAACACACAGCTGGAAACCCAAAAATAAAACTTATGACCAACATCATCTGGCTGCCCCTTAACCTAGAAACAGGCTCTGGCAGCCCCTTGAATGACCAGACAGCACCTAACTGCCCTTACCCAGACAAAGATAACATCTCATAGCCCTTAGTACCGCCATAACAACACTAACTATTCCTAACCAGGCCCTATACAGCACCTAAATAAACCTTAAATCAACAACAGCACCTCACTGCCCAACCGACAACCAACAGCACCTGACTGTCCCTAAAAACAACCAAACAGCACCACACTGCCTGATGGACAGCACCTCACTGCCGCCTCTACTCCCAGGCAGCACCTCACTGCCCCTAAAACAACCCACAACACCTCGCTACCCCACCTACCAGCAAATGAACATCATCCAAAACACCTCACTAACCCTACACCCTAGACAGCACCTGACTGCCCCTAAAACAACCAGACTGCATCTGACGGTCCCAACAACACCAGACAGCTCCCAACTGCCCCTACAACAACCGGACAGCACCTCACTGCCCCACACTGTCCCCCTAGATAACCCAGACAAAACCAAACCACCCGCTAGACAGCACCTCGCTGCCCCCAGAAAATCACTCGGATAACCCATCACTGCCCACTAGACAGCACCTCACTGCCCCCAAGAATGACCCAGACAGCACCTCACTGCCCGCAAAAATACTACCAGCAGCACCTCACTGCCCCTTAAAATTGAGCCAGACGGCCCCTAACTGCCCGCCAAAAAAAACACCTCACTGCCCCCACAAATACTACCAGCAGCACCTCACTGCCCCTTAAAAATCACCAACATCCTCCACACAGACATCATGCACTTATCCAAGTGACATGTCCCTACAGACAATAACAAACAAAAACTGCAGAGGACAACATCTAAATCCCATGAAAATCATGACAGATAAAGTCATGACGCCAAAGTCCCTGCGCCAACCCCAAAATATCCATGAAATGCAAAACACTAGATGCAAATCCTTGGCGCCCAATTCCCTGCGCCAACCTCAAAATATCCATGAAATGCAAAACACAGAAATGCACAACCCCTATGGAGTGGCGCTAAAGTCCCTGCACCAATCCCAAAATATCCATGTAATGCAATATCCTTGCCCCTAACTGAATACCTGAACAGCACTATCCCCCAACTTACTTAGACAGCACCTCACTGCCCTTTAGTCCTGAATGGACAACACCTAACTGCCCCAAAGGTCTTACCTATAACCCCAAAAATCTTACCTATGACCTGACAGCACCTAACTGCCCTTTAACCCAAAACATAGGCAGCACCACACTGCCCCTTAAAATGATCAACCAGCTCCTCATTGCCCCTTGAAGCCACCAAAAAGCACCTAACCGCCCCTTGGAATGATCCGACAGCACCTAACTGCCCCTTAACCAACACATAAAAGCACCTCAATACCCCTTAAGTACAGCATGTGGGCAGCACTAACTAGCCCTAACCGGACCCTAGACAGCACCTCACTGCCCTAACATCACCAACAGCACCTCGCTACACCACCTAACAACCAACAGCACCTTACTGCCCCTACCACTGCCTCACCACACCACACCTCCTGACACAACAAACAGCATCGCTATGCCCCCCAGCATGTAGACAGCACTAACTACCCCTCAACCAGATCCAAGGCACACCTCACTGCCCTTAACTCAAAACATGAGCAACACTAAACTAGACACCACCGGACTGCACCTAACTACCCCTTAAAATGACCAGACAACCTCTAGCTACCCCTTGGACAGCACCTCACTGCCTCTAGTCCACTGCATGAAAGTAGCACCTCACTGCCCCATAAGATAACCAGACAGCATCTCACTACCCCTAAAATAACTAGACAGCACCTAACTACCTCTTACACGTGGAAAAAAAACAGATAGTAACCTCACTACGCCACCCCAAAAGCACTCTGTAAAATGAATATATGCAACTCCCGCAAACATCGGCACCTCCTAAACCTCTAAAACCCCAGGCAGCACCTCACTACCCCTTCACACCACACGGCAGCATCTCACTGCCCCTTGACCAGACCGGGAGCATCTAACTGCCCCTTGACTAGACCTCAGTCAGCACGTAAGCATATCAATGCCCCCTTTAACCCAGGCAGCCTCTCACCACCCTTTTTAATTCCCAGGCAGCACCTACCTCACTGCCCCTTCATGGTAACACCTCACTGCCCCTTAAACATTGGACAGCACCTCACTGCCCTTTAACCAAAAACCTAGACAGCACCCAAAATTATGACCAGGGGACATGCCCCTACAGACACACATATAACATCACCTGACAACACATAAAACCCTACACTAACAATCAACAGCGCCAAAGTCCCTGCGCCGACCCCAACATGTCCATGAAATGCAAAACACAGAAATGCACAACCCCTATGGAGTGGCGCTAAAGTCCCCTGCGCCGACCCCAAGCGCCAACCCCAAATGACCATGAAACGCAAAGCACAACAATACAAAACCCACAAGACGTGGCACAAAAGTCCCTTGCGCCAAGCCCGCACCCACATGTCCCTGAAATGCAAGCACTTAAATTAGCATAGCGCTGAAGTCCCTGCGCCATCCCCACGACCACACGTCCGCTTAGACCCATCCTGCTAGTGGAGCATCATTCCCAACATGATAACTGCCCACAGACCCCACCCAAAGTCCGTTCTGCAACCCAGGGGAATGTCCTGAACATAGGCCACCACATAAACACAACAACCATACATAACCGGCCTTAAACCACTAACATTTACCCAGGACCAACCCATGCATTTACTAACCCCGAGGCCACAACATATACACAACAACATTATACAACACCGGCCTCCCCCAACACCTACCTCACATTAAACCACCAACGCCGTCCACCTTGAAAGATCCCACAAGTCAGGATTGAGCTCCCGCAACAATCTTGCAGGACCACCGCACCTTTCACCACCACTTCGACGCCGGGACCCTCTCCTGGAGAACTTGCAACTAATGTCCTCCACCCATACCGCGTCCGCATGCTTTTCCTCAGAACCAGAAAACATCTTGTTCATATTGACGCACCCTCCTGTATAACGCCAAAAATCCTCTTCGCTGTCCCTCTGTGCTGACCAGTAGACTTCTCCATGACTACCATGTTCAGTCCTGGATCCTCCCAGTATAGCGCAACACCCGACACCGGCGTCCACCTGACACTCTTGCAAAACGTTGCGTTCCATATAAACGTCAGAAAGGCTTTCAAGTTTGCGTTCCAATAAAACTTTGCGTTCCAGATGAGCCCGCTGGAACGCCCGTCCTCCGCCCACTGATGCCGGCCCACCCCCTGCCGACATCACCATAACGTCATCTAATATCCTGGGGAAAAGATCTCCAATATACTACACCATGCACTCCACGATGCTGTTCCCCTGCAGCCGCGCACTCCCCATTTTTTTTTTTTTTTTTCTCTGTGAGAGGCCCACAATGCAGTTCACTGCATGCAACACGCTGGCTCTCTTCCTGCCAACGGTCGCGCACCGCAGCTCCCCCTGGTGGATGCAGGGGCACACGATCTTGGAGGCACCGAACGCTGTCTTCCTGTCTGCCGTCGCGCACCGCAGCTCCCCCTGGTGGACGCAGGGGCACACGACCAAGGAGGCACCGAACGCTGTCTTCCTGCCTACGGTCGCTCACAGCAGCTCCCCCTAGTGACCACAGGAACCAAAAGCCGTCAGTGTCAGATCCACCAACGACCCTACAACCTTACCGGGCTTGGCGGAACACCAGTTCAACCGCCTCTGACCACTCCAGGCCAAATAGAGAGAAACTCCCAATCCGCTCTCCAGTCCTGCGCACCCCAGCTGCGTCACCCAAGACAGCCCACCATGACCAAGGGCACCGAACCCTACCAGACACCGCTCACTCTCCACGTATCAGGGGCAATGGATACCCCACTTCAGTCACGGGACACTTCTTCTCCACCAACACCGGACGCCACCGAATATCCGGTCAGCAACGCACCGGGCGGGATGTCATCGCTGGAGGGCGATGTCACAGTCCTTCAGCTGCCCCCTCCACAGCAGCACCATCCGTATCCAATTTAGTCCCGGCGCCACCTGGACCCTGGACCCTCCATGCACCGGGCCCGTTCAACCCGGGCGCCGCCTGGATTCTGGACCCCCCAGGCACTGGGCCACCTCAGCCCGGGCGCCGGCTGGAATCTGGACCTTCCAGGTGCTGGGTCACCTCCCCTGGCACCGCCTGGACTCTGGGCCACCTCAGCCCGGGCGCCAGCAGGAATCTGGACCTTCCAGGCGCTGGGCCACCTCCCCTGGCACCGCCTGGACTCTGGACCTTCCGGGTCCCCAACCTGGACCACTGTATTGGACCCCACTGCACCGCCCGGCCTGCAGCTCCTTGTTGCTGGATGGATGTCACCTTGGAAGGCAGCGCTCCTCACCTACTGCCCCTTCCCAGCAGACCCATCCTCGTCGCCAGTGACATAAACTATGCCTCCTTCACAAATCAGGAACACCAGAAGGTAAGTAGTTTACATGTAGGTTTTATTCTTTTAGTTGGTAAGTAGAGGAAGCACTGGGACATCCATCTGGTCCAGTATCTTAGGTCTAACTGCCATCAGTAGAACCTTCAATCAAACCTACACCAACATTCCACCTAGAGTCCCAGTGACATCCCCACACCAACATTCCACCTAGAATGTCAGTGACATCACCGCCCTTCACCACAACACTAATAGCCATAATCAATCCCACACAGATTATGACACTCAGCAGTCAGGAGCCTCAAGTCAGAAATGCAGCTGGGATGTCCGAGACTGTGCATGTAAACCAAACTGCCATTAGGCTGCAGTCATGATTGTGACACATGACACGTGGATACCAATAGCATTCCAAGAACAATGCGTTTAGGTTTCCAACATGAACTTGGATCATCTTTTGGCTGGATTTGAGAAATGGAAGCCTGATTCACAAAGCGTTTTTTCAACGTGATTCACCCATTGAAAAACACTTTCTGAATCAGGCCCTGGATGTGCGCTTTGTTTCTACATCTTCACTCCTTCTATCCAGGATAGGAAAACACTGCTTGTAAAAGACATTTCTTCTATAAAAACAGCACTTGTGCATTTGTTATTTTATTGTTCCATTTCCTATCTCTTCAGGTGCGTTTTCTCTGAACAATCAATTTTGTTTACATGTGTGTTGCATTATTCTTACCTTTTAATCTGAACAATTTGTTATTTTATTTCACCTTTTGTCCTGTAGCAGTTGTTTGATGCTGGCCAACATATGCTCCCTAAGTGTGCAGAAAGCCTGGCTGCAGAGCACAGACATCATTTGTTCAGCCTCTTAAATAGCGTTTGACATGTCTGCACATCCCTTCTCATAAGAGTTGGATTTCTGTCATGTTCCTGCTCCTTCCCACCGAGGACACAACTCACCTGCTCAGTACCAGGTTCTCTCACAGCTTGCCAGCACATGGATAGGCCGCCTTTACACTTCTACCCGATTTCAAAATGGTGGCAGGACCTTTTATCGAAATAAAGTGATACGAGTCATCGAGCCAGTTCCAAGCACCTTTGCCTAAAATAGCCCACTCGCAGACGGGCTGCTCTGTGTCCCTTGCTCTACCTGTCCTCCCTATAACCTCCAAGCTCTGTACAGCTTTTAAGCTATGTTTATGGCGGTCACTGAAACAGAGCCGGAGACCGAGCCACCCACCTCACCTCCATAGGCAAGCCAAACCATTACAAAGTCTTTGAACTTAGCTGGTACCTGGTGCAAGCGGGTCGATGGCATGACTTCCACGCTGGTTGCAGTTTCAGTTGTCTGTTTAGGTTCAACTTACTCCATCTGACTCGTAGTCATTGCTTGCAGAGTATGACTTGTGTAGTTGGCTGCTGTTTGATGTTGGGGCTCTAGGTATCAATGCCTGTCAACTTGTCTTCCGCTTACCACTTGATGATTTGCATTCTCCCTCAAGATTGTAGTTCCTGTTGCGTAGTTACAATTAGGTAACAGAGGTGAACATTTTGCGTAGTCATTGTCACTGGATACAACAGTCTCTCTCTCTCTCTCTCTCTCTCTCTCTCTCTAGTTCAGCTTTGTGGCTCTTAAACTGATGTTGGCTCCATTTCAAACCATCCTCCAAGATTAGTACTCACCCATATACCTTTGCTCCTAACTTCTTGTGGGAAAGAAGGGGCATCCGTTTCCCCCTCAATCTTGTTTTCAAAGTCAAAAGTGCTTTATTCAGCAAATTTGCCATCAGCATACACAAAATTTAAACATTTCTGCGATAGTCCCACACTCTCTCCATTCACTGCAAAATGTAATATTAGATACACAAGCACCTTGTAAAATCAAATAGATAACACTGTAAAGATAAAACAGTTAAAAGATTCCTACGTTACTAAATGCATTTAGCAGCAAAATACACATCATTTAAGATGATAGTCCATCGGCACAAAACAACTGCTTCAGAGGTGGTTCTTACATAAGAGTTCCTAAATAGTGAAACCAAGTAAAGCCTCCTCAAGTCCTTGTAAAATTCACAAAAAAGCAAACATTGTATAACACACTCTGGGGCCTTACCACAAACCTGGAAAACTTCAGGGTTACCATTCCTCCATCCTCGGGTGAAGGTCACAACTGCAAGGGTGCATACCCTAAATTTGATTTATAATGCTTGCACATAGGCGGGAGTTATTGAATCTAAGTAACTTTTACCGCCTTGAATGGGCTTTGAGGAAATGTAATCCAGCCCTGATTTTAATTTCAAGCACAAGCTCAATAGGCATTCCTGATTCCCCCATTTAGCAAGCCGCTTAACTACACATTTTGCATCGAACGGCATCCTTCGTGGGTTGTCCCAGCGGGCTTCCACACCCACCACCCCCAATTGATGCTTTACATGGATAGACCATTGTACAGAACGACCTCCCGTATCGTTTAATAGGTCAGAGAGATCTTCTTGGTATTTTCCCAGGGCCATAGAACCCAGTAAAACAATGATTTCCAGGCCGAATGGTCAGTTATCGGTTCAAGACCACACTCTTTTAAAATCGGTACAGATGGGGCACTACATGGCAGCCTAAGTAGTTTTTTAAAAAATGTGTTCTCAGCCACACCCACATTATAACCATTACAATGGCCCCATGTTTCACCTCCGTACAATACAGCTGATGCTACCTGGGTCGTATAGACACTAATTGCAGGTGAGATAGCTTGCACACCATGGGAGGAGAAAACATCCTAAGGCCACCACTATTCTTCTCTAAAATTGACTGTGATTTACTGGAGGTATATAACTGAACATAGATATCAGCAAAGAACAGGGCCAGGTAACCATCAACATAATCTCATTGATGTATAAACAGGATATATGCGGGGCAAGGACACAACTTTGTGTCACGCCTCTATCAACAGCAAATTGACTGGTGGAATCTCCTGCCGGACCCCAGCTCCCAGTTGCTGAATTATCAGAATAGAGCTGAGCAATCAAGGATACCAACCCAGCTGGCACCCCCCTTTTCAGCAAGACCTGCCACAGCTGGGCCCTGGGGACACTGTCAAAAGCGGTCTGGTGGTCAATGAACACCGCATAGACATACATTCTTTTCAGTACGGTGTACTTCAGTAAGATGATTGACAAACGGAAATGCTGGTCAACAGTGCTCACTCCTTTTTGAAACCCAGCCTGGAGGTACGAAATGTTGCCCCATGTTGTTACCCAGTCCTCGAGTTGTTGTAAAAGGACTTTACCAAATAGTTTCACTCTCAGTGCAAGGGAAACAATGCTTGACTAATTAATCCACCTCTGAATCCACCTTGGGCCACCAATACCTGTCCCTTGCTCTTCTTTTTGTCATACGCCCACCCAAGTGGCCAATGTGAGCTACTTCTAAGATACATGCTCTTATTCCCTTGTGGGGTACTTTCTTTTCACCTCTGAACATCATGCCATTTTCCATCAACAACTCATCCCGAACTTGGTTGAATTGATCTCTCACCCATCCTTTCTGGGATGGCCATCCTTCTACAAGAGGGTTCTGGATGGTCTGTAATTTTGTGTCTAGCCTGCTTGTTTTTTGCCATGTTTCTAAATGTACAATATTCCCTGCTGCTACTTGTGCAATAGCTGATCATTGCTCATCTTCTGGTTTTTTTCCTGGCTCCTCCAGCCGCAGGCATGATAATCAGTCCTTCACCACGGGCATGGGGTATTTGCCACTGTAAAATTATACTCCTAAAGCTCACTTGCTGTATCTATATTAGTGGTTTATGGTCACTTTAATTGTGAATGGCATCCCCCATAAAAAATAAAAAATGTTCATCTATCCAGCATCACTCAAGAGCCCCTTGTTTCACAGTGGAATGGTTTCTCTACACACCCCATATCGTGTGTGATTCAAATGCTAAAATCAATCCCTGTCCATTGCGTATATGGGTGAGGGAGAAAGTACCCAAACCGATCATTTACAATTGATTGTATGGTAAATCTTGCCAAATTCGGCCAGTACCATTCGATCGATTGTAAACTATCAGTTTGTGTAATCACTACCAAACATGGAGAGCAGTCGTTGCAGGGGTGTCCCCCTTTTCCCCATGTTTGGTAGTGGTGGCCTTTGGGGCTAGCAAGAGTGTCCCCTGCTTCCGAGGTTTGGTGGCAGGGTAATGGGGGGAAAAAACTGACCCTGTGGTGTCAGATCCGACCCGTGTGAACGGGACTGATCCGATGCTGCATGGTCAGAAGATGAGTGGACCTCAAAAAGGTAAGTAGGGTTTGGGTCGGGAGTGTATTGGAGGTGGTGGGGGGTTTAAGTTTGGCCCAAAATTGTCTTTGTGGCCGAATTGAACAGGGTCAATTTGGCTGTGAACAATTGTGCCACGGCCAAACTGTGTACCTCCCTGAGGGACACCCCTGTACCCATATTACTTTTGTCAGGGGTGGGAATCGTTCAGTCCTTTGGGTCAAACATACCGAGGATGGGTGCCTGAACAATTGAATTTATTGTTTTTTTATAACACACCTAATACCATACCTAAGTTCGGAACTGGGATTTGTACCTCTGTTGGCCTGCGTGGACTTGCTTACAAGACCAGCACTTTGCCCTTGTGCTATCCTCCGTTCACCATACTTCCAACAATACTTCCTTTAATATGACTGAATAGCTCCTTTTATTCCATTGATCACTTACATGTGATATGCCTGTTGAATAGATCTCACAGAGAGACACATTTGGCTGCAAAGATTTCCATACATCTGGAATAGTATTCTGCTTGCTCTAAGAACACTCTTGGAGAATCCTTATCTTTGGGGCATGAGGCTCATTTCACTGCATCTACTGGTCTGGTTTTTGGGCAAATTCCCTTGATATTTATTACATGTCTTAGGTAGGCGAACTCTCACACTCTGAATTGACACCCTTGTTTCATACTCTGCCCTCCTTCTTTCGGAATTGTGAACACTTGCCTATGATACTTGTTATGACGGTCCAGGTACCCTTTGAATACCAATATGTCAACCTGGAAACCTTTTCTTAATGGGATATTATGGAATAACCTCCCCATGACCCTTTGGAATAGAGCGGCTACTGAGGCAGACCAAAAAGCATCCCAATTAATCTATATACTGCAAGGGGAGTCACACATGCCGTCAGGTGTTTTGAATCTTGGTGGAGTTCTATTTGGTGATATGCTCTGGACAGGACTAATGTTGAAAAATGTTTCACTTTGCTCAGGATCAAAATCATCTCTTGAACTATGGGCAGGGGATGCCTATCAATCCATATTCTCTCATTTAGGGGTCTAAGAGCTACACAGATCCTTATAAACCCATCTTGTTTCCTAACAGTTGGGGAAACCCTCTTAGCAGCTTTGACTTCTTCAATCAGCTTTTTAGTGCACAGGCTGTTCTATTCACCTTTGAGTTGTCCCTTAAGTAAGGGATACAGTTCTTACTCTCTGTGTTGTGGGTTGGGCCCCCTTTTTAGGATTAAGTTGTGTCGGAACTGCTTCAGTCACCCCATTTGTTATCTAAAAATATCTAGGAACTTGTTGCATATTTCACACTCTATCTGCATAACTGGTTCTATCGCTTTAGGGTCTAGGTGTATTTTACAATCCCTTTGTGGCTGCTAGCTCAATAGAGGTGCTCCATTTCTTGTTACCTATAATTTGTTGTGTATTTTAATTCCCTTGAATTCTATGTCAAGCATTCTTGAGCCTATTGTTTCTATATCTATGCCCCCATAAGGTGTTGGATTAATATCTGGAGATGGTAACTGTTTATGGCCCCACCCAAGTCTGTAAGTCTCCCCTCCCAAGTCTGCCCAGTAGCCTGTCCAAGGATGTTGGAAGGGACAGCCATAGAGCAAGTTCTAAGACTGCAGGGCAGTGCTGCGGGAGCATATGTGGCCCTTTGTAGGGCAAGTACACTTCAGGCAAAGTACTATCAGCGCCCTCAGTGGCTTATTAGCGGCTCAAAACCTGCTTTCAAATGACATACATTCGGAGGGTTCCACTTTTATTTCACTATCAAATTGCTGCTATGATCTTCCCAAATGTTCAATTTGTTTACTACTTTTCGCTGTAAGTTTAATCTTTTACCAGCATGTTAAAATCAGAAGACCCACATAAAACTTGAACATGTACAGTATTATGCTATGCACATATTGTTAGCCAGCACGTTTATCTTGTATTTGTATTTGTATTTATTTATTTGTAATGCGCGCCAGACCCGAAGGTATACGGGTGCAGGAGCGGCAAGGATATTCTCAGCTTAGTTACAGTGCTGTACAGTAATTACAGTGTGTACATAGATTATAGCAGTTACAGCAAATGCAATGACAAACATTTTTCAAAATATACGAATTTACAAATGTCCATGAGTAGGTAGTGTACATGGGTGGGCAGGGTGAGTTATTGGTCATTATTCTTTATCCATTGAATGTAATTGCGTCTAAAGTGGGCGTACGTTTGAGGAGTCCTTAAGGAAGGAGGAAGGGAGTTCCAGTGTTGGGCTGCTTTCACCTGGAAGCTGTTGCTGCCGTTTTGGCTTGTTTGAACCTGGGGACTGAGATCAAGTTGGCATTGGTGGATCTGGTAGGTCGGTTGGTGGTGGATCTTTTTATTCTGTCGACTAAGTAGCGGGAGCTGCATTGTTGAGGCATTTATGTGTTAAGGAGGCTACTTTGAGCAGGATTTTATTTGAGGTAGTACGCCAATTATGGGCTCTTCTCGTGTTAGATATGTGTTCTCTCTTGGGGATGCTGAGCGCTGCTCTGAGAGCATTATTTTGCAGAGTCTGGATTTTGTTTGTAACATATTTATTAGCTCCCAAGTAGAGGGTGTTACAATAGTCCAGTTTGGATAGTATGTGGGCTCTGGCTAAGGTGATACAGCTCTGGGAGGAAAGGAAACGTTTGGCTGCTCTTATAAGTTTGCAGGTGTGGGCTGTGGAGGACGCCATGGAGCTAACCTGTTTGTGGAAAGAGAGAGAGGAGTCTAGGTAGATTCCTAGAGTTTTCACTTCCTTGGCTCCCTTGATGGGGTTGCCATCTAAAATGAACCTAGCGTAATTGTGATCCAATTTGTTTAGGTTATGGGACGAGCCGAGGATGATAAGTTGGGTCTTGTCATCATTCAGGCATAGACTGGGGGAGACCATCCATGCCTGGATGATGGGGTACACCTTGTTCACCAAGGCCAAATCCTTGTTGTAATCTCCCGTCAACGGGATGAGGATCTGCGTATCATCGGCGCAGTTAGTGTAGGTGATACCCAAGCCATCGAGATCATCAAACAGGGGCTTCGTGAACACATTGTACAATGTGGGGGAGACGCATGAACCCTGGGGGACCCCGCATGTGATGGGGATGGGGTCAGCAGAGGCTAGTGAGGAGAAGACACGCATATACCTATTATTTAGGAAGGACTCAATCCAACCGATGGCTTGTTGAGAGAAGTGTGCTGCTGAGTTTAGGTGGTTACAGAGAATTTTGTGATCTACTAAATCGAATGCTGCGGAAAGGTCAAGTAGAAGTAGTAGAGCTGTTTTCCCTTTATCTCTGAGGGTGTCGATTTGAGCTTTCAGATCGATAAGAGCAGTCTCAGTCCCGTGTTGAGGTCTGAAGCCAGATTGTCGGATTCCCAAGAGGTGGTTTACTTCAAGGTATTGTTGTATTTGTAGGTAAGCAGTTTTGTCTAATATTTTGAGCATGAAGGGGACGGTAGTGATGGGTCTATAATTGGTGGGAATAGATGGATCTAGGGAGGGTTTTTTGAGTAGAGGGAGAACCCAGGACTCTTTAAGATTGTTAGGGATGATGCCTGAGGAGAAGGAGGCGTTAATGAGTTTGGTGATAAATGGCGAGAGGTCTCTTGCTGCATCTTTAATGATCTGTGATGGGCAGGGATCGCCCTGGCAGTTTGACGGTTTGAGGCCAAGGATAATATTTTCTACTTCTAGTGTAGAGAAGCTGAAACGGTCAGCTGGGTTGGGTGTAGTGTTATGGGAAGTTAAGAGTATGGAAGTTGGGCGGGGGGTGTTAGAGAGGTTAGTCGAATTGGATATAGATTCCTTCCTGTTTTTAATTTTGATTTGTGAGCCTGCGACTTTGCTAGAGAGGGCGTTTTGGACACTGGTGCACTATTGTTTATCTTTCACACATGTGTCAAGGAAAGGGATTGGTGTTACCAGCTCTTTGATGATAGTGAACAGTTCTTTAGTGATGGATTTGGCCTGGAATATTCTCTGGTTATAAGATTATTGTTTAGCGGCTATGATTTCTTTTTTGTATGTGGCAGCTATTTTATTGAGGATCAATTTGTTATTGTCTGTGTGAGATTGTCTCCAGGCTTGTTCCTTTTTACGTTTCTCTAATCTGAGAGTTTTTAAGTGGGTATAGAACCATGCGTTCAGGTGTTTTTTCTGTTTACTTTTTCTTAGTTGTAGCGGTGTAATGGAGTCTAGAGCTGACCTCATGATTTTGTTGTAGCCCTCTACAAGGTAGTGGGGGTTGGACGTTGCTGAAAGTTGGTTCAGAGTTGGTAAAATGAGGGGGATGAGTTTTTCCGCTGTGATTTTTTTTTTGTTTCTTGTGGGGATGGCAGTAGCTAGTGGGTTGTTGGGGATGGGGCTTGAGGCTTCAAGGGAGAAGGTAATGAGATGATGGTCAGACCACGGTTGAGGGGAGATTGCAGTGATGGAAGCCACACAGTTGTGGTCTGCAACCCAGTCGATGGTTCTCCCTTTGTTATGGGTAGGGACAGACACACCTTGGGTAAAGCCTAGTTCTGACAGGGTATTGTTGATGAGGGTAGCCTAAGGGTCTTTGAGGTCTTTAAAGCCTAAGTTTAAATCTCCTAAGATGAGGCTTTGGGAAGTATTTTTTAGGTTATTTGTAAGGATGGTGGTGAGGTCTTCCTTGAAGGAGCCTAATGGTCTTGGGGGGTCTATAAAGTAGATGAATACTGATGTTTGGGAGTTAGCAGTAGGCAGCTTGACTGTAAGCAATTCACAGGATGTGAGGACGTCTGTAGTGTCAAGTCTGATGTTGAGGGGTGTTTTGGCAATTATAGCGAGACCTCCGCCTCTGGATTCTATTCGGTCTGCTCTCAAGATAGTGTAGTCATCCGGGATAGCTAAGGAGAGGGCTGGGCCAGTGGTTGCATGGAGCCAGGACTCGGTGATGACTAGAAAGTCTAGTTTTTCTTCTTGGATAAGGTCTGCTATATCAATGGCATGGGCTACTACAGATCGCACGTTGATTAAGGCACCTCTGAAGGGCGGGGTGATGGTTTTAGTATGGGTATGTGTGGTGGCTGTATTATGAGGATTATACTTAGTCGTGGTGTTAGTTAGGTTGTGTCTAGGTTTGTTGGGTTGTGTCTTGGCGCGATTGGTAGGATTGACTGTGTGCCGGGCATGGTCCGGTTCGTCAGATTAGTCTGGTCGGTGTCCCTGGCACGCGGTTCATATATTTTGGTAATCTGGCTCGAAGTCTGTCATTTCTGGTGGGAGGCCTTCAGGGCGTAGAGGTGTGTGGCAGTGTGGGTGAGAGGGTAAGTGTTGGCGGTGGGGGGTAGGTGTAGGGCATAATGATAGGATGAGGGGTGCCTGCAAGAGCAGAACTAAAGGTGGAGTTTGCATCACTGGGTAAATAGATCAAGTGGAGAATAACTCTCAGCAGTGCTGAGAAGATGCCTGGTAGGTACATTCTATTGTTTGTACGATAGATGCTAAATGCAGCAATCAAATGGCAAGGTAGGTAAATGCTAAATGCAACAGTCAAGTGGCAAGGTAGATAAATGCAGCAATCAAATGGCAAGGTGGATAAATGCTAAATGCAGCAACCAAATGGCAAGGTAGATAAATGCTAAATGCAGCAATCAAATGGCAAGGTAGGTAAATGCTAAATGCAGCAATCAAATGGCATGGTGGATAAATGCTAAATGCAGCAATCAAATGGCAAGGTAGATAAATGCTAAATGCAGCAATCAAATGGCATGGTGGAAAAATGCTAAATGCAGCAATCAAATGGCAAGGTAGGTAAATGCTAAATGCAGCAATCAAATGGCAAGGTAGGTAAATGCCGCAATCAAGTGGCAGGAGGATAAATGCTAAATGCAAGAATCAAGTGGCTAGGTGGGTAGATGTTAAATACAACAATCAAATAATAGGGTATATGATGAAGCTGAGTGCAACAATCAGGTCATGGTAATACGTAGAATGTTGCATTACATGCATATGAGCAGCAAGTGGCTTGCAAGCTAGGATTTAGCCATGCGTTGCGGCAGATTAGGAACATTGCGTTTTCCTTTATGTGACTTTGCGGGTGAAGTGTGGCATGCAAGCATGGGAGTGTTGGAAGAGGGCGTACTTATGCTGTTCGTTAGTTTGTTGGGCTGAGCAGTACCAATGGCACTGTTAGTTGTGATCAAGTTTTGTCAGGGCCTTAGGTGCCGTGGAGCTGTAGGAAGCGCTACTACATTGCGCCACAGTTACCGTATTGGCCAGGTTGTACGCCTTTGAGTAGCATCATGGTGCCTGTGGATAGGGTCTCAAAGTTCACCCGTACGAACTGCGGTGCAGTGATTTCGTGGGCTTACCTTTGCGAGGTGAGCTTGGCTGCAGGTGAGCACAGGCTCCTGCCTACCACTACTGGAGTCCGCAAGACCTTACTTCTAGATTTTGCGAGATGTGCAGTGATGTGACGGGCTGTAGGTCAGCAAGGTAGGGTAGGGTGGTAGGGTACTTGCCTCTATGCTGCCCGGCGCGGACAGGCGCAGACAGGATCTAGCCCTTATGGTGCTCGGCCCTTGGGGGTGCGCCAGCTCTCGCCTTCCGGTCACACATTGCTGAAGAAGACGGTTGATCCAGCCAATCAGCCTGCGGGTGTTGCTTAGATACCAGGACGCTCTGAGGCGGCCGCCATTTTAACACGTGCCGTCGAGCGTTTGCCAGCTGAGACGCTGGTTGATTCAAATAATAAATGCGGGATTCTGCTTTCAGCTGATTCTACACTTTGTGCAGGAGCTTGGATGCTGTTAGGGTCTGTTTAATATGCAGCAATTGCAGGTCGGCGATGTGATGTTCTGATAGGACAGGCGGTGGGTCATGGGGCGGGCTCCTGCCCCTCCGAGGTCGTGCTGCGGAGTGGATGGATTGGCTATATAACGTGCACTGGATGTAAATATGCTGGAAAATACAGCAAGGCTTGAGCAGTATGGTTCAGTACTGGCTTGTAAGTTAGCACAGAAAATCACACATTAATTGGGCATCTTTTCTTTGTTAACTTTCCATGAAATTCTGGCTAATGTTTGCAGCTTTGAAATCCAGAAGACACAAAGAATGTCAACTTTCAAATAGTGTGTGTGTGCTCAGAATAAAGTTTATTCATGAAGTAGTTGTAAAGTTGCATGTATAAATATGCATTAAATCTACCTGAGAGCAAACGCCAAAACAAATCAATTGTAGGATCAGTACTTTGATTCATCCCTTTATTTCATCAAAATGCCTTCCGTCTAGGCCTTTGTGCTTTTATTTGAGCCACACCATGTACTGTGCTGCTAATAAACATGTGCCAATGAGCTTCACCGCCATGTTAGAGACTCCTGGAAATGTAAGCACTGTCATTTGCAGCGGGACAATCCGATTTATTGGAGGGCATCATACAGCTGACTTAACTCAAATTTTATTCTTTTGGAATTCATCAAAGCAGAGGGAAAACCTATTTGTTGACACCCTCTGCTGGCCAGTACCCTAGGCAGTCGAATAGTTTGCCTAGTGCTGAGCAGAATTCTTTCCTGCAATTTTTTATGATTTTTGCAGCTTACAAGTTGAACATGGATCCAACTCTCCACGAGGGGACCACATTTACAGTCCTTAGCTAGGCATCTAAAAGTTGCCACATAAGTATTCATTTTCTCATTTGCCGCCTAACTGCAGGAGAAAGACCTTCTACTCTTCTCTCCATTGCATGGTACACATCATGGGTATCTCCCGCCCCTCCCCAATAGTGATTTGTTCTAAATGTTCATAAAGCTCAACACCCAAACAATTCAAAGGTATGATTTACTTGTGTTCTCTGTCAAAGTTCTTGCTGCCAATGGCAATCAAATACATATTAAACCACTTTTTCCAGTGTGTTCCCATGATAGTTGGTTCATTTGTGGTTGGCTGAAAGGTAAGATGTAGTTCAATGTTAACTTCCATATCTTGGTAATACAGTACGTTAAAACAATTGATTAACATAACAACTGAACAATAACAAGCTAAAATAGCTACTTCAAAATAACAGGTGGACACAAGAAACTAAAACAATGAACTAAAATAAGTAGCTAAATTAAATACTCACAGCTGTCAATAGCGAGACTCTGGTGTGCCCAGATCTGTCATGCTTCTACTGCTGTGATGATTATTGGGGGATAGCGAGTCCTCTGCTGGCTCTGCTGTACTTTTTTTCTCCCTCTTCAATGGAGCTACTGGTGTAGGATCTAGGGGCTCTGCCCTTGTCCTTATAGATTGCAGGCAGTCCTTTTTCTGCTTCTTCTAGTGAGCTGCAGCAGTCCACTTTATGTGACACTTTGCGGTCAGTGGCCTTCTGTATGCTGGTGTAGTAGTGTTTCTGCCAGCAGCTGTGCATTGGGTGAGTGAAGAAAGTTCACTGGAGCTGCGGTATACCAGGATAGGTGCGCACTCCTGTCATTGATCGAATGTTGAAATAAAGTGATGCAAGTCAGCGAACCACTTTCAGGTAAGTTTATTATACACAGTTACAGGCATGCCTCTTTGAGCCCCTTTCTTGGGCCAACTTCTCTGTAGCTGCCGAGCTCCGAGCACAGTTTAAGTGATGCACCCGCCAGTCACAAGAACAGCATGGGGAGCGCAAGCCCACCTACCTACACATTTCAATGGTTTAGTTAGTGCCACTGAGCTTCTCAGTATCCAAAGGCACGAACATGGGTGTCAAAATCGTAACCCAGGGTAAACACATGTTAGACCTAGAGAGAGCATGGACAATAACCAATCAAGATTTGGCAAAGTCAGTGGATTTACCTAACAAGGACCAATTGGAACAATCAAGGTCATCAATATACCTTCATATTGTGAGATTGTAGTTGATTTATTCATCCACAGGACATTGTTTTGAGGCAATGAGCATAAGTCTTCTGAATCATTCTCACATGCCCACGGTGTGCCTCAAGGATCAGTTCTGGGCCCTGTTCTATTCTCGCTTTACACATAATATCTTGCGGCTGTCATTTCCTCCCTTTTCTTGCCCCACCATTTCTAATCAGACAGCCCCAACTATTTCTTTCCTTCTCCTCTTTCTCTCCTGAAATCCACCTTAATCTTTCTGCTTGCATGGTTGCAAGTAAATCTTGGATGTCCTCCCATTATCTCACCCTTATGCTACAAAGACTGAGGTACTGTCTTTCCATGTCAGCAATCTTTCTCCTCATTTTACACCCTCTTTTATACCCTTTTCACCTTCTAGGCTTCCACTTTCATCCACAGCTTGTAATCTTGGTCTCTACTTTGATACAAATCTCTAATTTTTCACCATATCTCACCAACTGCATGTTCGTGTCGCTTCCACCTCTATAATATTTGTAAGGCTTGTCAATTTCTTACTTTTCAGGCATCCAAACCTCTATTCTCTTCTTTAATTTTTTCCCGACTTTTCTATTGCTCTTCTGTCTCATCTTGCCCCACATAAATCGGTGTTCAACTCTTCCATTCATCTTTTATGTCTTCTCCCATCACAGGACTCGATTACTTCATCTCTTAAAACACTTGGTTGGTTATCTTTACATTCTCAAATTAAATTTAAATTTCTTTTTTTTGTATTTAAATCTCTTCATGGTCTTGCACCCAGCTATCTTGCTGGACTAATATCTTTCTATATCCCTGCACACTCTCTTTGTTGTTCTTCTCACTTTTTACTCTTAGCATCTTGTCCCCTGTGTGCTCAGTTTCGTTTTCGTTCCTTTGAGCTTCTTGCTTCTCTTTATTACTTGATTTAATTGTAACTTGACAATTCTTACAAACAATTCGATTCATCAGTTCATCAACTGACTTTTCTAATAAAATCAAATAGGTACTCTTTCTGTATGTTCCTGATCAATGTCAGGTACCGATTCATGAGTTCAAGGCGCCAACAAATACATTGCAGACAAAATCCAAAGGCTGCAAAACAATGCCCTAAGAGCTGCCCTAAATATACCTAATAGAGAGCACATTACTAAATTCAGAAGAAATGCCCACTGGTTAACGATAAAGGATAGGATCTTTCTCAAAACAGCTTCACTTACATCCAAGTGCCTGAACAATATAGCACCACCATACCTCTCAGAAAGAATAACCAGAAGAACCTCCACACGACCAACCAGATCTGCCAATGCCCATCTCCTAGAGATTCCTAAATTCAAACGAGCCACAGCCGGTGGCTCTAGTTTCCCGACTCTAGTTTCCCGGTGGCCCTATCTTGGAATGCACTACCTCTAGACATCAGAACTGAACAACCTTACCCTAAATTCAGACAAAATATGTTGAACTGGTTACGCTCAAATGACTGGTAACACTCGCCTACCGCACTAGTACTGCTCTAAATACCTGCCACCTATCTCTGTCCCTCTGCTGTCTGGCGGCCTCCTGGCAGTCTCAACCTACTGTGTTACCACACTGCACCTATTACCTACTGTACTACTTGACTGCACTATGTATATGTGACCTATTGCACCGCGCCTTCACTGTTACCTGCAAGTGGTAGCAAGTTATCTCTGTATGCCTGTACCCTTTGTTTTTTTGCTGTAACTAAGCTTTAAGCATACTTGTCCTGTTTGCGCCCAGCTACCTAAGGGTTCGGTGCACATCACCAAATAAATAAACAAACAACAACAACAAACAAACAAGGAGATATCACCTATTCTCCCCAACTCAATTCAGCTTTCCTGTCCCCTGTTCAAGACCAATGATCCGAAGAAGTGATGCTGCTGCTATAACCAAAGGTATTTTCTCACCGCTTATCAATCTAGGCCACCATTCCTCTTCCTCTTCATTGTTTGAAGTCTGCAAATGATTCCCTAGGTAGATGTATCTTTCTTTTCTTAGTCCAGGGCATGACATTAAGAGGTGTATGATTGTTTCAATGCAATATCCACAGCCGTTGGTTGCTGATAATCCCCTAATGGCTAAGATTTCATTCGTTTTAAGGACGTTCAAACGTGCTTTCATGAATGTGGCGCGCACATTTGTATCCGGGAATTTAGTCAGGTATTTCCACACTTCATTTATTTTTTGTGTATTTACTGGTAGGTGCAATGTCAGCTTGTTCTTCAGTGCCGCTTCTTGTGTTTGAATCCAGTCCCATATTTATGATCTTTGTTCTACTTTTGATGGGTTAATCACCAGTTCTTTCTCAGAGCTTCCGATTTCCTCCAGAAGATTTTTGCTTTTTTTTTCCCCAGTTGCTCAGCATCTTATTTCTACCACTTTCCATTTCATTTTTGATTATTTCAAAGATTTTTTGGGCGTGGGATTCGCTGGATCTTACCGTAGAAAAGAAGTGAGTTCCTGTTGACAATTCCCTTAAGCGACATCAAACTTAGTTCACTTCTGATTGAGGTTATTGGTGTGGACGTTGAAAGTTTCAGAACTTTGCGCCAGTAATAGCCTTTAAGTTTATTCCAAAGGTTTTCAGGGATACCTGGCATCGCCTCTGCTCCGTAAGAGATTACAGCGGTTACTTTTGCATTGTAAAAATGTGTTACCGGAGGGAGCGAAAATCGTCCAAACTTTTTGTCCATTGCCTGGTTTGTGTGGTTATGGTCTTTATCTTTGCAAACAGTGTTGCCTGCATAGAAGTTTCGACAGAACTTCTATTCAATACTATTCCCAGGTATTTGAAGCTTGATATGATGATATGATATATGACATTTATAACGTACCTATACACAAGTGTTTCAAGGCGCGACGAGGCAAGGGAGGGGGAACAGAGGCAAGACAGACAACTATCTTACTAGGCCAGGTGTCATTCAGATCGCGCAAGGGAAGGGGGAAAAGAAAAGTGTGGGGCGGAGAGGTAAGTGCAGTACATGGGATAGTAAATAATAACATAAAATAAATAAAGAACGGCCAGCTGGTGGCAAGTGCAGGGTGAGTGCCGACATAAGTGCTGGTTTGGGGACTGTAGGGATACAGAAAACAGTCCACAGGTGCAGGGGTTGCCATGGAGGCAGCGGAAGCGTGCAACTGGTAGGGCTTGGGCCCACGATCAGATGGGTGGCCAGGTAACCCGTGCAGTCACATTATCAGCCAGGACTTCAGCAGGGGGGAGAAAGCAGATGCAAAAAGGAAGGTTTTTTGGTGCTTCCGAAACCGAAGATGGTTCTCCTCAAGTTTCAGGGAGGCGGGGAGGCTGTTCCAGAGGGAGGCCCCAGCCGAAGAGAGAGCTCTACCACCTACCACCAATGTGTTGCTTGGAGAAGCGACTGACCCCGAGGGAGTTGGAGGCAGATGAGCGAAGAGCTCGAGAGGGAAGATATCTAGGAAGAGAGAGTTGAAGGTATTGAGGCCCTGGGCCCAGAAGGCCTTGTAGACGATGCAGGGGGCTTTGAACTTAATTCTCGCAGCCACTGGGAGCCAGTGCAGAGATTTCAGTCCTGGAGAGATACGGTCCCTGGGCTTGAGGCCAGGCCAAGGACAAGTCTTGCAGTCCTGTTCTGGATGAGTTGCAGCGGGCGTAAGTAAAAGCAGGCAGATTTTGAAAGAGGCTGTTGCAATAGTCCAGCCTGGAGAGAAACAGAGCTCTGGAGACAGTGAGCTTCTGGGGGAAGGAGAGGAAGGGAAGAATACTTCTGAGGAGGTGCAGCTGGTAGTGTGACTTCTTAGAGACGTCAGAGATGTGAGGGGAGAATGAGAGTGTGGAGTCGAAGATTACCCCAAGGTTTTTAGCCTTGCAGGTGGGAGCAGGAAGAACCAAGAGAGGCCGGCCAGAGAGCTACAGGAAAGGATGGAGTGGGTGTGCCGATGAGGAGAATCTGAGTCATACTGGCATTAAGGCAGAGGTCATTGGCGGCACACCACTCCTGGATAGCAGATGACTTCGGCGCTAACCCTTAAAATCGGTGGTAACGCTATTAGCGCCGATTTTAAGGGTCCGTTGGATCACGAGTCCAAATACCGCCGGCACCAGTACAGCCGGCGCAAGTACAGCCGGCTGTACAAGCGCCGGCCATAACAGCGCCAGGAACCATTTGCGCTAAAACATCAGCAATCACGAGTCCGGCGTAGGCGCTATTAGCGCCAGAAAAGCAGCGGACAATCCACCGAAAATACCTCCAGCAAAAAGCTGGAGGTAACAGAACACAGGCCACAGCAATAAGGGCCCAGGTGGAACCACTGCAAATCAGAGGCCTACAAACGAGCCACACATGCACAACACACCCTCCCCAACACCATTACACCAGAAGGAGCAGGGAGGAGACAGCAATAAGGGCCCAGGTGGAACCACTGCAAATCAGAGGCCTACAAAGGAGCCACCCATGCACAACACACCCTCCCGAACACCATGCTGCCATTTGGAGCCGGGAGCCTTGATGTTGACTTCTACCTGCTGCGCCTGGAGCTACAGAGGCCAGCCAACCAGGCCAGGGCCTTGGAGTGCAGGGGGCAGTGGGGATGAGGAGAAGGAGGAGGAGAGCAGCACCAGCAAGGTGGCCAGCCATCCGCAGCCCTGGGCCCTGACTGATGGTCAGTTGGTGACAGAATATCGGCTGGACAGGGCAACCATCACACAATCCAGGGTGACATTGGCAGCCGCATAGCCACCAGCACGACAGTACCTCCCCTAGTGAAGCTCGTGTCTGTGCTTCAATTTCTTGGGACTGGCAGCTACCAACATACCGTTGCCATGATGCATGGAATGGCCCAGTCCACATTCAGTGCCATGCTGGGACAGGTGCTTGATGCACTGTTGAATCATGTGAACGAACACATTGCATTGCCAGCCACACAGGCGCACCAGCTGAAGGGTCAATTCTATGCCATTGCCCAAGTCCCAAATGTAATATCAGGCCTGGATGGCACTCGTACCACCCCAGGCACATGAGGGTGCCTACAGAAACCGGAAACAGTACCATTCCCTCGACGTGCAGATGACATGTGGCCCTGACCTCACCTTCAGCCACTGCTGTGCCCGCTACCGAGGCTCCACCCACAACTCCATGGTCCTGCGCAACAGTACCCTGCCGGCGTACATGGAAAGCATCGAGGCCAAAACACATGGCTACTGGGTGAGTACAAATGTATACCATAAAGAATGTCAATCCATAACAGATGGTGCCTGTCACAGAATCCATTATTCCCAATAGGCAGCAGCATTACTGCACAATTCACATTCAAGCACCTTGCACGATAAACCTTGGACATGTCCAACACAGCAGAACACACCCATGCATGATGTAAGACATGTGGCATCACAGTGACATATGGAAGCCCCACCACAATTAAGCCCTTAGTGTAAGTGGCACCATGGCTCCCAACACTGACACAGTACAGAAATCCCACCCTACCCACCCTACAGTAATGGAATTCCAAACCATAAACTGGCACATCCACAAATGCACCACACATAAGTAGGCCAAGTAATGACAATGTACATCCCACAAACACTGTCCCCCAAATGGCCAGGGAAATGCATGGAGAACAGTACAGAATAGTGACAACCACCAAATGCAACATTAGCCAAATGGATTTGCAATGACACATGAGGCAGCCACGTCTGTCATGCAGAAGTAGATGGAAGGGCCCCCTTATCCTGCGACAAGTGAATGAGTACTGTTACATACAGAAACCTAGGCGTACCAAGTGGAGAGTACCCCATTGATTCAATCGTGCCCGTAGGACAACACACTCCACAATGTTATAGGCCGAATGCTAAAAATGGCAAAATGACACTGATTACAGAGCTCTGTACACCCACTGGACTTACCTTGTTGCCATACCGGCTTTCTGTCCCCTGCAGGTGATTCTGGATACCCCCAGTACACGTGGCTCATGACCCGTGTGTCAACCACACACGGCGGCGGAGCGGGCATACAACCTTGCCCATGCCCGTACACGGATCTTCGTGGAGAGGGCATTTGGACTGCTGAAGGCACGCTTCAGGTGCCTCGACCCCACGGAAGGGGCATTGATGTATGCACCAGAAAAAGTTGGCAAAATTGTACTAACATGTGCCATGCTGCACAATATCTGCTGTCGCGGAAATGTGACACTGCCCCCTGATGCTCATGTGCAGTCACCTGAGGATGGGAGTGAGGGCGATGAAGTGCCAGAAGGTGTTGCACATGCACAGAGGATTGGGCTGAGGGAGGGGAGGTTGGCCAGGCAGGGATTGATTGATGTATTATTTTAGAAATGGGTAATGGGTAAATTGGAAATATGTCACTTCAACATTGAATTGCATCAGTAACAATCACTACAGTCCATGCATTGTGAATTTTCTAACGTGATTTATTTACCATCCAACAAACCCCCTGTTGGGGCTGCATTGGGGTGAAGTGAGTGTTGGCCTGGGTCGTCTCCCTTTGGTGCGGCCTCTTTGTGGGGTGCTGGTGCAGGCGCGCTGCCATGGGCGCTGTGTTTGTGTGGCCTCCTCCCCATCATCTTCGTCCCATTGGGATCGACGTGTGCCTGTGGGGTACATAGGGTGTGGTTTGAGTTCAATGCTACATATATTTGTGTGATGAAGGTCATGCCAACAAGTGTGATTGAAGACAGTAACAATCACGCATTCTACTTGCATTCTGTTCAGTCGCCATGTGGTGCTTGTTGTGAATGTGTATGGGGGTACACTGCATGGGAATGTCGGAGTGACAAGATTGCATGTGTGGTTGGGGTGCACTGTGCTCTGGGTTTTGGGGGTGTATTCATGCACACTCCAACTCTACGTAGCTGCCCTATGGCTCTGGAAGTCTATCCCCTGCCCGTGTCATTCATGCACTGCACGTACAGGGTCGTCTAGGCAGCACTACCGTTCTATGGATGTAGGTCTCACTTATGGGTGTATGCAGTATCTCAGACACTTGTCTTCGCATTCATTCACTCAGGGTATGCATGTGTGGTACTTTCAGCTGCATGTATTTGGGGATGGGACTCACCTGCCGTTGGGTTGATGCCAGTGCCTGCCTCCGCTCCACCAATGCCCTCGATGGTGCCAACATCTATCAGGGCTGTCATTTTCTCCTCCCAAGGTGTGAGTTCGGGTGGGGGTGGGCCTCCTCCAGTGGCCCTGTTTGCACTCATGTGCTGTGACAGGATGCCACAGACTTGCACGCGCAGGTCGTTCAGGCGCTTGTGGCAGTCCTCCCCATCCCGGGGCACGCGCCCCATAGCACTGACCCTTTGGCTGATGGTATGCCATATTTGGGCTCTGCGCTGGCCACTTGTTTTGCGCTGCTGCAGCTCCTCGTGGGGTTTCTCAGCCTCCTCGACCAGTACTGCTAGCTCCTGGTCACTGAATTTGGGCTTTCTCACCCTGTCCAGGACGGACTTGCCCCTAGTGCGCTCCTGAGACATGTTTTGGGCTTGGATCGCGTGGATGGCTTCCAGGGTCTGCGATATCCGACGGATTGTGATTTCCAAGATGGCCGCCGCTTTATTTCCCGTTCCTGCGGTGATGCGTTTCCCGCACGCTATGAGCGTGACGTGGCGGTAGCGCACGATGCGCCGGATTTAACGGTTTGCGCTATTCACGCTAACGCCATGGACCGGGGTGCGTGCACGATAACTCGTGATCTGGCGGATTATCCGCCGGGGGCCTTGGCGTAAGCGCTAATTACGTCCGGCGGATAATCTGCCGCATTACCGCCGAAGTCATGATGAGGCCCACAGTCAGAGATGAGGGACGTCGAAGAGGTGGCCGAAGGTAGCCTGAAAATGAGCTGAGTGTCATCCGCATAGCACTGAAAGTTGGGGCAGAGAGTCGCAATGCGGTGGGCAAGGAGTGCCAGGTATTGGTTGAACAGTAAGGGAGAGAGGTTAGACCCCTGGGGGACACCTCAGATAGAAGAGAGGAAGGACCCAAGTTGGACCTGGGAGGGTTACTCTAGCTTGTTACTCTTTCTAGACATGTACCCTCTAGGTGCCACTGATGTTTTTCAGTATGTTTAGATGTTTTTTCCAGTATCATTATTTTTGTTTTCTCTGTGTTAATTTCCAGATCATTATCTTTCGTGTACTGAAGGAAGTTGTTTAACTGACGTTGCAGGCCAATTGTCGTTTGGTCCAATAAGATAATGTTGTCTGTGTATAGGAGACGTGAGATCTTTTCTTCTATATTTGGCAGAAAAGCTCTTGTGTTTTCTTCTAACTCAGTGATGTCTCCCATGTAGGCATTATAAAATGCTCGCGCTAATGGGCACCTTTGTTTAACCCCTCTGGTGGTCTTTATTGATTTCGAAAGTTGGCCTGCTGCATTTAGCCTTACTCTTAATGATGTTTCAGAGTATAGGGTTTTTATAGGATCCATGAGTGAATTTGGACAGTTCCATTTCCTGAGTTTTGACCATAGTTTCCCTCGGTTAACTCGGCCTGCACTAGGTCTATGAAGGCAACAAAGACTTTTGGGTGGCCCTCCATTATCTTAGCCTTGAGTACACTAATCAACATTATGTTGACTGTGGTACCTAGATTTTTTACAAATTCTGATTGGTAGGGGTCCTGACAGCTGCCCTCTTTTGCCCGAGCTAGAAATGTATCCAGAAGTAATGAGCCAAATGGTTTGGCAACCACGTGCAACAGAGCTGTCGGGCGGTAGTTCTTTTGGCAGGTCTTATCGCCCTTTTTAAAAATCAGCACTATGTTTGCGGTTTTCCAACACTCTTGTATTGTTTTCGTGGCAACGCATATTTTGATGATCTCAAAGATGAAGACAGCTCATATCTCTGGGTTAGATTTCAAGTCTGCGTTCGTAATCCCGTCCGGCCCTGGAGCTCTTGATTTTTTGAGCTTCATTAGTTTCCTCAAAATCAGATCTTTGTCAAATTCAAGGTCCCACAGATCCATTACTGCATGTTGACTTAGGTCCAAAGACCCACAAGGGTGTTCAGAAAGGTCAGTAAAATGGGTTATCCATTTGTGCTCACTAATGTTGTTTAAAATGTTTGCATCAGTGGTTTGTGACATATATTTTATTAATCTCCATAAATCCCTGGATTGTCTACTGCAAACCGCTCGGAGCATTATTTCGGAATCCCTTTGATAGAGGACTCGCCGGTAGCCTAATAGGCCCGTTTTGTAGCTCTTAATCGTTGTTGTAGCTAGTTTCTTATTTTCCTTGGTCGGATGTTTTCTTGCTCTTCTCTTTGCTTGTCGCATTATTTGTCTCCTTTCTCATACACTTAGGTTATAGGTTTGAAGGTGACGATCATAGGGATTACTCCAAATATTTCTTAGTTGTTGGGATGGGACAAGGAGTGTCTGGTAATCCACCATCAAGGTTTGGATGATTTGGATGATGTGTTGTTAAATTGTTCGCCCCTACATACTGATTAGTTATATTACTTATGACTTCTTTAGTTAGTCGTAGTCGTGTACTCTGGCCACAAAGTTCTATTGAGGCCTTAGCAGAATAGCAATCCGGTCTTGAGGCTCTCCACAAAGTTATTAGTATATTGTGATCACTTTGTTAGAACACTCTTCCGCTTTCTCTTCGCTCCACTTTCACCTACTCTTTGTTTTGTGATTCTCTGAAATCCCATCTGCTTCAAAATATTTGAGTGATTGTTCTCTGGATTTTATTGTTTATACATTTTTTTGTAACCTTTTGTATGTTATGTACAGCGCTTTGGCTTAAGGCGCTAAATAAAATATAAATAAAATACAAATACATGTATTCATAATGAAATCCCAGCCTTGTTCAACCCTTATATAATTTACATTGTAACAGGTATTTAGGCCTGATCGTGCCTTCTTCCAGCTAATCCAAAGCTTCTCTGAAATCATGATGGAAAGCACCACGAAAGACCTTTAAAAAGAATAATATTGCGTAAAATTACCTATGGCCCTGCCTGCTTTGCCATATCTGCTGTGAAGCTGCCCGCAGCTGCCAAGGGAGCTGCAGTGGGGGCAATTAAGGGCTGAGACATTGAGTCAGAGGCTGAGTCACATATGAAGATTACATGCCTACTGTCTGAGGACTTCGCTAAGCCTAGCACAGTACAACAGAGTCAGAGCTATTGGCTGCTGCAAGCCGATTCTGGTGACATTGGTGGAGGACTACATTGTGCCAGGTATAACCCACCGCCACTATGCTGTTTATAACCTGCCTCAGGAAGTGAATGTGGACTTCGGTAATGCTGACGCATAGGGTGCAGACTGAGCACACCCTTACAAGTGGTCTTGGAGCTTTCTGGTTTGTTCGCTCAAATTTGATCACCTCGGGGCAGGGAGTCAGACTATGCATGCCCTGCTAGCTGTCGGGGCATGCACAGAGTTGATCTCACTGACTGTGCTCCTTTTTGTAAATTGCCCTTGAGTAAACTGTGCGAGCTCTTTGAAATCTATGCTGTCTTGCTACATGGCACTTTTTCCAGTTTTTCTTTTTTTTCGGGTTCTAGCCAATACTTGTGAAACCTGATTCCCTATATGTGGAATAAAATTTTCATTAGATTTGTGTGCATCTTAGGGTAGGTCCTTTTCTTCGAGGTACTGAGGAAAAGCCCATAAAAGCAATGCACGGGATACAAGACAAATTAAAAAAATGATTTATTGTACACTGCTTAAGCAGGGAATTATCCACAGACATGTAACTTGTAATGGTGTGAGCACAGGCTTATATTAAGTTTCACAGCAGGCGAAAGCAACAATTTTAAACAATGCATCTTCGTGATTTGATGGTGTAAAGAATGATATAAATGGATATATTCATTATAGATTTTCATTGGCCCATTATAAACATGTGGTACAACATCTAATGTACATACTAGTTCATTTCTAATGAGGTCATTTTGTTTCACACGCATTACGATTGGTTGAAAAACATTAAACACATGTACCTAATTAGACTGCAATTTCCATTGGTTGCCTCAGTAGGCGTAAGAGTGGAGTGGTATGAATAAATTTGTTAGCAACAATTATCTGCGTGTGAGGTAATCCATGTGACACAAAAATTTATAGCTTTTTAGTTCCATCCAGATTCCTTTCCAGGTTGGCACCAAAAACACTATTCTTGTCATTAAGATCTATGTTACATTTTGTAACTCTTCTTGGTGGGAATGTTACTTGCATGCCATTTGCCTATTCTCATGGCTCATCTTTGCCATGCCCCTGAATTTGCATGCAGGGCTTAGCTGCCAGAGAATTTGGCTCATTCATACACAAAATAGAAAACGAAGACAGAGTATAAAGCTTCCCCTCCCTCTTGTGTAGAGACCTTGTGTCACCTCTTACATTAGTGCAGATGTAGAATAAATGCTGTGCTGAGCCTTGCTCATCCTTAAATGTTAAAAATCTTCAAATTATACAATTATCCAGTGCGTGGTTACACACAATACAATACAATACGTGACAACGAAAAACAGTTTCACATATATATTTCATAGTAGATTGCATTTCCACTATAAAAAGTACACTGTTACTCAATCTATCCAGCACAAACATGTGATGCGGGATTAATAAAGCGGGTGTGCTAAGTATGCATAAAATGCTTTTAACAATATTTCATTCAGGGATTTTTAGTGGGTATGCTAATTCAGCCACTATTGGTGTATCCAGAGGGTGTTCATGTATTCCAGTGTATTCACATATTGGGATGAAGTCTTTCTGTTCTATAGTGGTTATTTAGGGCATTACCCTGTGCTTCAAGCTGAGTATTTCTATTCTCCACTTATTGTCTCACAACCGCATGCTTTCTATGAAATCTTTTTGACACAGGGTGTTTCGGCCCTTATTCGGGTAAGCCATATGGGAAACCAGGTCAGTCTAGTGAAACCGCTGGTGCCAAACCAGTGGGAGGTCAGCAGAAACCCCCATTCCAGAAAACATTTGGTAAATGTTATGCTTGTGGCTCTACTGACCATGTGAAAGGGGATCCCAGATGCAAGGGTAAACCTTCAGGGGTCCACACTGCCTCCTTAGCCTTTATCCCAGAGGGAGAAGTACATATGGTAAGTGGAAATGTTCATCTATTGGCTGCAGACCGCATTGGAGTCTCAGCCAGTGTTTCTTTAATGTCACTGGATCTGTGGGCTGTGGGAACAGCAGAATTTAGATGTGTATAACGTTATTCCAGATAACACGAAATAATGTTACAAGGACAGTGTTCTTGTGAATGGTCAGGAAACCCCTGCCATTAGAGACACTGGGGCCAGCATCACAGTGGTGGATGAAACATTTTTCAAACCTGAGGATGTTGCTAAGGCACCCAAAGGCCCCACGAAGCTTGCTGGAGGCCCTGTCCTGGTGGTTCCAATACTACCAGCTCTCATCCAGTGCAACAATATGACTGTAAGGATACCTGTCAGTGTTCAGAGTGAGGGGCCTGGGAGAGTCCTGTTGGGGAATGACATAAAAACTCTTGGAGTTGTATCAGGCACACCAGGCCTCCCAGTAAAAGGAAGCAGGAACAAACTGGGAAGGCCAGTGAGCTCACGTTAGATGACTCTCAGTTGGTTGTTACAGAGGAACCTATAACCCCCAGTCCACAGGAAGGACAAGCTTCTACTTCCAGGAAAGAAGAGACAAAGGGGAAACCCAAGATATCAGGAAACAAGAAGAGTAGCACCCCTGTGCACAAAACCAGGACATCTCTGAGAGGTCAGTCCCAGCTCACACCAGTGACCCCTCCACCAGCTGAGGCTGAGTGTGAGAAACCACCAGAGGATGGTGAATCAGCTACTGATGACACAGAGCTGGAAGACGACCTACCTCCTGTTGGAGATCTGGATCCTAAAGACTATCCTGAGCTGCAGACTTTGCTTGCAGAAGGTGGCACCTGTAGGGCAGACTTCAGCAGAGGTTAAAGAGGATGTCCTACTCTTGAAGGTCTTCGCCAACAGGCAGCTTCCCAGCTGGAAGGGCAAGAGCTAGGGAAGCACAGGTTGTACTGGGAGGATGGCCTCCCCTACAGTGAACCTATTGAGTATACCCCAGGGGACTACCGAAGACTTGTAGTGTCTCAGGAGGTGAGACCCCAGTTTCTACAGGTGGCCCATGAGATTCCTCTAGCTGGTCACTTTAAGAAGACCAAGGAAAGGATTTCTCTTTTATTTCTACTGGCCCAAGATGGGGTCTGATGTAGATAGATTCTGTAGAAGCTGACACACTTGTCGACATTGTTGATCCCTTAGACCCTCCCACATCATCAGGCAAACAATTTATATTGGTTGTGGTAGACAATGCTACCAGGTATCCTGAAGCAATACCTATGAAGAGTGTTACTGCTCAGGAAGTGGCTAAGGCCCTACTTGGTATTTTTACCAGAGTGGGTTTTCCTAAGGAGGTTATCTCAGACAGGGGGACCAATTTTATGTCCCACTACATACAAGCCATGTGGAAAAACTATGGAGTGACGTACAAGTTCTGAACAGCCTACCATCCCCAAACCAATGGGTTGGTGGAGATGTTTAATAGAACTATGAAAAGCATGATAGGTCCTTTAGAAAAACCCCTTAGAAGAAAGTGGGACCTTCTACTGCCATGCCTTGTATTTGCTCATAGAGAAGTCCCCAAGTAGGGGCTGGCTTCAGCCCCTTTGAGCTTCTCTATGGTCATCTGGTAAGAGGTCCTTTGGCCCTAATCAAGGAAGGGTTGGAGAGTGCTCCTTCCCACAAGCCAGTGAGAGTCACTGACTATGTGTTAGGTCTCCGAAGGAGAATGACACACATGATGACAGAAGCTTCAGATAACTTGAAAGCAGGTCATGCTCTGGTTAAACATTGGCATGACCAGAAGGCCAACATGGTTGGGTTCACTGAAGACCAGCTAGTTCTAGTTATGGTATCTACAAGACCCAGGGCCTTACAGGACAAATGGATTGGCCCCTTAAGGTTGTGGAAAACCTGAAGAGGTTAATTATTTGGTGGATTCAGGCAACCCCAAGGAGGCCCCCAGGGTCTTTCACACCAACCGCCTTAAACCCTATGTCTCTAGACCAGAACTGGGAGCTTTGCTCTTACCATCTGCTCAGGAGGAGGAGGAGAGTGAGTTTCTGCCTGACCTCCTCAGGGGACAACGTTTAGATGGAAAAATAGAAGCAGTTAATCTCTCTTCTGATCTGACTTTAGACCAACAGGAGGAGTGGAAAGCTCTGTTACATCAGTTTGCCCCTCTGTTTTCACTTGACCCCTTGAGGTCAGCATGAGATTCTCACTGGTGAATGGCTACCTGTCAAAAGCAGGGGTTACAGAATGTCAGAACATGTAAGAGCCCACATAAAGGAAGAGGTCAAAAAGATGCTTGATCCTGGGGTAACAGAGCCCTCTACCGGTCCATGGGTTAGTCCAGTTGTACTAGTGCCAAAGGCAGGATCCAAGGAGTTGAGATTCTGTGTGGACTATAGAGCTCTTAATGCAGTCACCACGACTGATGCCCATCCTTTACCTGGGACAGATGAGCTTGTGGACAAACTTGGGTCAGCCAAGCACCTCAGTACATTTGACGTAACCTCAGGCTATTGGCAAATAGCTCTGACAGACCATGCCAAGGAGAAAACTGCATGTTCAACCCCAGGAGGCCTCTACCAGTTTAAGATTATGCCTTTTGGACTAAAGAATGCACCTGCTACATTCCAAAAGATGGTAAATCATGTTCTGAATGGGATGGAAGAATACTGCATAGCATACTTGGATGACATTGCAGTGTTCAGCCCTACTTGGAAGGAACATATTGACCATTTAGGATATGTATTGCATGCTCTTGAGCAGGACAATCTGACCATAAAGGCAAGTAAATGTCAAATTGGTCACAGTAAAGTGGTCTACCTAGGACATGAGGTAGGAGGAGGTGAAATAAGGCCATCGCCTAGCAAGGTACAATCTGTACAAGACTGGGCCACCCCCACTACTGAAACCCAAGTGAGAGCCTTTTTAGGTTTCACAGGTTACTATAGGAAGTTCAACTTCATTGAGAACTATGGGACCATGTCTTCTCCTTTAAATGTGATCTCCTCTCCCAAATTCCCCAAGAAGGTCAGTTGGAATGAGGAGTGCACTAAGGCATTTGAAGGACTGAAGAACGCCCTTTGTCGAGCTCCAGTCTTGAGAGTTCCTGACTCCAACCAATCCTTTATTGTACAAACTAATGCTTCCAATACAGGTATAGGTGCAGTTTTGAGTCAGCTGGATGAGAAAGGCAGGGAACACCCAATATGCTTCATCAGTAGAAAACTGAAGGACACTGAAACAAGGTGGGCAACCATAGAACGTGAGTGTTTTGCCATTGTGCGGTCTTTGAAGAAATGTAGCTCTCTAGCTGGACAGTGTTTTCACCCCTCAGGACTTGTAGCACTGTCCACGTGAAGTCTTCGAAGTTGTGGTTTTTTTCTTGGAAGTGTTTAACCATAGGGGCCTTGTCTGTATTGTTTTTAAGGCAACTTCGATGTTGCATTATTCTTGTCTTGATCTTCCTATTGGTTTTACCCACATAGGGTAGGCCACAACGGCATCTGAACAAGTAGATCACATGCGTTGCATTGCAATTTGAAAAACTCAGTTGGGTCAATTTCTTGCTAGTACCAATATCGATATCGGTACTAGCAAAAAATGGACCCAACAGAGTTTTCGAAGACTTCACGTGGACAGTGCTACAAGTCCTGAGGGGTGACAACACTGTCCAGCTAGAGAACCTACTCAGGAAAAAAGAACAGATGATCTATACCGTTGAGAAGTGATACACATGGACTAAATAAGGCCATAGAGTGGCACAAGAACAAGCAATAAAACAGGTACCTATTGAGACCTTAACCAACTGAGGACTGCACTATAGGGCCTCATCACGACTTTGGCGGTAATGCGGCGGATTATCCGCCGGACGTAATTAGCGCTAATGCCAAGGCCCTCGGCGGATAATCCGTTATTATCGTGCACGCTCCCCGGTCCATGGCGTTAGCACGAATAGTTTGAACCTTTAAATCCAGCGCACCGTGCGCTACCGCCATGTCGCGCTCATAGCACGCGCTATGAGCGCGTGGGAAACGCGTCACCGCAGGTACGGGAAATAAAGTGGCGGCCATCTTGGAAATCACAATCCGTCGGATATCACAGTCCCTGGAAGCCATCCACGCGATCCAAGCCCAAAACATGTCTCAGGAGTGCACTAGCGGCAAGTCTGCCCTGGACAGGGTGAGAAAGCCCAAATTCAGTGACCAGGAGCTAGCAGTACTGGTCGATGAGGCTGAGATACACCACGAGGAGCTGCAGCAGCGCAAAACAAGTGGCCAGCGCAGAGCCCAAATATGGTGAACCATTAGCCAAAGGGTCAGTGATGTGGGGTGCGTGCCCCGGGATGGGGAGGATTGCCGCAAGCACCTGAAAGACCTGCACGAGCAAGTCTGTGGCATCCTGTCACAGCACAGGAGTGCAAGCAGGGCCACTGGAGGAGGCCCACCCAAACTCACACCTTGGGAGGAGAAAATGACAGCCCTGATAGATGTTGGCACCATCGAGGGCATGGTGGAGCGGAGGCAGGCACTGGCATCGACCCAACAGCAGGTGAGTCCCATCCCCAAATACATGCAGCTGAAAGTACCACACATGCAGACCCTGAGTGAATGAATGCGAAGACATGTGTCTGAGGTACTGCATACACCCATAAGCGAGGCCTACATCCATAGAACGGTAGTGCTGCCTAGACGACCCTGTACGTGCAGTGCATGAATGACAGGGGCAGGGGATAGACTTCCATAGCCATAGGACAGCTACGTAGAGTTGGAGTGTGCATGAATACACCCCCAAATCCCAGAGCGCAGTGCACCCCAACCACGCATGCAATCTTGACACTCCGACATTCCCATGCAGTGTACCCCCATACACATTGACAACAAGCATCACATGGCGAATGAACAGAATGCAAGTAGAATGCATGATTGTTACTGTCTTCAATCACACTTGTTGGCATGACCTGCATCACACAAATATATGTAGCATTGAACTCAAACCACACCCTATGTACCCCACAGGCACACGTCGATCCCAACGGGACGAAGATGATGGGGAGGAGGCCACAACAACACAGCGCCCACGCAGCGCGCCTCCACCAGCACCCCACAAAGAGGCCGCACCAAAAGGAGACGACCCAGGCCAACACCCACTTCACCCCAACGCAGCCCCACCAGACAGCAGGAGACTGCCAGCTCGCCCCAACCCACCAGTCACAGCCGCGATGCTGAAGGAGAGAGGTCTGCATCAGCGCCCGACGTGGGAGCAACACCTCCACGTGGCCATCATGCCGTAGGACAGCACTCTCCCAGAAGCAGTGAGGCTGAAGGGATGATCACATCCCAGGGAAGCCCAAGGCCAGGCACACAGCATGCAGGAAGTCGACATGTGCCTGTGCGTCGTGTCTGCACGCCGCAGCCAGATGTGGACACGCCATCATATGGGAGCCCTGAAGACCGGCACTCTGAGCCAGGCAGCCCATTCCAGGCTGGCGCCATGTCGCCATGCAGCCCCCCCCCCGACAGCACACAAGTCGCAGGCCACCACGTGACACACCAGGGGAGCCCTTCGTCACTGGGGCAGCAGTGATGGGCCGACTTGACATCATTGAGGCCAAACAGGCCAGGGTGGAATCGATGGCCAAGGTGCAGAGCCAGCACATCAAGGCTGTCAGTGCATCAATAAGGCATGGGTGCAAGTACATAGCGCGGGACAATGCGCGTACACGCTGAGTTGTTGAACAATGTACTGTTGGGTGTCCTGACCCACGTTTGAGCTATCATGCTGCAACATTTGGTGCTGTGGGCTTAGAAAATCCAAGATGGCCAAAAAGCCCACAAGTGCGCCAGAATCCATTAGAACCACGTAGTTTGTGCGCACACCAAAATGGTTACCTCACTTGCCACCCACCAGTGTAAAGAAAGATCTTTGTTAACAAAATCCACTGTTACTGATGTCAAAATGTTGCTGAAATTGTGGCTCACCGGACCACTTTAAAGATTCAACCCTTTTGTGGGGTTCTACATAACCATTTTACTGTAAGGAGCCCCATCAAAACAATGTTAAGCAAGGATTATTTACTACCATGTAAGAACCATTCCTGTTTGGAATGCATTAATCCAAGAAAGATCCCAAAAATGGATGCAGTACCAACAAAATCCTCAAGGCGGCGCTAGCGGTCTAAACTCTGACAGGAGAACTAAGTGCAGTTGCTGACAAAGGGATTTGACTCAGCTGACTTCAAAGGCTGCATTTTAATTAAAAATTAGCCACCTGCTGTTCCCAGAGGCCAGAAGCCTGGGAAACCCTCTCACCTCAAGAGATTCACACCACAGCCCAGGATATCACATGGTCATAATAACCAAATGCAAAGTGACCCCCTGGTCTGCTGACCTCAACCTCCTGGAGACCACACAATAGGCTATTGCACTTGAATAGAATATATTGATTTTGACTGTTTCCTGTCAACAAAGGCCTGTCTGCCAGAAGACACATGTGATCACTGACCCACCCAAGTTTCGGAGGCGGACTCCAACACTCTGAGAACTGAATTGAAAGCAAAATATATATTTTACAGAAACACTGATAACTCTTTGTAATCAAATGACAGGAATGTATAACTTTGAGAGCCTTCATTTAAAAAAGGTACCTTCGATTCAAGCCCAAACTCCAATTTGTGTGATGTTCTGGGGCAAACCCCTGCTATTTATGTATACTACAGACTCTGTGTTTAAGCTAGAGACATGGTAATTTACTGGAGTATGTATGGACAGGCCGTGTACATGTGTATAAATCTGGAGAAAAATCCGATGTTGCAAAACCCACTAAAAAGCACCAAAGGTTGCCATTTCTGAATGCAAGCCCCCAGGAAGAGCAGAATTGGAACAGGGGCTACCTCATGTGATATGTGATGGGTGCATGTAATTTCAAACCACTGTGTATCTATGAAATATGTCTTTAGGTCAAATATAGATTGTGTGTAAAGTTGACAGGGGTGGGTTCTCTGTATCATAAACAGACCTCATCATGATGACACTTCATTTCATTCCCCCAATCAAGGGGAAGAGGAGGAAGTGGCCAATGACAAGTGGAGAGGGGTAGGGCATAGAAAGCTAGCCTCTCCACCCACTTTCAAAACACATAAAAGCAGACAGTCAGGACAGATAGGGACATGCTATTCCATCTGCTGCGGGACGCTCTGCCGGGAAAATCCATACTTTACCTCCATCAACCTCCAGAGAGCCAACATAGAGACTTCAATCTATCCACCTTCAGAGACCAAGACTTTACTTCAGAATTTGTAGCAGAGAGGTCAACTACAAGCTAAATCCCTCTTTAGCAGGCCTCAAATCATTGCCACTATTCACAGCCAGGCGAGCTGTTTGAATTCTTTGCAAGAACTCTTGCCATTTGTCCGAGAGCAGTGTTGTATCCAGAGAGAGACCAGCTGAACCGGAGACCGCTGTATCCGGACCCACAGACCTGATCAGAACCAGAGACCCAGACCAGACCAACAGAGTAGAGCTGACCCAGACGCTGTGCGCAGAAACCGTCCGTGGCGAGTGAAGAAAACCTGTTGACCAGATCCGTGGCGAGGCCTATTTCTAAATATATTGTGAGTACCTAGCAGAACTGTGCAGAACCAATCTCTTAGTTAAAATAATATAATTCAATCTATTTTAATCTAACCAGAACTGCCTCCCAACTGTCACCTGTCATTTGCAAAGCTGTCACTTGTCATTTTCTAGCTGCAAGCTGTACCTGTCGCTTTGAACTTTTAAAATTTCAAATCCGAAAAACTACCTTTATTTAATCGTCCATATCTCTGGAACCGTTTGGGCTAGGAACTTGGTTTAACTTTCATCTGAAAGCTTAGAATCGACTTCCTACTCCTTATACGTTCTCCGTAATCACGATTCTCTCATTCGCGAATTTTGCCGCGATTTGCGATTTAGCCCGATTTCTTTACTTGTAAAAAGACAGCTGCTGTTGCCTGAACTACTAAATTTCGTTTGCCTCTTAAGAACCATCCCTGAATCATTGCTAGAGTGAGCCTGGACTAATATTTACTAGATACCACTCACCCTGAACCTCTAGAGGGAATTAAAAGCATTTTAGCATATTTTTCACTTCATTGCCAGCACATATAAAAGCATTTTGGGCCTGTGTTTCAAACTTCTGTAGTCTAAGCTTGCTGGGGTGAACTGAATTACATTTGATTGCATTTCTGAGAACTGTGTGCTTTCCTTCCATTTCCTTGCATTGCATAAAGGGGGGAGTGGATTGCCAGAGAAAAGTGATTACATTGTTTTGTTGAAATCATATTGAGTATTTCTGTACTGCAATTTCATTCCACCTTGCATCCATTTGAAACCATAAAAGTATTGTTGCTATCTTATCCATCCTATAACCACTCATCATTGATTATAAAGAAGTGTGCTAGTGCCGGACTATCCATTATTGATTACTGCTCAGATTAAGTGTGATATTCAATTATTAATTTATTATAAAGTGTGATATATATATATATTGTTTAAATTATCAAATAAACCGTTTAAACTTGCAAAACAGAACTACTTCGTGGCTCAGTGGGGTCAGGGGGATTCCAAGAGAGGGGTGTTATATAGGGGTAGTCATCCAGAACGCATGAACTGGACGTAAAGATATATCAATAAGGGTTTCCATTCAGTATCCCAGACTAGGCATTGACTTAGCTGTAGTGTTGAATTGAATCCTCTTACAGTACCGCTGTCCTGACAGGCTTCGGCCAACGAGTGAGAGAGTTGACGGAGGCAGTCTCAGCACTTGCTGACCAGACACGGGAGAGAAACAACCTCATGTGACAGCGCATGATGGCCACCGCTTCAGTCCCTTCGACATCGACCACACCCACGGAGGGTTCCCTAGAGCCATCTCCTAGGCACCGGTCTATGCCCCACCTAAGGGCACGCACACCAGAGGGGCCCGGAAAAGGGAAGCGCCCGCGACCACCCTAGTGGTGCATGGCATCGTTGTTGGTGCCCTGATGAGACACATGTGCCTATCTGCACAGTTGGGGGTAGTTTACTGGGGTGAGGGGGGTTAGTGTGCTGGTTGTTTACTGGGGGGAGGGGGGTTAGTGTGCTGGGTGTTTACTGGGGGAGGGGGGTTAGTGTGCTGGGTATTTACTGGGGGAGGGGGGTTAGTGTGCTGGGTGTTCACTGGTGGGAGGGGGGTTAGTGTGCTGGGTGTTCACTGGAGGGAGGGGGATTTGTTGGATGCTAAATAAATCATGTTAGAACATTCACAATGCATGGACAGTAGTGATTGTTACTGATGCAATTCAATGTTGAAGTGACATATTTCTAATTTACCCATTACCCATTTCTAAAAGAATCCATCAATCAATCCCTGTCTGGCCAACCTCCCCTCCCTCAGCCCAATCCTCTGTGCATGTGCAACACCTTCTGGCACTTCATTGCCCTCACTCCCATCCTCAGGTGACTGCACATGAGCATCACGGGGCAGTGTCACATTTCTGCGACAGCAGATGTTGTGCAGCATAGCACATGTCAGTACAATTTTGCCAACTTTTTCTGGTGCATACATCAATGCCCCTCCTGTGCGGTCGAGGCACCGGAAGCGTGCCTTCAGCAGTCCAAATGCCCTATCCACGCAGATCCATGTACGGGCATGGGCAAGGTTGTATGCCTGCTCCGCTGCTATGTGTGGGTGACACACAGGGGTCATGAGCCACGTGTTCTGGGGATATCCAGTATCACCTGTAGGGGACAGAAATGGGGACAAGGTAAGTCCAGTGGGTGTACAGAGCTCTGTAATCAGTGTCATTTGCCATTTTTAGCATTTGGCCTGTAACATTGTGGAGTGTGTTTTCCTATGGGCAAGACTGAATCAATGGGGTACTCTCCACTTGGTACGCCTAGGTTTCTGTATGTAACAGTACTCATTCATTTGTCGCAGGATAAGGGTGCCCTTCCATCTACTTCTGCATGACAGACGTGGCTGCCTCATGTGTCATGTTGCATTTGGTGGTCGTCACTATTCTGTACTGTTCTCCATGCATTTCCCTGGCCATTTGGGGACAGTGTTTGTGGGATGTACATTGTCATTACTTGGCCTACTTATGTGTAGTGCATTTGTGGATGTGCCAGTTTATGGTTTGGAATTCCATTACTGTAGGGTGGGCAGGGTGGGATTTCTGTACTGTGTCAGTGTTGGGAGCCATGGTGCCACTTACGCAGGAGGCTTAATTGAGGTGGGGCTTCCATATGTCACTGTGCTGCCACATGTCTTACATCCTGCATGGGTGTGTTCTGCTGTGTTGGACATGTCCAAGGTTTATCGTGCAAGGTGCTTGAATGTGAATGCTGCAGTAATGCTGTTGCCTATTGGGAATAATGGATTCTGTGACAGGCACCATCTGTTATGGATTGACATTCTTTATGGTATACATTTGTACTCACCCAGTAGCCATGTGTTTTGGCCTCGATGCTTTCCATGTACGCCGGCAGGGTACTGTTGCGCAGGACCATGGAGTTGTGGGTGGAGCCTCGGTAGCGGGCACAGCAGTGGCTGAAGGTGAGGACAGGGCCACATGTCATCTGCACGTCGAGGGAATGGTACTGTTTCCGGTTTCTGTAGGCACCCTCATGTGCCTGGGGTGGTACGAGTGCCATCCAGGCCTGATATTACATTTGGGACTTGGGCAATGGCATAGAATTGACCCTTCAGCTGGTGCACCTGTGCCTGTGTGGCTGGCAATGCAATGTGTTCGTTCACATGATTCAACAGTACATCAAGCACCTGTCCCAGCATGGCACTGAATGTGGACTGGGCCATTCCATGCATCATGGCAACGGTATGTTGGTAGCTGCCAGTCTCAAGAAATTGAATCACAGACACGAGCTTCACTAGGGGAGGTACTGTCATGCTGGTGGCTATGCGGCTGCCAATGTCACCCTGGATTGTGTGATGGTTGCCCTGTCTACCCGATATTCTGTCACCAACTGACCATCAGTCAGGGCCCAGGGCTGGGGATGGCTGGCCACCTTGCTGGTGCTGCTCTCCTCCTCCTTCCCCTCATCCCCACTGCCCCCTGCACTCTCAGGGCCCTGGCCTGGTTGGCTGGCCTCTGTAGCTCCAGGCGCAGCAGGTAGAAGTCAACATCAAGGCTCCCGGCTCCAAATGGCAGCATGGTGTTCGGGAGGGTGTGTTGTGCATGGGTGGCTCCTTTGTAGGCCTCTGATTTGCAGTGGTTCCACCTGGGCCCTTATTGCTGTCTCCTCCCTGCTGGTGTAATGGTGTTGGGGAGGGTGTTTTGTGCATGGGTGGCTCCTTTGTAGGCCTCTGATTTGCAGTGGTTCCATTTGGGCCCTTATTGCTGTCTCCTCCCTGCTCCTGCTGGTGTAATGGTGTTGGGGAGGGTGTGTTCTGCATGGGTGGCTCCTTTGTAGGCCTCTGATTTGCAGTGGTTCCACCTGGGCCCTTATTGCTGTTGCCTGTGTTATTTTTCCTCCAGCTTTTTGCTGGAGGTATTTTCGGCGGATTGTCTGCCGCTTTTCTGGCGCTAATAGTGCCTATGCCGGACTCGTGATTGCTGATGTTTTAGCGCAAATGGTTCCTGGCGCTGTTATGACCGGCGCTTGTACAGCCCGCTGTACTTGCGCCGGCTGTAATGGCGCCAGCGGTATTTGGACCCGCGATCGGACAGACCCTTAAAATCGGCGCTAATAGCGTTACGGCCGATTTTAAGGGTTACCGCCGAAGTCATGATGAGGCCCTATAACTGTAACCGACTTCCAGTATCGAGACTATAACCAAGCCGAGTCCAACTAGATAGCATAAATCATCAGTAGATGGTGACTGCACTCCTTACCATAGTCTTACCAAGTTACATATACCCAGCCACTCACCCATTAGTGGACCTGTATTATTAATGCTGGTCATAAAAACCTATATACATCTGGATAGACCACCCAAGCCTAACGGTACTCCCCTAGACAAGCAATGATGGTGCAGCTGCATTGGGTAATCAACACGTAATATGTCCACGGTCCCCTGTCCAAGGAATTATAAGAGCGTACAGTACGATCCACTCCACTATAGAAACTGTGTATTGGGAGCAGATACATCATGAGACGCGTAGACACTGCTGTATATGTACTATCTGAAGCTGTGGGCTTGCGATGACGTCATAGCTATGAATTATGTTTTTCGATGGTAAAAATCTTCATATTGTTGTAGCCCAATTTAACCCCCTGAGAAAGGTAATGGTTGGGCATGTTGATTTGGATTAGAAGAATGAACATTGATTTTGTTTAGGGTGCCCTGCCTTAGTCACGAGAGGAGCACACAATTTGTTCCACTCAACCACAGGGGTCCAGTACCGCGACCAGCTACTTCACGACACACGTAGCTACTCTTTAACATGCATTACTCGTAATAGTGTGCTCGCCATGACTTGATACGTTAGTAATATGTATTTCGCCTAGGGCTTCATCCTACACACAATCAACATGAGGTAGTGTTTGTAAATTCATGCTCTGAACTGGCTGCACTTGCCATAGCTTTCTGGAGTATACACAAGACAGAGAGTGCTTGGTCGGGTGATACACAAAGTGGTGACCCAGCACCAAAATATATTTACGCCAGTACATATACATCGTGATTATGAGGTCTTCAATATAATTAATGTGGAGCGAGATCCTGCAGACATGTGCAGATATCCCCTTATCATGAACATCAGGCCACTGTAAGATGGTGCTCCACAGTATGGGACGTGCTGGCGAAATATAAGCTGTTCATATGACTCTTAGCGTACATTTTACTGTGGCAACTGTTGCTACCATGATTAGATGCAAACCGCTCGAGGCCACTGTAGCAGCGCCACTCACAGAGACGAAGAGCTGTCTCCTACACCCAACAGTACGGAAGGTGAGCAACCCTTAGGGGTACACTTCAGCAAGTAACTCAGAATCAAGAAAGGGAGCGTTAGTCAGACCTGTCCCTCTTCATTTTATGTAGCTATACCGACGATTGATGAGCGCTCCTCATGCCACCGGCTTTTACACGTGCACACCGCGCTGCCTGAATAGCAAAGCAACAAACAAGGTATTGTCACTGGTCCCTCTCAAATGTAATTCCATACCGTACACTGAGATTCAATTTAGATTATGGGCATGGTTGTTGTTTACACCATACCTTGTGTTCCTGCAGATTATTGCCGTGCATAAGGGCACCGCCAACCAAGCCAAACAGAGATGCATATCTGAGAGACTTTTTTCGCCCTTATACACCAGAGCTGTGGCTCTTCCTCCCTAAGAGGTGAGTTTTTCCCCAATCTATGAACTGAGGTCCGTTTTGTTACAGATGGACGAGCATTCTGTATAGCTTGCAGGGATATCATCCCTCTGGCAATGTTTTCTAATGAAATGGAAGGCATACTTCATATATGCTTCTCTATCTAATAGGCACAAGGAAGGACGCACATTGCACCGACCTCCATCACTCGTGGTTGGCCTTGTCCTCTTAATACACCGACGCAGGTAACTTTAAACCTTCTGAGGTGTAATTCTCAATACATGAGTTGACTTGACCCTAGAGAATTTATAGCTCACCCTAGTCTGTTGTTTTATTTTTGTCTGATAGGATAAGGAAGAAAGAAATCCCTCCACAAGCATACTAGGGAAGTTCAAATGCTTGCAGAAAACCAGGGTTCTACTCCTGATGAATGTTCTGGATGGATCACCTTTGTGAACTGAAACATGTTGAGATTATACTGTTTACTAAGAACACAGTGAAAATTGATGCAATCACAGAGTTTTATGCAACAAATTCTATGTTTTTCCAGAATAGTTGAAACTTAGAAAACAAAGGAACACACAAGCTATGGTTGCTATGATACCCTGGCCACAGAAGTGGCTTTTTGCTTTTTGGAATGTGTTTAACCAGTGTACAATTAATTTAAAGCTTTGGTTTTTTATGTGATTTTAGAAAATGTGTTCTTGAAATGGTCAAACATATAAATGTATAACGATTAAATTGGTTTTTAACCACTGAAAGTAGACCCTTTCAGTTTTTCCCTTACCACTCAGACTTGCCTCTATTTTGCTCTGTGTTCCAGAGTCTTAAACAATGACATATATGTCTCGTTATGGCCCCTTATGTGCGGTAGTGCAATGTGCTTAGACAACACCTTTTCATTCTTATTACTAACCTCTCAATGCTGGTGCTCAGCTTATTCTTTAGGAGTCCTGTGCAGTCATTTCAATTCTTCTCTTTAAATTCTTTCTCCCACGTACAACTTGTGCTAGCGCAGCACATATAATCACAAATGCATTCAGTGTGTTTTATATGTGAATTATTGCATTCCCTCAGGCTCCTGGTGAATTCTATGGTCAAATAAATAAGATAACATTTGTATGGGGTGACATCACAGGTTGTCTTTATTAATTCAGCATTCGTATAGACGTGTCTGTGTTTCCCACTATCTCTAAAAAACTTGTGCTGTTTGGTTTTTGCATAACAATTTATTATAAAAGAGCCCTTGCACATGCTTATTTAGTCCACATATGGCAGTGTGGTACTATGCTCATTGGATCCCTATGAATATGTTTGGGCATTCCTTTTTCTCCTACAACACAGTCTTCAGGTTTGGCAGCATGAGAACACAATTTTTTATAGTTACTTTAAGACTTGGATATGTGTTTTGTTAAGTTTGCGTCCTCTCTGCTAATCAGTGCACCATGTCCTGTCCTTGTGCCCACTCTGACTATCTTTTTAAAATTGCATTAATATGTCACTGCTGGGAGCTAAACTCCTGTGACCAAAGGCTGTATTAATTAATCTGGTGTCATGCTGCCACCTTCATACAATGTTGCAAACTCAGGAATGAATGTATATGATATTTTGCTCTGAGAAAATGATCCTGTGCTTCAAGAGAAACTGGCTCAACTCTGGCCTGTGTGTGCATTGCATTTAGCTAAAGTAAATAATTCCTGTAGACCTTTCTAGCTAAACGGTATGATGCTAATTGAGCTAAAGAGCACATGATTATATTTTATATGCAACATATAATTTATATACTGTGTGTACATGTTTGCATAAAAACCTGACTGCTAGTTCATGCTTAGAGTAAGAGAGAGAAAAGCTGCCTAGGTATGGAAATCTCATGAAATGTGTTTAGCCAATGTAAACTGGCAGCACTCTTTTGTTTCAAAACTCTAATCACCATTTTCTAAATTTCTTAAACAGAAGCAAACTGCTGATATGCTACGTTAAGGCACATGTATGCTTGCCTATATCATATTTCATTTAGCTAAATAAATATATGGCTGTCATTTTCTGTTGGGCCTACGTGTAAGTGCCTGTTACTAAATGGGCTTGTTTCTTTGTTTTTCTCTTCTCTTCTGTGTATCTTTTGAGGCGGGCTTCCGCAGTTTTGTGTTGGTTTGATGTGCTGAATAGGTGAGTCCATAGTTACATATTCCCCTACAGCTTACATCGGTTGATACGGTAGTTGTGTAAATCATTTGCATCAAGGATAGTTTTTGTCTGGTTGTGTGTTTTAAATCTTATTTCTTTGGTGGCCTGCTACGGTGACAAGGGGGTAATTAGGATCAAAGAAAAGCCACCCAGTGTCCACCTAACAATAAAACATTTAGGAGGTCAGTACAGTTCACGAAAAGGATAGATGAAGTTAATGAAAATATCAATGAAATAGCTAGTCTCCTTCAAAACATCAAGGACCCTAATCCCACTAGCACTGCAATAGATACGGCTACCAGTAAAAGGCTCAAAGCTAAATCGAATTATGTGGGCAGTCAATCGAAGGAACTGCTGGATATTGGCCCCACAAGCATCCAAGCCAGCACAAGTACCAACCACAAAGAGATGAAAGTATTGCAAACTGGCGTATCCTCATCTGGCAAAGACCCCAGACATGGTGCTAACATGGATAAAATGACCCTGCCTGCCCTAATGAATGTAGGGAGAACTCTTTCCAACTATAAGCTATCGCATACCGTGTTACAGGTAGAGGGCAAATGCTACAAAGTTCCTGTAGAGGTATTTAGTCATGATATCAACGGGGGGTGGCCGAGGCGGTGGGGCTCAGAAAGGGATGAATGGGGATGGTGTTTTTCTACCCTCAATTTATCCAGCTGAAATTGACATTTATAACAGATTGGATCCCTATTAACACATGGAACGACAGGGGGGGGGGTTGCTAGCATGCTGGGAACTTCATCAGAGTCTAGCGAGGTTGAGGAATTACATCATTGTTGCAGACATTGTAAGGAGCTGAAGTTAGCAACATACCATCTTACAACCGATAACACAGCCATACACAAGGAGCTTGATTAGCTTAAAGCTAACATAGTCATGACTGGCAATGCCATAGAGGGGGGCATCATAGGTAGGACTACTGCTGGTAAAAAGTCTGGGAACTATGAAAATAATGAGGCTTCCTCCAGGGCTGACCCTAATATTCGTACTGAAGGTGGGAGAGTTATAGATGCATTTGTGACAAGTAACCCCCCCCCAGCTATTCACTGCAGCAATGCTAGTACCATATCCAGCGCTCTGCCCAACTGAGGAAATTCAACAGAGACGTTAGTTCCGCCCTCTAAGCTTATGAGCTCAGTATACCTGGTTAACGTTCCGAAAGTGCATCAGAAAGGTTTTGAAACTCTAGAATCTCTGAAAAATAAAACTATCCATAAGGAGCGACTCAATCAACTGTTTCCATTATCCCTGCCCCTTTAAGCAGAATAGATATCACATCCAGGTAGAACTCGGAGAAAAGTATTTAGTTAAAGGCCTGTTAACAATGGAGCATACAACCTGAGCCCCCTCTAACGTGAAGTTATCGATAACCGTTAGCCCACCAACGCAACCAGATGGACATGGGATGATTTAAATATGTGGTATTGGGGAGCAGGAACTGATCAACAACTTTAGGAGCCCATAGACTCTCCAGTTGTGCAATACCTAGCTGAAATATCAATGTCAGGACAGGGAAATGCTGCGGGGTTGCCATTTGGGACTTCAGTGTAACACAGTCTGCACCTCGACCTGAACTTGGTTGCCCCAGATTCTGGACTGGACAACCTGGGGAGTCAGTGGTGCTTATTGTTTCTTGGAATGTTGCAGGTTTAAAAGGGTTCTTGGGGGACACAATAGTGTTGTACCTTAAACTACACATGGGCATCTTACAACTTGCAGAATTGCTACACAAATGAAAAAGTGAAGGCCCTGATAAATGTTTTTCTGCGAGAATAGGATTGAGAATGTGATGTACTTTCTTTTTATATGCCCCTTCTATTTTGAAAAAGGAAAACATGCCTGAAGCTGCTATTCTGGACGATAGCTATTCGAACTACCCAGCAAGCGATTGCCCTCTACTTTAACTCCAAGGATGATTATCAGTTCATTCTGTAGCTAATTACTTCACATGGACCATGAGGAAAAGATTGCATACGATCAGCCGATGTTCTAGTCTTCCGTGCATTTGCATGAATTGTGATTAACACTATGGGCCTCATCAGGGGTTGGGCGGTATCCCGGCGTTAATACATCCAGGCAGAATTAGAATTACTGCTGTGGATGGGATGGAATTAGCGCTGGATCACAACGTGTCATGATGTGCACACCTCATTGACGGTAACGCTAATTTTGCTAGGCGGAATTAGTCACGAAACTGGGCACTCAGCCAGTAAACTGCCGTATCTCAGCACATTTACCGTTACCGCTGGTAAATCGGCGCTGTTAGCGCCGGCGGAAATAGCATAATCGCCGGAACGGGAATCATGGCAATTCCTGCCCAATTCGGACCCAAAAGTCACTGGCATCATGTTGCAAGAGAGAACTAGAGGGAAGGTGCCCGAAAACCAGTTTAGGAAGCCAAAATTCAGTGAGGAGGAGCTACAAGTGCTCACTGATGAGGTGGTGGGCCATTGAGAGGAACTTTATGGCAGCAGGCAGAGGAAAATTTCTGGGCAGCAGAAGACTGCAATCTGGCAATCTATAAGCCAGAAGGTGGCAGCGGTAGGCATGGTGCCCCGGATGCAGAAGACTGCCGTAAACAGTGGAATAACCTTTGGGTCAGAGTGCAGGGCCTCCTCTCCCAACACAGGCAGGAGGCCATAGCTACAGGGGATAGCACCACAGAGCCCCTTGCCCTCCCACCATGGGAGGAGAAGGCAAGCAACATCCTCGATATGGAGGTGATCGAGGGAGTTGGCAGAGCAGAGGTGGGTGCCAGCAGCCAGGAGGAGGAGGTCATCCCCCACCCAAGCACATTGCAAATGATGAACCAAAAAAAGTGTCCCTTAGCACCACGTGTACCAATGGACTGGGACATATGCCAGCAGGGCCAGCATCAGGCCCGGCCAGTCAGGGGGACCTGAAGGGGTGCCACATCATCTCCCCACCACAGAAGCCTGGGTGAAGGCCACCAAGTGCACCCCTGAGCTGGTGTCGGTTGTGAATGGGTGGCATGCGGCCTATCCAAGTGCAATGCAACCCAAGCCCCTGCTGGCACTGGCTGTGCCAGCAGGAGTGTGGTGTGCGAGTAAACACGACACAGCGCAGCTGTCACACTAGCATGTGCCTGGCCCTGTTGGGCAGCTCCATGGCATACGAGCCAGATTGCAGTGTTGGACCCCCTGCACCGTCAGGGGTGCAGCAAACCTAACAATAAACCAAACTGAGCACCGCTGCTGGCTCCATAGCAGAGTCCCGTGTAGCCATGGCAGTGCCCTGGATCATCCAACTAAATCCACTCCCCCAGGTGTGTGTCACCAGGGGATGGCTGGGAGGGGCCCATGAGCACAAACAATTGCCCATTGTGTTGCTGAAGCAAAGGCTGGGCCTAGATACCCTCACATGTTCAAAACAGTACACCACAATATGCATGACCATGCAGAGCCTCTTGTACGCATGGATGACCAAGCCATCTGCCCCTGCATGAGCAGGCCACCTTGGCCGCACAAGGGCAAAAGGGCACCTGGCCATGGGTCAGACACACACAGCTGCAAATAGAACCACCCTGCTGTGGCCACATGTAATGGCCCATGTACATCCTCCTTCTGGTCATATGGGCGGGGTGTCCCTCTGATCAAAAGCATGTGTGACTTGCATGCCAATGAACGGGAATGGACTATGCCTGACAACATAATAACTGTCCCCCTGCTGGCTCTCAGCTGGCTCAGGATGAGGCAGAGGAGGATAATGGGGACAACTGGGGCCTCCAGGAGGGCATCAACGTGGACAACAACCCCTGACGGGCCATCTGACGTGAAGTGCAAGTGAAAGGCACAGCATGCCACACCAGGTCCCAGCAAAAGCATGCCTGCTGGTGCCAGCCTGGGCCAAGCCCCCGCAACCACATGCCTCTGGGTGCACTACTGCAACTGTACCCCAACAGCCGGCCAAGGTACCTGTGACTGTTGACACAGCTGCTGGCAGGTGTGATGAAGCCATCGTGGAGCAACACATCCGACAGGCACATGATGGCTGAGCATGATCAAGCCCAAGGCAGCATGCAACATTGCCAGCAGGCACAGACACCCGAAGTAGACACAGACAACCCCTCGTATGGGTCTCCTTGTTCAGCCCAAGCTCTCCATATAGCTCACAACCCATTCCACAGCCTACCCCTAGCCACATCATCATGCAGAGGCTGGATGCAATGGAGAGGCACCAGGTTGAAATGGATGCAATTGCCAATACTCAATCCCTCCACCTCAAGGCCATCCGTGACTGCATGCAGGGTGCTACACAGCAGATTGTGTGTAGAATGGAGCACAACTGGACACAGGCGGCTGCTACAACTGCAACACTGACAGTCTATGGGCAGAGCGTAAGGGAGCTCATGAAAAGCATCCCTGCCTTTGCCCAGGCCATGCAGCAAAGCATGGAACTGACTCTGCAAAATACCTGGGTGCCAGGGTTTATCCTTTCTAGCTCGGCAACACTTACGGGAGGGTTCATTGCCGAGCACACCAAGGCACTGTTTACAGTGCAATCTGGGCCCTAAGTCACTGGGGGAAACCCTAAAGTGGAAGAGGCCACACAAGTTACTCTGTCCTAATTGTTAGTCACACTGGGTGTGTTGGGTTGGTGTTGTGGGGTGGTGGAAGGGGTAAGGGGGAAGGTGTGTTGTGGAGTGTTGGGTTGGTATTGTGGGGTTGGGGAGAGGGTTTAGGTCGAAATGACCGAAAAAAAAGGTTGAAACGACCAAATGTTCTAAAAATGCTACCACCAAAGGATCGAACACCAAAAGTTCGATCCTCTGGTGGTAGCATTAAAAAAAAAACAGGGGCTGCGGGGGTGTCCCCCGCATTGCCCCTCTCACTATACTTTATGGTATAGCGAGTGGGGGCTGCAGGGGACACCCCCGCAGCCGTCCGTTTTAAAAAAGAAAAGGACCCTGCAGCGCCAGTTCCCAATCACAGAAGTGAAAGGGAACTGGCGCTGCAGGAACCAGCGTGAAGGTGAAGGTAAGTGGCGGGGGGGGGGTGTGTGTATGTGTGTGTGTGTGTGTGAGAATGTGTGTGTGTGAGAATGTGTGTTTTGGTAATTCGAACATTTCGTTTTCAGATATTTCAGCCTCGATAATTTCCCCTTCGGTCAAATCACTGGGATTCGGGGAGAGGGCATAGTTTATCCAATTCCACATTAAACCATTGTTTAACTGAATCAATGCAAAGACATTCATCATTCTGCTCATGTGTTGAATCATACATATGTGAGTTCATACAGTGGTGCATGGGAGGAGACATGTCAAATCATCAGAAAGAATTGTCTATCAGTTCCTGTCGGACCACTGAACCAGCTCTGACATCACATCAGCAAATGCATAGAGACGCTTCTACTACAGGCAGTTTGTCCTCCTCCTCAGGGGGTGGCATATCCACATCAGGGGGTAGAGGGACATTCCTCCAGAGGCAGATATTTTGCAGCATTGCACACACCAGCACAAATTTCCCAACTTGGTCCAAGCAGCGGAAACAGGCCTTCAGGAATCCAAAGGTACGCTCAATACAGACCCATGTCCTGCTGTGTGAGTGATTGTAGGCACGCTCCTGTGATGTTTGTGGATCCTGCACAGGTGGCATGAGCCAAGGCAGCTGTGGGTATCCGGAGTCACCTGCAAGCATAAGGTTCAGAGGTATATGCCACTGTGTATTCTGTGGGTGTTGCCATTCAATGCATGATTTCAAGAGGAATCATGTTTATGCATATATGGCTTATTTGCAGGACATGTGTTTATTTCACTGCATTTGCATGTTGTATCTTGAGCTTTGTGCATTGTAGTGTGACCACATGCACACTGTTGTCTTGCGGCAGGTGTAAATTCTAGGGTCTATCGTTGTCATGTGAGGATGACATAGTGACTGTCTTGTTTCTGTATATTGCTCTTGTGCATGTGCACTGATGGTTGGTTTCCCAGGTCTCCATAGGTTTCTGGGGGCAGCAGATCTACATTGATGGCTGAGTGTGCCTAGATACTGGGCTGTGTTGCTGGCAGGGTCATTGGTGTGGGTTGTCATGTCACACATTGAGCAATGTTGATTATGGACCTATCATGTTGCATTATGGTATCTATGTTTATGTGTTTGTGTTGGTAGTCCTTACTGTTGTTGTTCATCAGCATATTCATACAGGTACGCCCACCTGTTCTCTGGGGTGTACAGTGTCATAAGTGCCAAAAGAGGGCAGGTCCTACATGTGCGTTTCCTTGTCAGGGCATGCATTCTGACTTTGTGTCCATGCAACGCCCCTCCACCCCCCGGCTCTATGGTTGGCTGCGCTATTGTGTGAGGCCACCTTTACTCACCCACTATCCACGTCTGTTGCCCTCTGTGCCTATCCATGTATCCAGACAGTGTACTATTGCGTAAGCCCATGACATTGTGGGTGGCACCAGGGTAGCGGGGACAACAGTGGTTGATGTACAGGTCAGGATTGCAGGTCAACTGCACATTCAGTGAGTGGTAGTGCTTTCTGTTGTGGTACACCACTTTTTGTGCCTGGGAGGGACACCAACGCCACATGCGTGCAGTCCAGGGCTGTTATGAAATTTGGCATGTGTGCAATGGCATGGGGTTGTGCCTTCATGGCATGCATCTGTGCTGGGGTGCTGGGCAGTGAAATGTACTGCAAAACATTCAGCAGGAGGGCTTCCAGCACCTGGAATAGCACAGCACAAAATGTTGACTGTGCCATGCCTTGCACCATGGCCACGGAGTGCAGGAATGTGCCAGTTCCTAGGAATTGCAGGACAGATGCTAGCTTTAGCAGTGGGGGCACAGCTGTGCTGAGGTTTATCCTGCTCTCTAGGTCCCCCTGGATTGTGGTGAGCGGCTCACTTATGGTTTCCCTGTTGAGGCAGTGCAGAGTTACCAGCTGACTGTCTGTGAGGGTCCAGGGTGAGGGCCTGACCCTGGGTATGGGTGCTTGTCTTACCTGGTGTCTCCTCCTCCTCTCTGCACCCTGTGCCCTGTGCTGGCTTTCCAACCACCAAGCAGCTGTATGTCCCATCTTGCAATGTTTAGTGGCAGCATGTTGTTGGGAACTGTGTTTGGGGATGGTGTGTGACGTATATAGCCATCTTGAGTGGATTGGGTTCACCTGTGGCTTCATTTGTGGCACCTGTAAGCATTTACCTCCACATGGAGGCTGGAGGTAACTGCGCTTCGTTTTCAGCAGTATTAGCGCTGTATTTCGGTGCCAATTCCATTGTGCCAGGAGTTGTGATGTGTCGATAATTGCACTTTCCTGTAACAACGCAAATTCTGCGGGCTGTCAATGCACCGGAAGTATTTGCGCCGGTTGTAATTGTGCTGGCTGTAATACAGTCAACGGTATTTGCGCAGACTCATGATTCAGCGCAGCGGTAATTGCGACTGTAAATCCATTACAGCCACTTTTAAGGTTCCCCGTGAGGGTCGTGATGAGGCCTTGTGTATTTTATACTGTATTTTAATTGTCTGCGCCAGGTGAATATTTCAGTCAATTGTTTTCCTTCCCGTCTACTGTTCTATTGTTACCACATGCACTGTCTAAGGAATGCATGGTATCAACTTTAAGACACGCCACAGTTCAAGGGTGTTTATTGAACTTCAAAAAGGGTTTGAAAAATGCCCATCTAATCCTAAATCTAAAGATGGGAGCAAGCTACAACCATCAAATAATAATAACACAGTCCTAGTGGTGTCTTGTCAAAACAAAAGGGCCTATAGTTAAAAACCTATTGCCAATCCTTACCTCTAAATACAAATGGTGTAGTAAACAATGTTATATAAAAGAAAGAAGTGTTCAAGAAATGATATTTCAGGATATTCATGCCGTTGGCCTCCTTCCCCACGTTTTCAGCACTGGAAAAGGCAGCACACTTGAGCTTAGTACAGTCTCTGGCTTCTCTAGCACAAGGGTGTAGTTCAAACATTAGCATCAGGGCTTTCTGTGTCCATTCTTTGCCTTTCAAAGTCTCTTCTTGCACCTTGGATCCCACTCAGTCAGGCTCAAATCCCCTTTAACACAATGCTCTTGGATTTTAATGTATCCAATTTCTCAGGTGATTCACGGTTCACCACGGATCCCCCTCAGCCGGTCTCAGATTCGTTTTAACACAATGTTCAATCAGTCTCCCTCTGCCGGTCTCAGACCAATTTAATTCACTCTAGCACAAACTTGCTTTAACCCAAAGCTTTCAATTGATCTCCCTCATTCAGGCTCAGACCAACTATGTATCCAATTTCTTAGGTGATTCACGGTTCACCCCAGATCCCCCTCAGCCGGGCTCAGATCCATTTTAACACAATGTTCAATCAGTCTCCCTCTGCCGGGCTCGGACCAATTTTATCTACTTTGTCATCAACCTTATTTTTTTAACTTTATTTTGGGGTTTTTTCTCCAAACGTGGTACAACTACACACCCACATTAGGCTGCATTCAACTGAGCGTGTTACCTCTTTCCAGTCCGCCCCCACTTCCCCCCACCCCCACCTCCGCTTATTTCACAGTTTTTTGCCCTCAGAGGTATTCTTCCTATTCCGCATCACGACTCTGGAAGCTCAGACTCTAGGCCCAGTCGTACTCCGTGTTGTTCTTGATTACTTGTTAGATTCCTGCTGGAGAGTTCGGGGTGTTTGCTGCTTCTTCCATTAAGAATAGTATCATTGGGCCCCAGATGTCCGGGGTCTTGCATGTAGAGGTAGTGATTTAATGAAGTCCGACTCCACATCTTGGCAGTAAAGGATGTCCTTACGCCAGTTGGCTATAGTGGGGGGGGCCTCGGCCCCAGGACATAGCTATTCTCCTACGGGCTAGCGTTAGTAAAAGTCCATCTAGTTTCCTGATTGGTGCTGAGAGGAGTCTCGTCATGCCAATAGGACAGCTGTTGGGGTAGGCTGTATTTCTTCACCCACGATCGTCGCTGTTGTCTCAAGGACTTTATTCCAGAAGGGGGTCAGTTTAGGGTATCCCCATGCCAGATGGACAAAATCAGCATTAGGTGCGTCACATCTTTCGCAATTTGAAGAGGATTCAGGATGGTGTTTGTTGGCTTTTGCTGGCGTATGATATGTTTGGTGAAGGAAGTTGAAATGGATCAATTTGAAGCGTGAGTTGAGTGCGATTTTTTGTGTTTGTCATAGGATCTAGGGCCAGTCTTCTTCTGGGATGGTTAGGTGTAGGGGTTTTTCCCATCATGCTTTTGTCCGGGTGTTGGTGGGGGTAGTGTCGGTGATGATTGTCCTGTAGATTTGCGACACCAGCCTGCCCACACCCTGAGCTTGTATGGCGTTATGGAGTAATAGCCAGGTAGGGGGTTGTTGCGGAAAGTCGGGCAGGAGTGCCTGCAGGGTGTAGCGAGTTCTGAAGTAAAGGAAAGTATCGAGGGCAGTAGTACCACCTTTTTGTTTTGCTTGTTGCAGGGTTATGAAGACGTCCTCGGTGAAGAGGTCACCTATGGTATTTACGTGGAGTTTGTCGATCCACTGGAGAAAGACTTTCTCTGACGTCAGCGGTACCCCGGGTATGAACCGAACTGGGAGAAGTGGTGAATAGCGTGTCTGTATCTTGTATCTTTGGGCGATCTTCTTCCAAATCGTATAGGTGGAAAGCATCACGTTCATGGTGTTGTGGGGAACTGGGATTTGACTGAGAATGACTGCAGTTAGGAAGTTAGGAGTTGCCAGGGCCCTTTCTATTTGTACATGTGGTCTGATTATGAGAGTAGAGAACCAAAAGCTGAGAAACTGGGCTTGGGCTGCCCAATAGTATTTCTCTAGGTCTGGGAGCGCCATCCCTCCCTGTGATAATGGAAGCGTCAGGGTCGAGTACGCCACTCTAGCCGGTTTACCTGCCCAGAGGAGCTCGAGAACCATGCTTTTTAGTTTCTTCATAAAGGATTGCTGGAGTAGTATGGGAATGTTAGTAAATAGGTACAGGAGTTTTGGTAGGATGACCATTTTGACCAAAGATGTCCTTCCCCATATGGTTAATGGCAGAGCTTTCCAGCGGGACACTTTATCTTGCAGACTTTTGACGACTTCATCGTAATTGTCCTTGAATACGTCATGGTGGTTTAGTGACATTTGTATTCCTAAGTACCGGACCTGGGATGTTTTCCATGGGAATTGGAAGTCGTCTGTGAAACGTCTGGTTGCCGGCGTCAGCGGAAAGATGATGGATTTCTTTTGGTTGATCTTTGGCCCTGAGGCAGTCCCAAATTTGACGACTTCTATCATGACTGGGTTTAGGTTTTCCTCTGGGTCCGGGATGAATAATGCTACATCGTCTGCATACAAGGATATGATCAGCTTGTGCGGGCCAATGGTGAGTCCTCTAAGTTCACGCTGCTCCCGGAGATTGGAGGCAAGGGGTTCGATTACCAAAGCAAATATCAACGCCGAGAGTGGGCAGCCTTGTCTTGTGCCGCGTTGTAGTTTTATGGGGGCTGACTTTGCCATCCCTACGATAATGCTGGCTTGCGGTTTGGTGTACAGAAGGGATACCAATTTATGAATCTGGCTACAAGCCCCATTCTTGTTAGCACCGCGAAAAGGAATGGCCATTCAACGGAGTCGAATGCCTTCTCAGCATCTAGTAGTACCGCGATTGCCTGTTGGGATAGGTCGAGCACAGCGATGACGCTGAAAAGCCTTCTGATGCCAAAGGTTGTATTGCGACCTGGAATGAATCCCGCTTGATCCGCCAGTACTAGTGCTGGCATCAGTGGTAGCAGTCTGTTTGTGAGCACCTTTGCGAGGATTTTGTTATCAAGGTTAAGGAGAGAGATGGGCGATAGGACGCGCAATCTTCTGGGGGTTTACCTTGTTTGTGTATAAGGATTATATTGGCGTTGCGGGTTGTCTGGGGAAGGACCCCGGTTTCTAGTGCTTCTTCGTAGACTGCGGCCACGAGAGGGGCCAGGGTGTGAGCAAATGATTTGTAAAATTCCCCTGTCAGGCAATCTGGGCCGGGGGCCTTGGAGTTCGGAAGAGATTTGATGGCCTCGATAATCTCCTCTGGAGAGACGAGTTTGTTGAGCGGCTCTCTTAGCGGACTCTCGACCCAGTAGAGTTCCGTGTTTTCGAGATACTCCAATGCGACCCGTGCGTCTGCTTTGTGTTTAGTGCTGTATAACTCTTGGTAGAAGAGTCTGAATTCTTCTGCGATTCCTTCATCAGTGTTGGTCGTTCCACCTTGCCTGGTGCGTATCTCGTCTATTGGCGGTAATGTGTTATCCGCCTTGATCAGTTTTCCTAAAAGCGCGCCGGGTTTTTGGCCTTCCCCGTATTGTCAGACCTGACTGTTGCGATTCAGAAATTTCAATTCTCGGTCAGCTGTGTCAACAAACTTTACTAGTTCCTCTTTAAGGGCAGCATTTGCACTAGGATCGTCCGTGCTTCTTGCTTTAAGTTCGAGTAGTTTAAGCTTCTCTTCGATCGCTGCTAGCTCTCGCCGTATGAGCTTGAGGATGCCTTTCTCTTTGGCGAGACAGACTCCCCTGGTGAAACATTTTAGTGTCTCCCAGACGTACTTGCTGCGGGGCCCGAGTTTAAAGTGGTCTCAAGGAAGGATGTGATCTCCTCTCTCAGTTCGGAAGCGAATACCTCGTCACGCATAGAACCTGGTTTAAACCGCCAGCATTGCAGCAGGTGGCTGGGGTTAGCTAGATTGAGGGTGAGGATCATGGGTGAGTTGTTGGATATGGTTCTTGGAAGGATGTGGCATGTGCCACAGGTGAATGGGCCCTTTGCCGAGGAGAATATGTAATCAATCCTGGAGCTCGAGTTGTGAACAGCCGAGTGGAAAGTATAGTCTTGCTGGTTCCCATTGCTAGCTCTCCATGCATCTTTTAGCTTGAATGCTTCAGATATTTCTCGTATTTGAAGACTGGCCTTAGAGATGGGTTGCGGGGGGTGGCTTGGAGCCGGCGCGATGCAGTCGCTCCTCTAAAGCCACCCGTGGACTGCCCGATACTATAGCTACATTTGTGCGGTTCCTGTGGCTTGCACGATCCACCGACGCCAGCTATGTGGATCGGAACCGATGGGGCACTAGCAGCTCAAAGATGAAAGCCGGGAGAAAGAGCACTATGTCCGTACTCACCGCCTGAATCCCGGTCCCCCCCTCTGCCGCTCGGGGAATCCAAGATGGCAGGCGCACGTATGAATGCGTACGCAGCCGGGAGTTGGAGGTGAGCCTCCCCGTAACACACAGGCCGGAGGGGACGGACGAGCATTCAGACATATAGGCAAGAAGCGAGGACTGTTTCCATCTGCCTGTGGGGGGCGGTACGGGCTCCCCTGGGACCGGCGGGGAGCGCCGCATGCACCAAGGATTGGCGGGGGATTCCCCTGCGGGTTGATCTCCTTGCCTGGCCCCCGTTTTGTGCTCCCTCTCCTCCCTCTTCCTCCTGGGGCGCCCCGGCCCACGCCGCTTTACAGCTACACACCCGGCGGACGGAGACCTACGCGGGCTGCATTGGTGGCTCCTCTGAGTGCCCGGTGGGGCCTACCTTCCGGTCTATAGACATTTGCAACGGCCCTTAAAGTGACTCAATCCCCTGGAGCAGGGACAGGAGACCCTCCACCCAACGGTTGGCGGTGGGAGACTTCAGCGGGAGCCCCTTGAAAGCACTCCATCGCACCTCACCGCCTCCCTGAGTCTACATCCAGCACCCGACCCGAATCCGATTTAAGGTAGGCTTAGCCCGCATGCTCTTCTCCGTGAGCCTTTCCTGGGGCGCCCCGGCCCACGACCCTGCTGCCCGCGGATAAGGCCTGTAACCCGCACGGGTAGCGCTCCCTAGCCTCTGGGGGCCCCTGAGCGGCTCTCGTAGCAACTCTCCTTCACCGCTACAGTGCTCCCGGTGGCCATTGTCCTGCCGCTGACAACCAGCGCAATGACTAAGCAACAAAAGACCACCAAGTCTTCGGACATAGCAACTTTGCTGATCGCATCCGACAAAGCTAAGAAACAGGACTCCTGCTCCTCTATTTCTCTGGAATCCCTAGACAACAAGGGACCTCTGGCGACCAAAGAAGACATACGTGAATTCATGGCGGATATGAAATCAGAATTCCGCTCTTGTATGACAGAACTTACTACTAAACTGGAAAGCACGGATAAAAGGGTCTCGGAGGTTGAACAAAGAGTGGGAGTTGTTGAGGACCATATCCAAGATCATGCCTCCGCCCTAACTGAGGTCCAATGCTCAATCAGACTTTTGCAGGACAAGTACGACATCCTGGAATACAAGCAGGAAGACCTGGAAAATAGGGCGCAACAACCTCCGTATTCGGGGGGTTCCTACTTCGATCCCAGACAAGGGGTTGGCTGAATATGTGGGCCTCTTTTTCCAGTCTCCTCCCTGATCTTGAAGATTTACAGCTTCTCCTAGATCGCACCCACAGGCTGAACCCCGTCGCGGAGTGGAGTCAGATGGCCCTCCTGACGTCATCACTAGGGTGCACTTCTTTACCACGAAGGAAGCCATCTCGGCGATAAGCCGCTCCAAAGACGAAATTACATTCCAAGGGACCTCCCTCCAGATCTTTCAGGACCTTTCCCCTCTTACTCTCCAAAAGAGGCAAGCCCTCCACCCACTAACCACTCTTCTTCAAGGCCAAAAAATCCGCTACAGATGGCTCTTTCCCACAGCTTTGCAATTTTCCTATAAGGGCTCACTAAGGAGAATTAGCCACCTGGAAGATGCTGAAAACATCCTACGCCCAGATGCTTCCAAGCCTTCGCCTTCCCTGCCCTCCGAGGCAACGGCTGACTCAGACCTTGTGGCCTCCCCTAACCCCACACAAAATTCCTGGTCGAGGGTTCCCAGATTCCGGAGGAGGAAGTAGCCGGATGCGGTCCCATGATGGAGCCACCACTTTCTGTCCCGACTCGTCAGTCCGGCACCGTGAACCGATCAGCACCCACAGGCACACAGATGAGCTCCATCTCCAAAAAGCAGCGGGCATTATTCCACGGCCCATGCCCGGTTCCAAGGCACAGTCCACCTATGAGTCCTTGGAACGATCCACTGAGACTACCTGTAAGGTTAGCCATGTTGGCTACATACTGTTCTATGGCCCCGTTGGCCAAGGGAGGCTCTAGACCTACAAAAGGTCCGCCACCCCCAGTTAAAACTCGGCCCTCCCGTTGGCGGCCCGAGCAAAAACCCCATAGGCAGGTTAAGGAATGGCCACATGCTCCGCGACATGATGGCTGATCCCTCTAGGTCTCCCCCTCTCCCCCAGGACTTGTCAACGGCCCCGGAACTAGCCCCGGAACATCGGACTTTGAGGTTCGTTTCCCTGAATGTCAAGGGACTGAATTCACCCGCCAAACGCAAGTCCATCCTACAGAAGCTTCAGAATGACGATGCAGCAGTAGCTATGCTACAGGAAACCCATCTGCTGCTGGCAGACCACAGCCGCCCACGCTTCCGAAACTTCCCGAAGCAACTATTCGCATCTGGGAACTCCAAGAGGGGTGGCACAGCTATCCTATTTGGGAGGGGACTGAACCCTCAGATTCTAGACTCCATAAGCTGCCCGGAGGGACGGTACATGGCGGTGAAATGCCTGCTGCTGGGACAACTCTACTCTATAATCTTCGTATACGCACCCAACTCAGGCCAGGCGCTGTTCTATGAGTCCCTGAGTACGACTCTCTCTCTGTTTCTGGAGGGCCAGATAGTGATTGGTGGGGACTTCAAGGGGTCCCGGACCCCACGAAAGACAAGTCGCTCCCGCCCAGTGCTGGAGACCTCACCATAGCCCTGGCTCTCCTGCAACTATTCAAAACTCTGGTGGTGGTGGACTCATGGAGGGTACTCCACCCATCCGAAAGAGACTTTTCCTTTTATTCTTATGTCCACAGAACCTTCTCCAGGATAGATCTTCTCCTAGTATCCCCGCAAATCTTCACGCTTACCAACAATGTGACAATTGGCTCCAGAATGTTGTCTGATCACGCCCCGGTGACCCTAGAAATCCGAGTGCAGGAACCGTCTACCCCCCAACAGCACAGATGTACACTATATGATCCGATTCTTAATGAGATGCCACTCAGAGACGCGATCGCAACCACGATCACCAACTTCTTTAAGGAAAACCCCAGCAAGGACACCTCTACCGCCAATAATTGGGACACAATGAAATTGCGCAAGGAGCGGCCTATCACAGGCATAAACGACAAACTCGCCAGGGTCTTGAGGAAGAACTTAAAAATGCAGAAAGGACCCATAAGGAGAAGGGCTGGACCCCTAAAACTCAGCGGGCCATCCGGATAGCGCAAGAAAAGATCGAGGCCCACTTCGCCGAACACACTGCCCACCAAATGGCAAAAGCTAAACAGTTTTATTATGCTAAGAACAACAAAGCGAATAAGTTACTGGTGGCCAAACTTGCCAAGGCGAAGAGGAACAACACAATTATGGGCCTGCGGGACCAACAAGGCAAGGTCTATTACGCTGACCAGGACAAACTACAGCTCGCAACGGCCCACCTCACCCAGGTGATGACCGCTCCGGTACGGGACATGAAGGAACAGAGGGAATACCTACGGAGTGCTGCGCTTCCCCGGCTAAAAAGAACAGCCCGTGACTCTCTGGAGACGCTGATTACCGACGAGGAAGTGGACGAGGCAATAAAAGCCCTTAAATCCCAAGCCCCTGGCCCTGATGGATATACAACCAGGTTTTACAAGATTTTCAAACCCCAATTATTAGCGCCTCTGGTACAGTTGTTTAACTCGTTCAGGACCACGGGCACTATAACCCTGTCCATGCAGGAGTCAATTACGGTCTTACTACCTAAACCTGGAGGCGATCCGAAGAACCCTGCGTCATATAGACCCATTGCCCTGCTCAACATAGATGCTAATATATACTCTAAAATCTTAGCAACACGACTATCTCAGTTCCTGCCGGAGATAATCAGTGCGGATCAGAGTGGCTTCCTCAGACACCGTTCCACGGCCGACAACATTCGAAGGGCCTTAGATCTGGTGGAACTTGCCTCCCGAGACGCCCGGGAGCTGGTGCTTCTGGCCCTGGATGCAACCAAGGCGTTCGACGAAGTGGATTGGACTTTTATGAGGCTTACCCTTGAGGCCTTTGGATTTGGCCAGAATTCTGCACTATGACGCTGGCAAACTACAAAGCTCCCAAAACTCTTCTCAGAGTTAATGGCACCCTTTCCTCCCCTATCAACCTAACTTGCGGAACCAGACAGGGATGCCCGCTGTCACCACTCCTCTTCGCTCTATACATGGAACTGTTTGCCCAGCGGATGAGGTTGAACCCTGCAGTCGAAGGCTTTCAATCAGGCCCGGCACACCACAAGATGGCCCTCTATGCAGACAATGTCCTCCTGACTATCACAAAGCCCCGTTCCTCCCTCACTCAAACCCTGGCTGAGATAGCGAGGTATGGAAGGGTCACAGGCTTTGCCATCAACTTCCGGAAATCATGGGAAGACCGAGAAGCCCTAATCCCTCTGTGCCCAATACAATGGACGACCAAGGGAATCAGCTACTTAGGAGTCCAGATCCCGGCCAACCCAAGCGAGGCCTATCGGGCTAATTTCCCCCCATTATTTACAAACCTGGAGGCAGATTTGAAGCGCTGGGCGGCACAAGAGATATCGCTGATGGGCCGTATTACAGCCTGTAAAATGAACTTACTACTGAGACTTCTGTACGCTTGCTCCTCACTTCCGGTGCCGGTTCCGGCGCCAGCCATTCAACGCCTACAGAAGAAAATGCTGCAGTTTATTTGGAGGGGGAAAAAACCCAGAATCCCTATATCCATGATGCTGGGCAGCGCGAAACTCGGTGGCCTCGGGGTCCCAGACCTACAGAAATACCAAATGGCTGCTCAACTGTCCTGTATCCAATTGTGGCAAATCCTTACCAACCGCCCTAGATGGGTGGACCTCGAACAGGCGCAACTACCCCTCCCGCTGCGCTTTCTCCCACATATCCCCCCTCCGGAGCGGCGACAGTGGCGGAATCTTTTGGCGACCACCAAACACACCATTTCGGTATGGGACAAGGCGTTGAAACAGAAGAGGATCCCGACGGGGCTCAGCCCCCTCTCCCCGGTGTTAATGAACCCGACCTTTTCACCTGGTCTGCCTGCCCGGAATTTTAAGTCCTGGATTGGAGGAGGCCTAGAGACCCTGGGACAACTTTTTGAAGGGGGCCAACCCTGCACCTTTGAGAGATGCAAAGAACTCTTTGGGATCCAGGAACAGGATAGATTCACAAATACCCAGCTGCGCCACTGGTGCACCCATCCACAGACTTGCCAGGCAGCTATTCGTCCCCCCACAGCCATCAAATTGACCCTTAATGAGCTTCTGCCCCGAGGGAGAATCTCCACTCTATATAAACGCCTCCAAATGGATTTCTTAACCTCCAAGACTCGGACATGGCCCTATGGGAGGCGGGCCTGGGCCCTCCGATTGAAGACCAACAGTGGGTTGACATCTGGTCCTGGGCTCACACCTCCTCATCATGCATCACAAACAGAGAATGCGCCTACAAGATCCTCCTCTTTTGGTACTACCCTCCCTTAAGACTTCACCACATGAACCCCACACTCAACCCACAATGCTGGAGACAATGCGGCCAAATAGGCTCCTTCTTCCACATGTGGTGGTCCTGCCCCAAGGCTGAAGCCTTTTGGAAACAATCCCTACCGACGATAGCGGACATCACTCAGGTGCGACTGCCCTTGGACCCCGAACCTATTCTCCTTGGAGCACCGATCCCCGGGATCTACCCAAGGTCTGGTCCTAAGGCCAAACTATTATCCCAATGCTTACTTGCAGGCAGAAACGTGATAGCCCGCACCTGGAAAACGACGGAAGGCCCGCTCATGCCTTTCTGGTGGATGAAAGTCTGGGACATCTTGATCGCTGAGAAGGTGACGGCGGCCGGGGCAGGACTTTTACATCGCTTTCACAACATCTGGGGTCCGGTTTTGGATTTTGACCAAAGGTTCCCGGCCCTGACATTCAAGCCCCAACTGGCCAGGAGAACTATTCAGGATGGAGATCCCCAGCGGGGACGTGAAGATGGAACTTGAGACCGGAGGGTGGGGTGGGAAGCGCGTCAAGTGGTATTGCTTTATGCTTGATGTCGCAAGTGATTAAGCTTTGTATTGTCATAACCTGTCTGTTTAAAATAAACATGTTTAAAAAAAAAAGAAATGGGTTGCGGCATGGTCCGTGATCTGTCTTTCAGTGGGTCAAGAACTGTGTTCATGTCACCTCCCCACACTATTGTTGCTGAGTCTTGAGTGGCGAGGTGGGTGACTACCCAGTCGAAGTTGTTACCACCGTCAGTTTTGGGGCCGTAGGAGTTGACTAGGGTTATTTTTTGACCCGCCACTGTGCCGCTCACCAGGATCGATCTACCCTCAGAGTCTTTCTCTGTGTGGATTAGGCGAAAGTTAGTCTTTCTGCTGATTAGGATTGCTACCCCTCTGGCGTAAGACGAGTATGAAGAAAAGTATCGATGACAGCCCCAACTCCTGGCCCAGAGGTGGTCCTTCCCCGGAAGCAGATGTGTCTCTTGAATCATGGCTACATTTATCTCATGTCTCTTTAAGTACTGGAGGATTTTCCTAGTTTTTGACGGGATATTACCCCCTCTTATGTTCCAGGTTGCAACTTTGAGTGGAGCGAGGTGTTTTGTATAAATGCTCTATCAATGTTCGAGAGGGTTATAGTAGGGCCTGTCTCTCCTGGTGGGTGGTTGTGATCGGAGACTTCTGCTGGGAGGAGATGCCGGGGTGGAGGTGGTCTGGGGGCTCCGGTACTTGCTTGAAGAGTTAGAGGAGGCGGAGGGTTAATCGGGGTGGAGATGCGGAGGCAGGGGTCAGGCAGTGACTGGTGGCGCTCATTCAAACTAACAACATTAAAACTTTTCCCATTGCGCGGACAACCCCCAACTTGCCCGTCGGTATCCCCCCCAACTTGAACTAGGGAATAAATGCTGTGCTAGGGGCGCTTGGGGCCTCCCAATTGTCCCTGCCCCGTTTTGTTTCCATCCTGAGTTTGTTCTGGTGGTTTCGATGCGGTTCGCTAGGGTGTATTAGTCTCTGGTTCCTTAAGGAGGGTTCCTGGGATTTCTTTCTCTTTGGGGACGGGGTTGACGAGGATGTTGGTCTGCGCATCCGTTCTGGACAAGGAATGTGTGGGCTTCTTCAGGAGATTGGAAGAAGTGGGCTCTTCCGTTGTGCTGCACTCTGAGCCGTGCTGGGAACAGCATTGAATAGGCCATCTGGTTTTCTCTGAGCCTTTGTCTGACGTTAGTGAATGCTCTTCTCTGTGTTTGGACCGCCGGAGAGAAGTCGGGGTAGAGGTGGATTTTATCCCCGTCGTGTAGCAGATCTCTCTTCTCTCTGGCCAGCCGGAGGATGGTGTCCCGGTCCCTGTAATTAAGTAGTTTCGCAATAATCGGTCTGGGAGGAGCCCCAGGGGCCGGTCTGGTGGACGGAATTCTGTGCGCTCTCTCTACTATAAACAGTTGGGAGAGGGCATCTAGACCAAAGAGAGATACACAGAGTGACTCAACGTAGTCTTCCATCTTTGTCTGGGGTTCATGTTCTCTCACTCCGATGATGCAGATATTATTCCATCTCGAGCGGCCCTCTAAGTCTTCACATTTAGCCATGGTTGCGTTCATTTGGCTCTCAAGCCTGGATACCTTGCTCGACAGGGACGTTGCGCCATCGTCCAGGCTAGAGACCCGTTGTTCGACTTCATTTAAGCGCTCTGTGTGGGTGTCAATGCAGTGTTGTAATTGGTCCACTTTAGAGGATAGGCCGTCCATTTTACTATTCAGGCTGCCAATGCCCACCTTCAGCTCAAGGAGGAGTTCTTTTATTTCTGACAAGTTTCTCCTTGATTCAATTTGATGTGAGCCTCCAGGTGTGGATTCACCCTCGTCCTGTAGGCGGGGGGTTTTTGAAGCTGTGCCATTTTCAAAGGTCAGCTTCCTTTGCATTTTATCTGCTTTCCCCATCGCAGTTCGCTAGATGGATGTGGTTCCTGGGCTGTGACCGGAGGTCTGCCGAGGAGCGGGTACCCCGCGGAGCCTCTAGGAGGGGCAAGGACCACAACAAATGGTATTGAAGGAAAGGGTGACAGCAGATGTGGATGCCTTTTGATGTGGTGCTGTCTGGCGCTGTTGAGACGGTTCTGCTGTAGTTATGCGGTTTTGCGGAGTTCACTTTCTCAAAGAGGAGAGGAACAGGGGTGGGACCAACTCTCTTCCTGTAATGAGGCTGTTTGCTAAGGAGTATCCTCAATTAGAGCGAGCAGGCTGTTAGTGGTACTGAGTACTCGCTGCGGTTGTGGAGGCCTTGGCTGAAGGAGCCACCTTGGCAGCGCTGCTTCCTCTGCTGCGTTTCCATCCGTGTGGGCGCCCCAACCTGGTAAAGGCCAAAGGGATCTCGCCTGAAGCAGCGGGCGGAGTGCCTGGGAGCGCGGTGTCTCAGCTGTTGTGGGCGCCGGGGAATAGCGCTGCAGGATGCGAGGGGTTCGCCCCTGGGACTGAGAGGGTCTGATGGAGTCGCTTGTATGGAGCAAACGGTCACCTCTCCCCACCCCTGCCTCCCGCCACTTGTACCTCACTCTGTGGCCCTGACCAGGGCTCCACTTCGCCGCTGCTTCTCCCGACAGGCTCCGTCGTCACGAGCCACCTCGGATCTTGCTGCGCCGGAGCACCGATGCGTGTCTGCTTCTTGGAGCACGGCCCGCAGTTTCAAACTACCGCGACTCGGCGCGGGGAGTGGGCCCACGCTCCGGAGGCTCCGGCATTGTCTCGGGGTCTCTCGAACCAGCCGATCCGCCGATGCGTGGCAGCCAGCCCGTGCCTCCTCCAGCGTTGACCCTTAGGCTGGCACTGGCTGAAGTAGGTGATGGGGATGGGGGGGGCCCGCCGGGATTCCGTTGGCGGCTCGCACTGACGATACACCTCTGTCTGCGCCCGGGCAATGCAGCAGCCTCAGGGTCCGGGTCCGGGGCACCAGGAGCGTGCGCACCGAAGGAGCCGCCCGCACACCAGGGCAGCCCGCCAGGCCCACACGGCTTGTCGGGCCTCAGCGCTGGATGGGTCGTATTGGCGTGCTGCAAGGCCGATTTTCTTCCGGACTTGAAGGGAGGGGAGGCGAGAGGTTTGGGAGCCGGGGACACTCCTTGGTTGAGCAGAACCAAGCTGGGAACAGCAGGATTCGTTCGGATTAATCTGGGGCTACGTGGGAGCTCAAGCCTTGGCGGCCATTTTGGGTGGCACTCTAGCGCCCTCTATTGGGAGTATCAACATCAGAGACTTTTGATTGTGCACTGGATTTTTGTTTGACCAGTCGGAGGACCACTTGGATGCACAGTTCTTTGACACTATTTTACCTTTGTCCACTCTCAGTTGGATACCTTACAGAGACCTTCAAATGAGCACGCACACAGTGTCTTGTATCTTGGTTTCAAAGTTCAATCACTCATCTGTTGTTCAATTTTACTCACTTTGGTTATCACATGCATTTCAGACACTGTTCACTTCAGAGCTCACCATACAATGTTGCCACTTGCAAATTTGGCTTTGACACAGACCGGTCTGCGATCGGTCTCTCCAACTCACCGGCTGTATTGATTTCACTGGCACTGCTTTGTTGTAGGAGCCAAGGAAAGTACCACGGCAGCAGGCGATTCTCCCGCCTCGATTATCGTTGCAGGGCACCCCAGTTACCTCCAACACACAATGCAGGATTCTTCAGCCTGTTTTCTTGGTCTTACGCTGTCTATTCTTGGGATTTCATGAAAGTGCCGGTTCCTCGTCGAAAAGGTCAAGGGCACTTCTCTCATTGCGATGCCCTTCTGTTTCGCCGTATTTCTCCTTGTGTTGAACTGCCATCTTGGAACAGCTGCTTCCTTGTGTGTTTTGCCTCGCTCAGAGTGTGCTCTCGTGCTCTGCCCTTTATCCATGTGGGAAGTGTAATGGAAGTCAGGTGTATGATGGTCAGTAATTGCCTGACCATTGTATTGCGACATGTCAGGTATACAGCTCGGGCGTTAGACCATTTTCTCTCATAGCAAGCTGTCTGTGAGAAAGTGTTTTTGTTGTGAAAGGGAGAGTGGGGTGATTTCCTAAGTATCCTACCTTGTAGGATGGGGTAAAAGTGTTACCTGGAAGGGGATACCACGTCTCGCCATCTGGTTTCCACTCCTACTCTCTGAAGACCACTCACCCAGGTAATCCTCTAGCACTGGTCCACCCCCAGGAACTGGATCCAAAAGCGATGGCCATGTTCTGGTCACCTGGATGACAGATCCCTTGGGACTAGCGGGTGAGACACCTTCAGGTTTCTCACAACTGGCACCGAGGTTCATAGGAAAAGTATTCAAAGTCACCATATAAAAATGAATTGCCAGCCGGTCTCATAGTAGATTACTGGAAATGAATGTGAAGGAATAGGATATGCATGATCAATTTTGGTTTTATTTCTCGTGTTGTTATAATGATTGTCTGTACAGCATGAATTGTAATGTATATTTTAACTTTGCAGTTAAGCTGATACTTTTGAAATCACATTTTTAGTATGTGTTTTAAAGGATGTTTTTTTGTATGACGAAATGAATGTTAACATGGAATGCTTGTAATATTGCTTTTATAGTCTGTTGACTGAAATAGAGCTATATCGAATTGAATGGAAATCGAATATAATTTAAATTGTAGCAGTTATTTAGGCCTGATTGTTCCTTCTTCTAGCTAATCAAAATATTCTCTGAAATCATGTTGTAAAGCCACATGAAAGACTTTTATTAAAACTAATAATGTGCAAAATTACAAATAATGCACAGACATGCAACTCGTCAAAAATGTACAACACTGCACAATCTTGCACATACTTGTAAGGACTAAGGTGATTAAAAGAAAATGTAAGCCTATGGTGTGGGTTATTTATTTGGAAAAAATGTAATATCTTTCCCATGATGGATTATTTTTGATGCCATTGTTTTCTCCTTGGGATCTAGTTGGACATGTGGTGCTGCTGTTTAGAGGAATTTTAGAGGTATCCACCTTGGTCACTACCTCATGAGCAGATAAGCTGCCTCAGGTGATTTTTATATATAAGGGCTCCTCCAAACAGTAATATTGAACAATGTATTTAGTCCAATTAGTATTTCTTGTGTTTCTATGGAAGAAAGACACAGTACTGCAAAGCTATGGAGGAGTTCAGATTGTATTTAGTATGCAGAGGGACCATCACTCTCACTCCCAGTTCCTTCAGCTAACTGTCCATACTGGAACCTCGGTGAAATGATCAGACTACATGAATTGGAGATAAGGAGGTTTTTTAGAGCACAATATATGTTAACCTGTCATTGCCCCACCGGCTCCTTCCACTGCTTTTCCTCTTCACGTGGAACATGGAGCCCAGCAGAGTTCTATGTTCCATAGGCACAGAGGAATGCTACACATCTCCGTTCCTCATACAAACAAGCACAAATGATTCATTAAAACTTAACCAATAACCTAACCAAAACTTACACGAAACAATCTTCAATACTACCTTGCTATAACTATTGGTCGAGAACATAAAAGAACCTGTATAACTACATGGGTATACACATTGTGCAGACTACTAATATAAGGTGCATGAATGAAATAGAACGCAAGTTTACTAAATACCCAAGTATCACTAATATGTAACATGGTGGAACATGAACTCAAATAACATATTCGCTCAGGTAAATGGGCTTCCGTCTTTCCTTTCTGGGTCTTTGGTGTTCTGCATGCACCTCATTCTCAAAGTATCTTCTTCATTCGTACCACTGCCCAACATTGAAGGATTTTTGCTCGTACTTATTCTATTCATATTCCATACTCTAACATCAGAGGTCTTAACAGCCCAATGCATTACATTTGTTATCATAATAGGTTGAGACTACATTAAGGCACACCTTTGTAGTCTTAGGGGTATCTACACCCGTACCCACTCACCTTCTCTGACCTAACATTCCTTGGTCGCTTTAAGTATATCGTACACTTAATTTTTCTTTTCCTGCCTTTCTCTTATATGTTCACAAACTTCTTCCAATTGTACCTTACTTACACTTGACCTGCCCGTCCAAGCCAGGCACACCCTTGTGTTAGGCTTCCTACTCCCAAGAAAGTGCCCCTTAGCACCAAGTGTACCAATGGACATGGACACATGCCAGCAGGGCCAGCATCAGGCTGACCTGAAGGGGTGCCACATCAGCTGCCCACCACGGCAGCCTGGATGGAGGCCACCAAGTGCATCCATGAGCTGGTGTGGAGTGTGAATGTGTGGCATGCAGCCCATCAAAGCCCATCCCAAGCTCCTGCTGGCGCTGGCCGTGCCAGCAGGACCGTGGTGTGAGAGTAACCACGGCACAGCGCAGCTGTCACACCAGCATGTGCCAGGCCCTGTTGGGCAGGTCAGGCTCTGTTGGGCAGCTCCATGTTAGTGTTGCATACGAGATGGATGGCAGTGTTGGACCCCTTGCACCTGCATGGGTGCAGTAAATCTAGCAACAAACCAAACTGAGCACTGCTGCTGGCTCCACAGCAGTGTCCCATGGAGCCATGGCAGTGCCCTGAACGATGCAACTAAATCCACTCCCCCAGGTGTGTGTCACCAGGGGATGGCTTGGGGAGGGCACACATGCACATACAATCGGCCAATGCCTTGCTAAAGCAAAGGATGGGCCTGGATACCTGCACATGTGCAAAACAGTACACCACCATATGCATGACCATGCAGAGCCACTTGCACGCATATATGATATTATTTCTGTTTTGAGGCTAAAAACAGAAATAATATCTTTGGTGCAGATATGTTATGCCCACTTTACTTCTACTCATCCAGACAGAAAATCAATCAACACCATGCAATATATTTGTGTACTGTAAGGGTGCAGAAGTAAGAGTCTGACCGTGGCATGTTTGTTGGCAAATACCTTTATTTATATAAAAGAACAGGGAAAACCTATCTTGCCCTGTTGCTATGAGGGGTTGCCCTACCTCAACAAAAATACTAAGGATTATGTCAGGATGTCCAGTAAAGTAAAATGTCCACCGTCCTGTGTCCATACCTATTTATGTCCCTTACACTCTAGGCTAACTAGGGAACAACTGGGTATCTTATTGATCCAGAAGGAGGCTCCCCTTGTTCTGGATATAGATCCAAATAGTTTGTTCTTGATTAAAAGAAAAACACAAGGAGTGATCCTTAAACTCAAACGGTCTTAACGTTGGATGCATATCCAAATGTATACAAAAACACAGTTCCCAAACAGCAGGGGGGAATCTCTTGCCCTGCTCTTTCTCCACCTCAAAGTGTAGCACCAAGTATGTTTCACTATCCTGCCAGACATGACTGTAAACCCTCTTATCATGAAACACAGTTCCAAAGTATCAGGGGGGTGTCTCTTTTCCTGTTCTTTTTCCAGCTCACTAATGTTGCACCAAGTCTTGTTCACTATACTGCCAGACTTGATTGTAGACCTTCGTATCACAAAACACAGTTCCCAAGTATCAGGGGGGAGTCTATTCCCCTGTTCTTTTTCCAGCTCACAAATGCCACGTCAAGTCTGGTTCACTATCCTGGCAGACTTGACTATAGATCTTAGAATTCCAGAAAATATCACTTCTTTTGGCAGTGGGTCTTTGACCCCTTGTTTTAGTTTCTTGCACCTCTCTTTCTATCTTATGTGGGTCCCAGACCCCTCTGGGCTGTTTTGGGATCTCCTCTGTTGCCCGTTCCTCTTTTGTGCGGGTTCCAGACCCCTTTATATGATGTTGGGATGTCCTCGACTTGCTTTGAACACCAGCCCCTTGACTGTGTCCTTCTTTGGACTTGTCTGGGTCCTTTACCTCCATGTTGCTTTTGCATGGGTCGCCTGACTTCATTTGAGTCCCAGACCCTGGTGTGCTGTTCAGGTGGGGCTTCCCTGACTTCATATGGGTCCCAGATCCCGGTGTGCTGCTTTTGCGGGCCCTCTGCCCCTGCTTCACTCAATGTCCAATTGAACAGACCTGGTGTACTCTCCTGCCAGGTACTGCTCCACATAGGTTATTTCATAAAGTTTGTTCCAGCTTTTACAGTTCTTTCGCTTTCTCTTTTAGCCTCTCATGATATTGGTATGTGTCTCCTTAAGTTATTTGGCCCCTTCGGTGTTCCGCCAGCCAGCCCAACCCTTTCCCTACTTTTGGAAAATGCTGCTGCGGTCTTTAAACTGTCCTTGCAGGAGGGCGGGGCTTCTGTACTGCTTCTGCATTCGGTGTCCTGCTATCGGTAGCTCCACAGTGGTAGGCTCGCTCTTGCATCTTCACTGCGTGCCTTCTCTCGGCTTTGGCTTCTCTGGTCATATTTCCTCTTTCGCCATCACTGGACAGGATCTTGACCATGGAGCCAGCAGAGATACTTGTCCCTCCTCAATAGCGTCTGTTAGGCAGAAACCTGTGCAGTTCCCTCTGGGACCACTGCAAAAGATTTAAGACTACAGGTGTTTGGCAGTAAACCCACTTGGTAGCAGTCTGTACCACACAGATTCACTTGGTAGCTGTGGCTGAGCAGTCAGACTTCCCTCAAGAAGAGTTAGGCAGTATACAGAGTATTCACAATAGGTCAAAACAACACAGTAGAACAAGTAAACACTGACTAGGGCTTGGTGTAAAAGAGATATAATTATTTATTTAAAACCACATCTAGAAAAACACACAGGCACTAATAGTAAGCAATTCAAAAACACGGTCACTAAAAGATATACACTCCCTTAGAAGAATATTAGACAAGTCTTAAGTAAAGCCCCACTTATTTTCAGGTATATATAAATGGGTAATCCCTATTTTTTGTTTACGGGGGGTCAAAACTGTAAGAAGGGATTCTCTGTGACGGAAAAGTTTATGAAAAAACAGATCGACTACCCCTCTCTTTAAGTCCTGTATGGGTCACAGGTGAAGATGAAGGTTAACCTGTACAATTTGTTAGTAAGGTTATCGCCTTTTTGGGAAAAATTACAAAAAAAATTACAAAAAAATGCAGCTAAGTACAAAAAATTCTATCTTTTTAATAGTCACAAAAATACCTAAAAAACATTACAAACTTAACTAAACATAGCAAACTTAATACATTTTCAATTAAAACATTTAGTCATCATTCATCTATTCTAACAGGGGAATACTACAACTTAAACAGCTTTGTGCATAACAGTAAATCAAGATATGCATTAGTGACAGGGGAAAAAACCATTAGATTTTCCCTTTAGCAGTCGACATATGTTTCGGCCCTTTGTAGTGTACCACCTCTGTCAACAGTGATCACTAAGATGAATATTGGGCCATCTTCAGGACAAATGGTTACTTTGTGGTAGATTATTCTTGTTCCCCATTGGGCACACTAGCACATCTATGGTCCATAGACTGAAGTTAGGACTATTGAGCTTGGTCAGACTCTCGGATGTGGCCGGGTATTGCCATCTCTGGTCTTGGTTCAGATTAGCAACTTCTGTGGCTTTGTTTTCGAGGTTGGTCTTTGTATTTCTGTATTTCACTTGGTACCATTCATTGGCAGGACATGCACTGTTACTCTGGTGGTTATAGTGCTGCCTTGATCTGTGTTGTTTATGTCCGAGTGAAAGCTGAAAGAGGCCGGTTTCGCAGACTTTCAGCTACAAAGACCAACCTCGAAAACAAAGCCACAGAAGTTGCTAATCTGAACCAAGACCAGAGATGGCAATACCCGGCCACCACTTATTTTCAGACAGCAGTGAGCACTTAACGCAGATGGCACTCTAATAATTCGTTTTAAAAGGGAGAAAAAAGCAGAGAATAAATTGAAACAGATCCCAACACTTTTCCAAAAACACAACAAGAGAGGAAGGCAAAGTAAAACCGTGAGTTTAGAGTTCAATAGGCCAGATCCACTTTAAGGGGATCAAAATGAAATGTGTCCAAGGTCACACGGTTGCAGTGCACAAGAGTCTTGCAAAGGTTCAAAAAGAGTTGGACCAAAAGAAAGGGACCAGTTAGAGGGTCAAGGCGGCCAGCCCAGTCCAGAAGGTTAAGGGGTTATTATTACCTTGTAGCAATCTTTAGAAAGGGAGGCCTGGCGGACACGGTACCTTAAAGTGGTGAGAATACTCCAGTGGGGGCAGTTGTTCCTGGCAGCGGATGCAAGTCAGTGCTTCATCCGGGGGAAGAGAGGATCTTGTCGGGGAGGAAGACAGGAGTCCGTTGCTCTGCCAGGGAAGAAACCAGCCGTGGAGTTCTGAGGTAAAAAGAGCGGTCCTTTAGTTTGCGGTCCAGTGGTAAGTGGCTATCCGGTTGCCGGGGTGCTTGGCACGGGCAATTCGACCACAAGCCGGGCTGGGGTGCGAAGAGAAGAAGGTAAACTGGTTGTGCCCACCAGTCAGGGGAAGAAGCCTCTCCAGCCGGGAGATCTCTGTCGTCGGGAAGTAGTGAGTCAGTTCCGCAGGGCTCCACCGGTGGTGTCGTCGTGGTAGGTCGGCTCAGCTTCTCCCTCATCGGATTCTCAGGTCCTGTGGCGACTTCTGAAGTTCCAGTCCCCAAAGCCCTGCTTTTATGCGGCACACCCCCATTCACTCAGCCTAGCTGTCAATCAAACATGCTAAGTGGTGAGCCGGCCGGCTCACCAAATGGGCCAATCACACAAGAGTGCGACTTGAGTTACCAAGGTAACTCAGTCCAGGGTGCCTAAACCCCCTCCCACACCCCCTGTGGTACCCAGACAGAGTGGCACCACTTTTGGAGGCTTCTGTGGAGAAGACCACCAAAAAGTGGAACAAAGGGCTCGACTTGGGTTGGAGTCACAGAAGAGAACACAAACGCCATTTTAGAATCGTGTCCTGGCAAAAAATACCAACCAGCGAAATAATATTAATTAAATAAACCGGCGGTATGTTCGAGGCTATGAGAATTAAATAATTAAAGTTGGTAGCCTCGAACAATGGGAAAATCCCATAAGGATATATTCGCGGTCGAATATAAAAAGTAGTATCCACTGCCACCAGCCAAAACTCGATCAGCGGGGATGGAGACGTGCCCCCTCGGCTAACAGACGCCGGGACAATCGAATTGCCCCGACCAGTATGTCCACAATATGATGGTTTGTACTGGTTTCTGTAAATAATTTGGGACTAGTAAAGCCAATGGTGACTTTACATGCCCTGGGAGACAGTAGTCAGTCCCAGGGTATGGGGTCTATGGTGGGGTGTCACTATGACACCCCTGTTTTACTGCACGGAGGGTGCTGTGTAACACACATAGTAAAAACACATGAGACCCTATGGAGTAAAGGACCCCATAGCCCATAAAACACATTAACAGTCAAAGGAACACCATAAATCATGTCCAAGAGTGGGAGAAAAAGAGTCTCACTCTTGGCAGGAGGAAAAAACAAACTCCAGAAATCCAGCAAAGGTGCTGGGGGACTCACTAGGTTACGAAATTCAGCCTAAAGAGAGAATTCTCTCTAACACTCGCCCCCTCCCCCCCCAGACTAAGGGACAGGAGGATTTAATCCACTCCTGGATGAATCTCATACCTCTAGTCGATGACATACATCCTAGAGAGACCATCAGCATTTTGGTGGTGACACCCTGACCTATGTTCTAAGGTCAAATCAAAGGTTTTCCTTTGTAAGCTATATGACCTACAAACCCTTTGAGGTACATCAGTCTTTTTAAAGTTATAGGGGATCTGGTCGACCAGTCCCTCAGAAGTTGTTACAACTTCTGAACCTGTGTTAGGCTTTTTCAAGGGGTCCTTATAAAGGATTCCCTTAGATCTAGAGGGACCTCCAGAGGTCCTCACCACCTCTCTGTTGGGAGAAGGTTGGGTTTTAGGCCTCTTGGTTGGAGGGGATGGAGATAAGCAAGGTACATGCTTCTCCTTCCTCTTAGATCTATCTTTACCTACTTTAGGAGGTTCCCCCTTAAGTCTAGTAATTGGGTTGGAGTCTTCTGTGGAAGGTCCAACAGTCTGAAGGTTTTTGGCCTTAGACTTTTCTTTTCTGGTTTTCCACCAGCACTGAGAATGACCAGTTCTCTTAGGCCTAGGTAAGGTTCCAGTAGCTCTATCCACCTCTTCCTCAGAAGCAGGGGGTCACAGACTCTACAACTGGGGGAACAATGATGGAGCTTGGTTGGGGCTCCCATTTCCCTTACATGTTAGCCTGAAATTTGCCTGGGTCAGAGGTCAATTTACCAACACCAGGTCTTGTAGTGGGATTCTCAGTAGAGGTTCCCACAGGCTTAGAGTGGCTCCTTAAGGTGGCCTCTCTAGCCAATTTGGTTTGGTTCTGGGTCTCCATACTGGGAGGCCTGGGGGTACTGGATACTACTGCTAGAGTTCTTAGATCATTCCCCAACAGGACTCTCCCAGGCACCTGAGTCTGAACACTGAAATGAATCAACACTGTCATGTCATTACACTGAATGAGGGCTGGTAGAATTGGAGCCATTTGGACAGGGCCTCCAGACATCTTAGTGGGACCTTTGGGTGCCTTAGCAACATCCTCAGGACTGAAAAAGCTTTCATCCACTACTGTTCTGCTGGCCCCAGAGTCTCGCCTGGCAGGGGTATCCTGACCATTGACAAGAACACTGTCCATATAATAAACTTTAGAGTTTTCTGGTACACTTGCTTGAAGACACAAGGGTTCTTCAGCAAAGACTTCAAAGTGAGCACTAGCCATTTGGACTTCCTCCTCAGGAGTGAAGGCCAAGGAGACTGTGCTGATCCCTGTAGGTTTACCCTTACATCTGGGATTTCCTTTGATGTGGTCAGTTGCCCTACAGAGATAGCATGTTCCAAATGCTCTCTTGAAGGGTGGCTTGGCCTGGCCTCCTTCTGGTTTGTGACCAGAAGGTACACTAGCCTGTTGTGGTTTACCCTGGTTTTACCCTGGTTATTTTGTTGTTTGGGGCCCTCTTTGGGTTGGGAGGTATTAGAAATCTCTTGGTTCCCTTTTGGTGGCTGCTTCCCCTCATCCTTTTTCTGAGTGACCTCTGAATCCTTGTGAGTGGCCCTGTTGGCAACCCACATGTCAGCAGCCTTAGCTAGCTTCCTGGAATCTAATTCCTTTGAATCAGCCAAGTGCTGTCTGAGCTCAGGAGAGCAGGCATCATAAATTGACTCCAACATAACAAGATTTCTCATTCCCTCATAAGTGTTCACTTTGTAACCCTTAATCCATCCCTCTAAGTTTTTCAAACACTCACTCACCCAGGTAGCCCAAGGGGTACCATCATTCTTTTTGAGGGTCCTAAACCTCTTAAGGTACTGGGAAGGGGTCTTCCCAAATCTAGCTATCAAAGCTAGATTGACACATTCATAATCCTTCTTATCCACCTCCCCCAACTCGATTACCACATCAGTTGCAACAGGGGGAAGCCTAGAGAACAACCAGGGAAGTAACTCATTCCCTGTGATGTCCTGGAGCCCATGATTATACTCAAACATTTTTAACCAATCCAACACATCCAACCTAGGTTCATACATACCCACTAATTCCTTAGGCATCCGGGGTCTTTTGGGACTGGAACTCCTAGAGGAACCAGAGGAGAGAGAAGCATTTTCCACAGACAACTTTTTCATTTCTAGTTCATGATTAAGCTCTATTTCTCTGAGTCTTAACTCAGCTTGCTTCTACTCAGCCTGGGCATTCATTCTTCTGAACACTAGCTCTTGGTTTCTTTCAGATTGAGCAATAAAACGTTTGTACTCTAATTCAAGCTTCATTTTTTCAAGTTCAAAATAAGCAGGGTTACACATAGGACCTGGTATAGGCCCAGTAGGTACAGTAGGTAAGGCAGACAGAGGCTCAGAGTGGCTAACTTCATTAGGTTCACTTTCCTCTTCTGGCTCATTATCAAGACTTTGATTCAGATCAATACCATCACTGTTTTCTACATTTGCTGGGGGGGGTAGATTCCTCTGTACCACCCAGACTTTGGTTTTCTAACAATCTTTCTATAAGTTCCACTTTCTTGCCCTTCTCAGAGAGATTCTTATGTCTACACAATACTTTTAAGCAATCAGCAGTTTTGGCAGACAATGATTCTAGGGTATAACTCTCCATAGCAGACATAGTTAGAAAATCAGCTTTTTAGTGCTGAGCTCTGTGGTTAGTTGTCCTAAAGTGTTCAAAAGCACTCTTAAGTGTATACTCAATACAAATCCCACCACTGTACACCAGTGTTAGGCAGAAACCTGTGCAGTTCCCTCTGGGACCACTGCAAAAGATTTAAGACTACAAGTGTTTGGCAGTAAACCCACTTGGTAGCAGTCTGTACCACACAGATTCATTTGGTAGCTGTGGCTGAGCAGTCAGACGTCCCTCAAGAAGAGTTAGGCAGTATACAGAGTATTCACAATAGGTCAGAAGAACACAGTAGAACAAGTAAACACTGACCAGGGCTTGGTGTAAAAGAGATATAATTATTTATTTAAAACCACACCTAGAAAAACACACAGGCACTAATAGTAAGCAATTCAAAAACACGGTCACTAAAAGATATACACGCCCTTAGAAGAATATTAGACAAGTCTTAAGTAAAGCCCCACTTATTTTCAGACAGCGGTGAGCGCTTAACGCAGATGCCACTCTAATAATTTGTTTTAAAAGGGAGAGAAAAGCAGAGAATAAATTGAACCAGATCCCAACACTTTTCCAAGAACTCAACAAGAGAGGAAGGCAAAGTAAAACCGTGAGTTTAGAGTTCAGTAGGCCAGATCCACTTTAAGGGGATCAAAACGAAATGGTTCCAAGCTCACACGGTTACAGTGCACAAGAGTCTTGCAAAGGTTCAAAAGAGTTGGACCAAAAGAAAGGGACCAGTTAGAGGGTCAAAGCAGCCAGCCCATACCAGAAGGTTAAGGGGTTATTATTACCTTGTAGCAATCTTTAGAAAGGGAGGCCTGGCGGACACGGTACCTTAAAGTGGTGAGAATACTCCAGCGGGGGCAGTTGTTCCTGGCAGCGGATGCAAGACGGTGCTTCGTCCGGGGGAAGAGAGGTTCTCGTCGGGGAGGAACACAGGAGTCCGTTGCACTGCCAGGGAAGAAACCAGCCGCGGAGTTCTCGGGTAAAAGGAGCGGTCCTTTAGTTCGCGGTCCAGTGGTAAGTGGCTATCCAGTTGCCAGGGTGTTTGGCACGGGCAATTCAACCACAAGCCGGGCTGGGGTGCGAAGAGAAGAAGGTAAACTGGTTGTGCCCACCAGTCAGGGGAAGAAGCCTCTCCAGCCGGGAGATCTTCTCTGTCGTCGGGAAGTGGTGAGTCGGTTCCGCAGGGTTCCACTGGTGGTGTCGTCGTGGTAGGTCGGCTCAGCTTCTCCCTCGTCGGATTCTCAGGTCCTGTGGCGACTTCTGAAGTTCCAGTCCCCAAAGCCCTGCTTTTATGCAGCACACCCCCATTCACTCAGCCTAGCTGTCAATCAAACATTCTAAGTGGTGAGCCGACCGGCTCGCCACTTGGGCCAATCACACAAGAGTGCGACTTGAGTAACCAAGGTAACTCAGTCCAGGGTGCCTAAACCCCCTCCCACACCCCCTGTGGTACCCAGACAGAGTGGCACCACTTTTGGAGGCTTCTGTGGAGAAGCCCGCCAAAAAGTGGAACAAAGGGCTCGACTTGGGTTGGAGTCACAGAAGAGAACACAAATGCCATTTTAAAATCGAGTCCTGGCAAAAAATACCAACCGGCGAATTAATATTAATTAAATAAACCGGCGGTGTGTTCGAGGCTATGAGAATTAAATAATTTAAGTTGGTAGCCTCGAACAATGGGAAAATCCCATAGGGATATATTCGAGGTCGAATATAAAAAGTAGTATCCACTGCCACCAGCCAAAACTCGATCAGGGGGGACGGAGACGTGCCTCCTCAACTAACAGACCCCGGGGCAATCGAATTGCCCCGACAAGTACGTACACAATATGATGGTTTGTACTGGTTTCTGTTAATAATTTGGGACTAGTAAAGCCAATGGTGACTTTACATGCCCTGGGAGACAGTAGTCAGTCCCAGGGTATGGAGTCTATGGTGGGGTGTCACTATGACACCCCTGTGTTACTGCACGGAGGGTGCTGTGTAACACACATAGTAAAAACACATGAGACCCTATGGAGTAAAGGACCCCATAGCCCATAAAACACATTAACTGTCAAAGGAACACCATAAATCAAGTTCAAGAGTGGGAGAAAAAGAGTCTCACTCTTGGCAGGAGGAAAAAACAAACTCCAGAAATCCAGCAAAGCTGCTGGGGGACTCACTAGGTTAGGAAAGTCAGCCTAAAGAGAGAATTCTCCCTAACAGCGTCTCGTTACCTTCTCCCCCTGTCACTCACCGCGGAACAGGTGTCTGGTTCCTCGCTGCTGCAGGGCTGGTTTGACAAGGTTCACAGTCCTTCCTTACTTTTTATCGCTGGGGCTGCCATTGGTAGATTGTTCCACCTATGTTGGTTCCACAGTGGGCTTTTGCTTCCCTGCTCGATCTTCTTCATGCCAGTATTTGTACACACTTTACCTGGGTAAGCCTCACCCTTCCTCATCCCAGTATTATCTGTATGAATGAAGTCTGTTACTCTACAGAGACACATAGAGGTGTGAGGGACCAGAAGGGACTGAGTGGGGTGAGAGGAAGGAGGGGACAGAAATGGAGGGGATGAATGCTGCGTTCTCCCAAAGCTATCATCAGTGGTCCAATGGAGGTCTTCCCTTCCCATGAGATCCACCCACTTAGTACCACCCACAGGGGGACTATCGGGTAGAGGCCTCATATCCCTGGCCTCATGGGAAGGGGCTCCCCCCTTGGAGCAGTAACAATACCCTGGGATTCGTCACACTACCCTGACTTCTTATAGGACCTACAATGTGGAAACCTTTTCCCATTGCATTGTAGGCATCACTGTGTTAGTCATGGGATTTAGTCTTCTGGTACATCCTTTACTCAAATTCCCACACGCATCACAATCTATGATTATTCTCTCAATTTGTATGTCCATTCCTGGCCATCAATAATCTTGTTTTATTGTTTTGTTTTCGACTTCCATTGATGTCTTTGATGAGCAATTAACAATATTTTTCTTACTCCTTCTGGTGGAATGATTTGATCAACCACCAATGCAAATCAATCTCAACATGCAGTGCACTCTTTACCATTTGTATAGCTTCAGTTTGAAATTCTGAATATGCATTCATATTTATCCTTCCACCTGCTAATGTATCTTTCAGCTTCTTCAACATCTCATCTGAATCAATAGCCTTGTCCCACTCGTCCTTGGATACTGCATCCTGGTCTATGCTAAGAACGTGTTGCATTAGTTAATGTTGATAAGCAATCTGCTGCTCTGTTCTGGATGCCAGGCACATATTCCACATCCCAAGTATATTCTTGCAGGTTTGTGACCCATTTCCTTATTCGGAAAGAACCCTTGTCCAATCTTTTTGATGTTAGAATATCTTTTAATGGCGTGTGATCGGATTGAAGTATGCACAGAGTTCCCTTACAAGACTCTCTTTCTTTATGGCAGAGTAATTCAGATCAGATTTTTTTTAATACTCTGGAAGCAAAGGCTATTGTATACTCTTATTTTCTGTCTCTCTGTGAGACCCACCCAGAATAAAAAGAATATTACCTGCGACAACTTACTCCCACTTATCCTCCCTACACTCAATACAATCCCGGAAAACCTGGGACCAGACGCTTTGGTCAATGAATATAATCATATCATGACCACCTCCCTAGACACAATTGTGCCATTCAAATTAAGACAAAGCAAACCCAAAACTCATCTTAATTCATGGTACACACCATACCTAAAAACACTATGCACCAAAAAAAGGCAATGCAAAATATCCTGGAAAGCACTTCTGTCCGAAGAAAACAAAACTAAACTTAGCACCATCACAGCCCTATACAAAAAGGAAATACTCCTAGCTAAGCGCAAAACTTATAATGCTAGAATTTCCCAAGCAAACTCAAGCATGAAGGAACTCTTTGTCATCCTTAAAGAGTTAGAAGCTCCCATCCCAGTGCCAGACAACTGCGTAAAAGATACAACTTGGTGCTCGAATATTCAGCAAGTGCATGAGTTGCAGCAGGCGTCTTCTTCAAGTTCTTTGGATTCCTTCGTCCAGTGGTCGACTCTGCTTTCGAAGCCAAAAAGCCTTGCCTTTTATGCAGGTTTCTCCCATTCATTGACAGCTAGGTTGGAGTCACACAGCAAGGTGGCTGTCCTTGCTGGACAGCCAACCTGCCAATCACCTTTGTGTGCCTTTCTGTAACCAAGGGGATTAAGCACAGGGAGTTTCGGGCACCCCCCTCACTGCTTGCCCTTGCCAGACACTCTGGATGGAGGCAGACTTCACTTGGGAATCCCACCAAAGACCAACAAAAGGGACCAAACCTGTTTTGTGCACAGAGTAAATCTCAAGAAGGACCTTTCCAACAGGAAATGGCGAAAAAAAAAACCTGGGGCCATTTTGACAAAAAGGGCACCAATAGGTGCTTTACCAAGGCTGCAATTGCAGCCCGCGGTAAAAACACACAATGACAGTAAATAGTAAACCACTCAGACGCACTGGCACCAGTTTGTGGATTGGAACCAGACAGCTAAAAAAGTTATAACTCTACAACTAAAAATTGCTTAGAAAAAAGCTTCATTAATAAGCAATACGCCCACCAAAACACATCCTGACATAGATCCATCTAATAACACAACCTTAACTTCCTGCTTTAAATTCTCCAAAGTCACCATAATGGAAACTGAAAAGACAATACTTTCATTCAAACCTTCCAATTGTCAGGGCGACCAATGTCCAGCTCAACTTATAAAGGATGCGGCTAGAGACCCTTTTATAACAAAACTCAACAACGCGTCATTTCCATCTAATACTATCCCATCTAACCTCAAGGAATCATGGGTGCTCCCATTATTGATCAAACAGACCTTAGACCCTCTGATTCCCACTTACTACCGACCAATCACTACGGTGCCTTTTCTCCTAAAAATCTTAGACAAAAGGGCCTATACACAAATTTAAAAGTACTTGGAATCTAACTCTTTACTAAGAGTAAGGCAATCAGGTTTTCGGCCGCAGCATGGGACCGAAACAGCCTTAATAGACCTGAAGGCCCAGATTGATGTACTTAGAGACAAAGGGGAATCAGTCCTCCTGGACTTATCGGCCGCTTTTGACTTGGTTGATCACCAGGTACTATGCAGCCACTTGGACTCAGCTGCATACTTCTCTACAGAAGCCATAGCGTGGATACAATCCTTTCTAAGCAATCAGACTATGAGCTGCAGCTACCCCCATACCTATCACGTGCGGAGTGCCCCAGGGATCTTGTGTCTCACCTACCCTATACAACATCTTCACCAAGCCCCTTTTCGATGATCTGGATCATCTGGGTATCACCTACACCTACACTCTGCATAAATCAGTGCCCCACTTGGGCTACCCCAGTCAAAACAGTCTGGACGGATGCACCACTGCTTGTATGTAGTGGTCAAAGTGTGTTTTCCATCGTTTCCAGTGTATTTGGGGTTCTCCCTGAGTTTCCAGGAAGAAACTGGGTGGTGGTACACCTTGGATTTGGATGAGTTGCAAATATGCAGTGTTCCAATTTGTAAATTGTAATTTAAAATGTGATTTGTCATTCTTTCCCCTCTTTCCTTTAATGTGCGGGTGTTTCAGTATTATTTAAAATCAGGTACAACTGCTTATAGTCCTGGCATTATAGCAATTAATATAGTTTGAAGTTTTGCTATGTTATTTTCCTCCTGTTTTCCTGTATGTTTTGCACTGTGTTTAATTGTAGTTCACAACATTGTTCTGTGTCGTTTATTAACAATTTGTATAATGTTTTATCTACTCTTGGTCGTGCAAGACATTCCATTGTATCTCTTGTAGTTGCGGGGCAACACGTGTTGACTTTGCGTCCCATGCTTATTTCGTGTGGCATATTCCTTTCTTCTAATGGACTATGTTGTGCAGCATGCAGTTGGCACGTGCCTGAGGGAAGAGTGCCACAAGCTTGAACTTCATAATTTTCACCTTTTTTAAATTTTTTGTATGGGATCCACTTCTGCTTGCCACTGAGAATCTTACCTTGTAAGACGCCATTGCCCTTGGATAATGGTAAATGGCGTTTAGAGAGGGAGTGAGGCAGGCAGTGCGACTCCTCAGAGGGGCCTCTGGTATCCAATCTGCTCTTGTCGTCAGTGAAATGATCAGACTTCACGCAAAAAGAAATAAGAAAACCCAGATTAGAAACTTTTCTGGAAAACACAGTACAGATATTGAACCATATGTTGCAGCCAAGAAAAGCATTTGCTAGCAGTATAGGATTTTTGCTATACGACTGCCAACTCAAATGTGTATAAACGATAGCGAGTAAACTCTCTTATACTTAGAAAATTACGAATATATTCCAGTTTAGGGAACTGAATAATACTGTGATTAACTCTAAATCCCAAGCTGACCTTTGTACTAGGGCCAAAACTACAGAGGTGTCATATTATGAAAAAATGGATGGTAAATTAAACAATGAAACATCTGTTAGGTTTTAAATATATCTCCCACGAGACACTATCCCTTGAACATTGAAGATATTAGAGAGATTATTTGTAAAAGTGAATCGTCTAGGGCACCAGACCACCTGGCGCCTATAACTATCAAGCATGACCCAGACCTTTGTTCAAAATTATTTTGAATTTTTTTAAGGAAATTCTAAGAACCAATGTCTTTCCACCAACATGGTACTTGTCCCATAACATCCCCATATTTAAAAAAGGAGATATAATGAATCTGCAAACTATCAGCCAATAGCCGTTCTTGGTGCCTCAAGCAAGATTTTTACATCTGTTGTATTGAAAGAGTTGGATTTACATGGGTTGATAAATTAAATATAATCACTATACTTCAGGTGGGCTTTTATAAAAAAAAAGTAGGTACCACCCTTAATGGTACCATTGTGGCTCACATTCAGGCCTCAGTTACAAACAGTACTAGTGGTACAGTATGCATAGCAACAATGGATATGCCAAACCCCTTTGATTGTGTTAACCGTCATAAGTTCTGGCATAAATATATCAGTTGGAGAATTCCTGAAATCGTAGTTATTCTGTAATCCTTATTACATGAGAATGCACAAGTAAGGATTAGATTAACAAAGGATGGATGCTACTGAGATCTTTAAAACCCTTTATTGGTCTAAGGCATGTGGGCATCCTTGTTCTGTTACTTTTTAATGTATGTCTTACATATTGACAACCTATGGGATTCTACTAATATTTTTCCGATTAAGATGAGAGTTCTTAGATAACACTAGTTAGCATTTGCAGATGTTTTTCGACCTAACTCCAATCGGATTACAAAGGAAACTGACCACATTTTCTACCTATGGAATATATTATAACTTGTTGGTAAATGGGGCTAAATCCAATTTATTATATATACAAACAAAAGGAAGCCAAAAATAATGTATTGGTCAGTGGAACATTCAAATACTGGAAAAAATGTATTACATCAAGTATCTGGGGTTTACCATTTCGAACAGCGATTCCATGAATCTTAACATGGAACGTTCGAGAGCAAGGATGCTGCCCCTGCCAGACTAAATAAAAAGGGTTTATGTGAGCTTAAGCAAGTTTTCCCTTTTACCAGTATTGAGATTTTACCTGGCAAAATGTGTACCTGCACAGGCGTATGGTCTAGATTTGATCCTTGCAGGACTGGGACCCCACTTGAATTCCTTACAGGGGCCTATTTGGACAAAAACCTTAGGCCTAGCCCTTTCCACTCAAATTGTGTCATCAGACACAAGCTCAGGCTTATTTCTCTCGAATCAATTGTACTCTCGAACAAACTGTGCATATACTCTAAATGTATTGCCCCTCAGACCAAATCACCATTCTCTTGATAACTTTTTCGAAAATATGTGCAGATTTTTGCATAAAATAGGTTCCAATAAGGAAAAGCTGATTAGTAATCCGAACAAAATAAAGAAAAAACTCTACAATGAATATTGGTTGGTGGCTATTGAACAACTATGGGGCCTCATTACACGGATGGCGGTAATGGTTAACGGTCACCGTTAATGTTAACGGTGACCGTTAACCATTACCGCCTTACTACGAGGTCCCTTAGCGGGTTGGTGCTTTAACGCCTCCTTTTTGCAGGCGTTAAAAACCAACCCGCTAAGGGACCTTGGTGCTAATTGCCGTAATTAGCACCTTCCCCATTCCCATTATGCCCTATGGGGCAAAAATGGGAATGAGGAAGGGCAGTGGTGGAAGGGGGAATTACCGCCCCGCCAACCTTGGAATAGGGCGGTAATTCCCCTTTCCACCAAGGCGGTGCCGGTATTTTACCGGCATGGACCAAGGTGCTAATAGCACCTTGGTCCATGTGCTAATAGCGCCATCCGTGTAATGAGGCCCTATGTCATTATTCATTGTACACAGAGTACGCCAGATTTCTTAGGAGGAGAACGTGCCTATCTAAATATATATATATATATATATATATATATATATATATATATATTTCTGATGTTTGTTAATCTGCTTAGAATCACATGCTGTGCATAGGTCCGACATCCAGTGGTCACTGCAGAGTATTGTATTTTGTTTTTCGTAGTCGAAAAGGGGACGTCGACAAGGCGTGTCTGTAACACTATCCCTATAGTGACGTGCGTTGTACCCATAATCCCTCACGCGTCGAGGTCCCTCAGATTGTTTTTTTCCGCCCAGCTTCTGGTCGCCTTACGCGGAGCTCCTAGAGAGACATTGCAAAACTTACTATCGGACCTCGGTCCTTAATTATACTTATTATATTGTTAAAGATCCCTCCCCTCGACGTTAGCTGTGAAGCTGTTTCTCCGCCGAGCAAGTTTTCGATGGAGGGGAAGAGACGGAGGAGATCCTTCGGCGCTACCGAACACGGCCAACATACAGTAGGGAGAGTGGGGGTTCGAACTTTATCTTCTCTTTGAGAATGTCTTTCTTTCTCCCCTATCTTTCCCTTGGGGTTGTTATCACCAGTTATTATTGCCTCAGCTATGGAGAGGACACCTTTTAAGTTTTGCCCAGGCTGTAGGGGCAAATACACTTGGAAGGACAAACACAAGCTCTGTAATTGTTGCTTGCCCCTCGATCATAAGAAGGACGGCTGCGCGGCCTGTAAGCTCTTGAAACCAAGAACTCTTAAAGAACGCAAAGTTAAGAGGTGGGCGGACTACGCTTTGTCGAAGTCAGTTTCCTCACCCGCCGCCGCTGTTACAGAAAGTGACGAGGAGGGTGATAACTCGACGTCCGTTACGGAAGTCGTTAACCCCCAGAAGGAGCGCTCGCGCTCCTCGACGTCCGTCCCCGGCCCCGACCGGCTCGGCTCACGCCCTGCTCATGGGGATGAACACCCCGGCGACAGGGACGCACACAGACCCCATAGGCCTAAGCACACAACCCACGGCTCTTCTTCGTCGAAGACGAAGAATCCATCAGCGCCGAAGGGGACGCAGGGCACTCCTGTGTCTACCTCAGACCGTAAGGGTCTCACGCCACACCCGCAAACGCAGTCGCGACCAGCGATTGGGCTTTCATCAGACACGGGCGCTACCCCAAAATCATCCGACGTAACGCTCCATAGAGCGGCCATCGAGGAACAACGCATAACGCAGGCAACGTTGACACCAGAGTCCTCTACTGACAACCTCGTTGTCGAGAGCCTGGCGAAAATTGTTTCCGAAGACACACGTAAGCGGACGACGAAACAAACGTCGAATACCGCACAAAAAGCTATGGAAACGCCGAAAAAGCATAAGAGTAGCCAGGAACTGCCCCTTTCATCTAATGGCACTTCGGAACTACCGGAGGGCTTTTCAGAGGGCGACGGAAACCTTTCTTCGACGTTGTGGGAGCGTTCTAAGCATTTTGAAGGTGAAAACACTGATTTCCCCCCACTAGACTATTCAGGGGTCCCCCATGAGACCCTTGAAAGACTCCATTCTTGTATGGAGAAAATGGAAAGGTTTTTGGGAAACCAAAACCCATCCACACCCAAAAGACTAAGAGAAGGGCCCCAGGATGAGCCTAGGGTCAAATTTCCTATGCTGTTTCCCCCTTCTACAGACGTATATGATCTCACTGAAGAGGAGCAATACCTCCAGGAAGGTGATGAGTGTTTGGGTGGAGAGGAAGAACATGAGGAAGAGGGGTTTGAAGAAGATCCTTACACAAGTGCAGGAGCTTTCGAAGAAGATACAGCTACCTCGCAGCCCTGGCAATCCCCATCAGTGCAGCCTTGGCAATCCCCATCAGTGCACTCAGACCCTGATGTCTTTCACCCTTCTCCTCCCAAGGATTCACCTATTGTAAACACCTCTCCCATATATGACCAACCTTCACTTAATGCACTATTGCACAAGGCAGCAGTGCGTTTTGAAATAGACACAGAGGAGACTCTTCCTGACATAGACTTTGTAGAGAAAGTTATTAATGAAAAAGCCCCTGTTAGTCAGTCTATTCCGCTCCTGGCTTCTATAAAGAGAAGAATAACTCCTTCCCTTTCCAATCCTGCCTTAGTCAGAGGGGTCAACCCTCGGATAGAAAAGCTCTTCAGCCCTTCGCCTTCTGACCCGTTGTACATCAGAGGCCATTCTATTCCGGACTCCCTCGTAGTTACCAATACAAGGAAAAGAGCAGGGGTACCACTATCCACTAGTGAGGCAGCACTAGACAAAGAGGGCAAAAAGCTCTACGCACTTGGGAAGAGAATCACGACGTCCGCTGCCTTTTCAACTAGGATTGCAAATAACAATTCCCTACTAGCTAGCTACGCAGATGCACAGTGGAGCAAGCTGCGCAGCGAAGCAGAGGACGCACCAGAACCCCTGCGTTCACGCCTGTTAGCTACAATCTCAGAGGGAACTCTTGTAAACCAGGGCATCGTAAAGAACTCCTTAGATGCCGCAGAGACGGCTGGCCGTTCCCTGGTTCAGGGAATACTTCTCAAACGCCATGTCTGGCTGCGCAATTCGGGATTTAAGCCGGAAACCCAACCTTCCCTGATAAATAAGCCCATAGAAGAGACACATCTGTTCGGGAAAGCAGTTGATGAGGCCCTAGAACATGCGAAGAAAGAGTTTGATACCATCAAAACTCTTTACCAAATTTCTAGGCCCCCTAACAGACGCGGCTATGGCAATAGACGCTCCTTTCGTGGCCAACGCCAGCAGCAAAACCAACAGCAATTTTACTCTGCTACCAACTGGCCCTCTAACCAGGGTAACAACACCCAGTTCAGTCAAAGAGGCCAACGCCGTGGCAGGGGAAGAGGTCGCGGCTCCAGCCCCAAAGGTTCCACGCCCAATACCAACAAATGACCCGAAGATTCGGGTTCCCTCCCATGCATCACCGGTCGGGGGCCGGCTAACATCGTTCCTTTCAGCATTTGAGGGAATATCGTCAGACCGCTGGGTATTATCCACCATAGCCCACGGATACTGCATCGAATTCAACGGTTCCCCGAAGTACAGACCCCCACGGAACCGACGCATGACACCGGAACACCTCACCATTCTTCTACAAGAAGTAGAAGAGCTACTGAAAAAAGAAGCTATAGAGGCTGTCCCCCTATCTCAGGTAACAGAAGGTATTTATTCAGTGTACTTCCTTGTACCCAAAAAGGACTTAACAATGCGCCCTGTATTAGATCTGCGCCCAGCGAACAAGTTTGTCAAACCCCAAAAGTTTCGTATGGTGACCTTGCAGGAAGTAATCCCACTGTTATCACAGGGGGATTACATGACAACACTGGGCATGAAAGATGCATACTTTCATATTTTAATGTTGCCAGCGCACAGAAAATACCTCAGGTTCAAGATAGAGAACAAACACTACCAGTTCAGAGTACTACCCTTCGGGATAGCATCTGCACCAAGGGTATTCACGAAAGTACTGGCAGTGGCAGCGGCCCACCTGCGCAGGTTATCCATCCCGGTATACCCTTACCTCGACGACTGGCTCATAACAGGGGATTCTTACGAAACATGCTTCTCCAATACCCAAAAGACAGTAGACCTTTTGTTCCAACTGGGCTTCTCCATCAACGAAAAGAAGTCCAGCTTAGACCCCAGCCAAATCAAACAATTCCTAGGGGCTCTAATTCGAACAAAGGACGGCCTCGTCTTCCCCTCCAACGAGTGGGTCCAAAACATGCTGTTTCAGATCCCCCATTATGTGGCAGGTCGAGAGGTGACGGTACGCAAAGCAATGCGCTTGCTAGGAATGATGGCGTCATGTATTTATTTGGTACCTCACGCGCGCCTGTGCATGCGCCCAATGCAAGAGTGGCTCAACAGCCAGTGGTGTCAGGCCAGCGGACAATGGGACGATCTAGTGGTGGTCTCGCAGGCCTTGGTTCTCTCGCTACGGTGGTGGACAAAAGAAAACCTGTTATTAGGGAAAACTTTTGCCACACCCGCAGTGGAAGCCACTCTAACCACAGACGCATCCCTTACAGGATGGGGGGCTCACCTATCCCATCAGACTGCTCACGGAGCGTGGACTCCGAGCTTAGCATCCAAGCATATAAACCTGCTGGAACTACTAGCGGTGTTCAAAGCACTGAAAGCCTTTCAGGAACACCTACAAGGAAAGACAGTGATGGTCCTCACAGACAGCACCACAGCCATGTACTACCTCAACAAGCAAGGGGGCACTCACTCTCCAGGACTGTCCAAGCTGTCCCAGAACATCTGGAAGTGGGCTCTCAAACACAACATGTTCCTACTATCACAACATGTACCAGGGGAACTCAATCTGCTAGCAGACAAACTCAGCAGAGACTTCCTCCTGCCCATAGAGTACGAATGGCGGTTACAAGAAGACATTGTCTTCGACGTCTTCACACAGTGGGGTTTCCCAGAAATAGACCTGTTCGCAACTCTGGAAAACTCTCAATGCCAAGATTGCGCCTCCAGGTACCCCCAGAACCATTCCAAGGGGAACGGTCTATCGATTCCATGGTCAGGGAAATTTGTTTACGCTTTTCCCCCGACTCCCCTTCTCAACAAGATAGTGCACACGATGCACCAGGAACAAGTTACCATGATACTGGTGGCCCCTATGTGGGCCCGACAGCCATGGTTCGCTCACTTGTTGAAGATGTCTCTATCTCCTCCAGTGAAACTGCCCTGCCCGTACAACATGCTGTCACAAGACAGGGGCAGGACACTGCACCCATGCCCTCAGACCATGAACTTAGCAGCCTGGCTCCTGAGGTCATAGAATTTGGACATTTACAACTTCCACAGAGGTGCATGGACATCCAGAAAGCCTAACACTCGTCACTGCTATTCTAGCAAATGGAAAAGATTTGTCATCTGGTGTAGAGGGAAGAGTATCAACCCCGTTGACTGCTCTCCCACACAAATTATTCTGTACCTGACCCATTTACTGGACTCGGGTCTAGTATTCAATTCTATTAAAGTTCACCTGGCAGCGCTTTCTGCTTACACCACTTCACAACTCAAAGTATCGTGGTGGAAGATCCCAGTAATCAAAGCCTTCATGGAAGGGGTAAAGAGAATACACCCTCCAATAGCGAACCCAGCTGGGATCTAAATGTGGTACTCACCAGGCTCACGGGGTCACCCTTTGAACCCATGCACAAGGCAACTCTTAAAGATCTCACTCTTAAGACTGCTTTCCTAATAGCTATTACCTCCATTAGGAGAGTAAGTGAACTACAGGCCCTTTCGGTTTTAGACCCCTTTGTAACAGTTCACAAGGATAAAGTGGTTCTACGCACATACCCAAGGTTCGCACCGAAATTCATCTCCAAATTCCATGTCAACCAGTCTATAGAACTACCAACGTTCTTTCAAAATCCTTCAAATCTAGGAGAAAAAAGCCTGCAAACACTTGACGTGCGCAGAGCTGTCATGTTTTACATGGAAAGAACTAGTCCACTGAGAAAGACTAATCAGTTCTTTGTCTCGGTGGCAGCAGGAAGAGAAGGAGATGCAGTTTCAAAATCCACTATATCTAGATGGATTGTACAATGCATCACTCTCTGTTACACTCTTGCTAAGAGAGAACTACCCTTCAAGCCAAGAGCACACTCTACTCGAGGCACTGGGGCATCCATAGCATTCATTGCAAATTTTCCCCTTGAGTCCATCTGCAAAGCGGCAACCTGGAGTTCTGTACACACCTTTACAAAACACTACTGTCTAGATGCCCACTCTAGAACTGATTCCGAGGTGGGACAAGCAGTATTAAGACATCTTTTCTCTACTGTTCCTTCTCACAACCCACCTCCAACTCCGGGTACTGCTCGCTAGTCTATGCACAGCATGTGATTCTAAGCAGATTAACAAACATTAGAAGACAATGCATTACTTACCGTAAAAGCATTTCTGATGGTTGTATCTGCTTAGATTCACATGCGCCCACCCTTCCTCCCCGCTCGGATGGAAGGAACATAGACATCCTTTTCTATATCTCGCTCTTTTCTGTACTCACTCACGTCTAGAAGGCTCCCTCAGGGCAGAAAAATACAAACAGAGGGACCTCGACGCGTGAGGGATTATGGGTACAACGCACGTCACTATAGGGATAGTGTTACAGACACGCCTTGTCGACGTCCCCTTTTCGACTACGAAAAACAAAATGCAATACTCCGCAGTGACCATTGGATGTCGGACCTATGCACAGCATGTGAATCTAAGCAGATAAAACCATCAGAAATGCTTTTACGGTAAGTAATGCATTGTCATACCTTTTTCCCAATAGTATAGCCCTTAACGTTTAAATTAGGTTCAAATTGAATCAATTCTTGACTCTAGAATGCAGTGGACCTAGACTGGCCCTAAGTAGAATGGCTAGAAATTACAGACTACGTAAGAAGTCTGATTCTCTTGAAACACTTAGGGCCTCATTACACGGTATGCAGTAACCATGGCGCTATTAGCACCATGGTTGCCCCTGGTATTTTACCGTGTCCGCCTTGGTGGATGGCGGAATTACCGCCCTACTCCAAGGTGAGCGGGGGCGGTAATTCCCCATTCACCAAGGCACTTCCCCATTCCCATTTTTAACCCCATAGGGCTCAATGGGAATGGGGAAGGAGCTAATTACGGTACCCCAAATTGCGGTACTGTAATTAGCACCAAGGTCCCTTTGCGGGCCCGTTCTCTAACGGCTGGTAAAACCAGCCGTTGAGGTTGGGTCCTGCAAAGGGACCTCGTAGTAAGGCGGTAAGGGTTTACCGGTACCGGTGCCCTTACCGGTACCGGTAAACCCTTACCGCATTCCATGTAATGAGGCCCTGCCTCATTACACGGAATGCCTTGGTGAATGGGGAATTACCGCCCCCGCTCACCTTGGAGTAGGGCGGTAATTCCGCCATCCACCAAGGTGGACACGGTAAAATACCGGCGGCAACCATGGCGCTAATAGCGCCAGGGTTACCGCATACCGTGTAATGAGGCCCATAGTTAAATATTGTGAGAAAGCTGGGAACATTAGTCAACTGCATTTAGCACCATTTGTTTATTACTGCTTTGACTATGCTGGCGAATCACTCTGGTCTCGTTTGATGGAAGGAAGTAGTGTTGCACTGTTATTGGCACTTCATAGATTTTTTATTATCCTGTTGATCCGTTGTAAATATGAATTTATTAACAAAATTAGTTCTAACTGTGTTGTTGATTCATAACTTTGCTTGGAAATGAATGTTAAGCAGAACTTTAACTAGTATTCTTTTATATATTGGTTTGTAACAATTGTATTACTGTTTTAATATTGATGATGTAACTTAGTATTTTATGTAAGGTTTAAATATACCAATCAAATAACAAAATAATAAATGATCAGACTTCACATGAATTGGAGGTAAGGAGGTTTATTGGAGTAGAATATATGTTAACCTGTCATTGCCCCACCGGCTCCTTCAACTGCCGTCCCTCTTCATGTGGAACATGGAGCCCAGGGTAGTTCGATGTTCCATGTGCACAGTGGAATGCTAAACCTCCACATGTAGCATTCTGCTCCCTCCTGGCAACGTGCCTCCTATGTCATCGTAAAGCAGTATGTTTATCCTATTGGCATGAAGATGCATATGACACAAGTTGGGTGGAGAAGTGAAGTGACGGGGAGGTGAACTAATCCTAGTTCAGGCAGAATGCAACAGTTTCCTAGACCAATGTTTTCTATTTATGATGTTTAATGTTGATATTGCACCATACACACTTCTTACTCCTCTGCAGGAATGGAAATCACATGCATTACTGACCATTGAGTTGGGCAATATAGCAGGTTTTTGGTTGTTCAGTGCTATGCTCATTGGAATCTTTCTGTGACAGTGGCTGTACTGCCCTTTCCCTAGGCAGCCAGTAAGCAGTTACGAGGAATCAGTGTAAATGTGTAACTGAGCATCTCATAAGTGTGTCTCATTGATGTTGTGGATCCTATATGCTTTTATAATAGCACATTCCTTCCTACATATGATTCTTGTTTTTCTTTTCTAGCACCACCTGTGTTGGATGCTATACAAGCTCTTCCAGAAGTTCCATGCACTGAAGACATCCTGACATTGTCATGCAGGATCCATTCTTTTTTCCCAAAACCTATTGAAGTGTATTGGTTTAAAGACAGTGAACTAATGTCTGCAATGTCAAGCACTACTGATGTGACGAGTGGACCAGATGGGCTTTGTAGCTGCACAAGCACGATAAAGTTTACCCCTCGTAGAGAAGACCATGGAAAGAAGTTCATATGCAGAGTTGGACACAAAAGCCTCGAGAATCACAAGGGTGTGATGAATTATAAAGAGATAAAATGGGAGTTTCAACATCTGAGTAAGTCACAAAGTAAATCTTACTCGCTATTCCCTTTTATCAATTGTTGAAGGGATTGAAGGGCCTGTGGACATGTTGACTCTTTGCATGTTTAATCATTCTCCATGTTCTTGTAGGCTGAATGTGCCTTTCTTTCTTAGGGAGAATTAATCAGGCAATGCCTACTGGAGGTTATTTAACAGTTGTTCCTAGAGATATTGGCTCAATTAACACAGTTGCCTTTCCTAAGGTTTGTTTCAAACCCCGGACAAAACTCTGTCTAAATGCCCATGACAACATATGACAGCCACACGATGTAAGTGACACAGTATGCTTTCTGTTTTTTATGTAGTGATTGTATTGTAAAATTATTAAAATTCTTCTATGAACACAATCATATTTTATGAAACATATATATTGCAACCAGGTAGCGCTGTGAGGAAGGCACAAAGAGGCTGATACAGGGATAGATTTCATCAACAAAATAGGATTTTATTCTGACAACAACAACAATGACATCGTAAAATATTGTCTCAGTCATAAATCATACAGACTGTATTTTACAACAGTTCCTCCAAGGTGTCATTCAACCCATGCTTGAGTGTCCAATCAAAAACCAATTGGCTTTGTCTTCTGATGTTTTCTGGGTTTCCGAAAGTCTTTTCCAGGAGGCCCTGGTACTGGGTGAGTTTTCCCAGCAATGTCGCACTCTACAAGCTCTTGGGGATAGACATAGGGTGCTCCCCATTCACTTTGCTGCTCTAATATACTGCTCCCCAAAACACCTTCTTTCTGACCACCCTTATCGTAAGCTCCTTGACACTCAATGAGAATGCACCTTCTTGTACCTCCTCCCACCTTCCGTCTCCTCTTGATTCGCACACTGACTAAGCTAGTTGGCTGGAATCTCCATTCTCTCTCTCTTTCTCTCTCTCTCTCTCCCTCTCTCTCTCTCCCCTCTCTCTCTCTCTCTCTCTCTCTCTCTCTTACTCACTCTCTCTAAATGGGGTAACAGCTCTCCTACCACCCGCTCAAGTCTAGTAGCTGTTCTCCATTTCTAACACTTCTCTGGCACGAATGTTAAGGGCTTTAACCTCCTTGCCCCTCTTTGGTTGTCTGTCTTCTGGGGGTTTCTCTTCTTCAGACTCCCCACTCCCTCTCACCAGATGGTTGCCCTTTTCCTCCAACCTCCAGCTCTCTCCTTCTGCTCTCCTCTCAGGACTCCTATCCCTCAACACTCTCTGCCAAGCTACTTGTTCCAACTCCTACATAAACTTTCCACACTGCCTGACTTGACTTCACCTGCCCTTTGGGTGGTCCTTAAGGATATTGAGGGCAACTATTTACTCAGAGTTTACTTTTTGATGAGCATTTCTGAGACACTTTATACAAGAGAATTGTGTTTCAAAGCGCCACAAGGCTAACTGAGAAGGGAACAGGGGAAATAATAACAATGGCAAAACAGTAAACATACAGTTGTGGTCCTACTGGGCCTTGTGGCATTCGGACGTGCAAGTGCAATGAGGAGAAGTGCAGGGGATGGGGATTGAAGGAGAAGCAGAGGAGTGGACAGGTGCTGGAGGAAGGCCCGGGAGGGAAGTGCTAAAGGGATCCAAGGAGGAGGACCTTAGGGTAAGTGCTAGTATAGGCGACTCTCAAGGGTAGGATTTGGAGCCGCCAAGCAGGGTCCGGCAGGGCAGTGCAGTGGGGGTAGGGGTGCTGGTATTGACTGTGAAGAAGGGCCTGGGATCCTGTGTGATTCATGCAGAACCGGCACACCGGCAGTGGAGAGATTAGCAGGGAAGTGAAAGAGGAAGAGAAAAGCAGCGTTTTGAGCAGATTCCGTAACTTAAGGAGGTCCGGCTCAAGTCTGAGATGGGCAGGAAGTCTGTTCCAAAGGGAGGCCACAAGAGAGAGACATGCCCCCACTCTCTGCTTGGAGAAGCATTTGACAGTCAGAGAGTTGGAATTAGAAGAGGGTAGTGTTGTTCTGTGATTGGGTCATGTGTTGGTTAGCATGTGGGGGCATGGCTTGAGGTTATATCAAGGCCTGCAGACATCTTGGATTTCACCTGGACAGTGTTGGGTCTCCTTCCCTCTCCCACAAATAGCTGCTCCTATTGCCTGTGTTTGGCTGGGTTCCACAGCTCTCTCAGCATATGGATTTAGAGTCAGACAATCTAGTAAGTAGGGGAAGCTTCCTTTTACCTTAAGGATGTCTTTGATTTGGGGAATTTGACACTTTGTGATCCCTGATGTTAGTGTAGCAGGGAGAATATTTATTTGTCTTGTTTTGACATTCGAAGATCTGCTCAAATAAATGTGTCCTTGTTCTGGTGAAACATAGTAACTGTGGAACATCTGTAGTTTATGCGAGCATTGGTCACAATGTAAAATATTTCCCACTGTCTCAGTGCCAGGGGAGAAAATGTATTATGGGTATTCCTTTTGCCATGAGACGGTCCTTAAGATGAGTAGTGGTGGTGGGGGTATTAGTGATCCTGTGTCTACTCTCTTGGTGGTCTAGTGAAGCTATAGGAGTTGTAGGGCGGAGAGCATTCATATGACTGCCCCTGTCTTAGCAGGGGGACCCAGTGAGAATGGTCTGTGGACCCTCTGTATGCCTCCTCTGGATCCAGCATCCACAAGCTTGGGGTGATACCTGGCACCGTTGACCTCCCCACTGTGTGTCTACACGGTCAAGCAAAGGACTTTATCACATATCTCCTCCCTTTTTTAGTACACTCCTCTGGAGCCTCACAGGTACTGGCTTGAGTAATCAGCATGAAAAGCAGAGGGTGGGGATCCCATTCTTTGTGGGCATCTGGGGATAAACCTATTGACAAAAATCAGATGGGATGCCTCACAGCACAACTAGTTAATGTAAATGACTTTGAGCAGGAGGACCATATCCACACCGGAGGCTAAAAGCAAGGGTTTAGTGTCAGCTAATCATACACCAACATTATTGATTGTCAAATTCTTTATTAAATTGGTGCATGTTTTCTTTAAAATCAGACATACATACATATCACAGATTTAGAATATTTGATACTACAGAGTTTGACCTCTTATTCTATTTCAAATTCATTAAAGGATGGTGCATATATCAAAAAACAATCAAGTAATCTGATGGACATGGGATAAGCCCTTATTCAGTGCAAAAATTGCATGTGAAAAAACATAACTTGTGAAAAAGTTCACAATGAGTGTGTTAACCTATTGATTATATTATGGCACCAAGCTTATTTTCACTAAAACAAGATCATTCCACTAGAAAAATGCCATATAGGTAATTGCCTTCACGTGTTTCTTTGCCAACCAGTGAACCACTGAAAAGATGTATGGTTGTTAGACTGCAAATCATTGCATAATCCTGCCACTGGTGTCTTTGGCCTTGGTGGTCTAGGTGAGGGAGCATGATCTGTTACCAGTGTACATTTCTAGCTTGTGAGGTTGCACAAAGAGGGATTTATAGCCCACCAAATTGCCAGACACTCTGAATCTCCAATGTCATATTTTGTTCTATCGGCTATAACCTCGTACTGATGAGTGGATCCGCTGTTTAACCCCATTTCGGTTTTGTGAGAGCACTATCTCTATGCTGAATCAAGAGGCATCTGTTTGCAGTATTAAAACCTTGTTAAAGTCTGGGACTATGAGGGGGAGTAGTTGGCATAGTGAGCACTTTAATTCTCTAAACACTTTCTCCATACTATTGGCCCACCAGATCTTGGTATACTTCGATCCTTTAGGCTGGCAGGTGAGAGGCCCAGTGATGGTGGATAACTCAGGTATCAACCAATGATAGAAGCCAACAGGGGGAAGAAATGATCATAATTCTATTTCTGTGGCACTGGAATGTTCTGGATTCTGTTGACTGCAGCCATTTGGGACATCACTGTTCCTCCTACTTGGAAAATCAGATAACGACCGGAAGGTAACTTCAAGTGACACTTAACCGGATTGGTGGTTAACCCTGTGTCCAGGAGGTTTTTGGCTACGGCATTTAGATGAATTATATTCTTTTCCCAACTGTTGCTGTGGATGACATTATTGTCCAGGTATGCAGTTGCTAAATTTTCTTGAGGCTGGCATTGTTGTCCAGGTATGCAATAGCAAAGCTGTTTTGAGGCTGGCATTCTTGTCCAGGTATGCCGTAGCAAAGATTTCTTCTGGCTGCAGTATCATGTCCCCTCTGGCACTCCATACAACCCAAAAGGGAAGTACTGTAAATATGAATAGACATATCTGGGTCATAGAGGCTTATTTCTCCTGGTCTTCGAGTGCTAATGGGATCTGCGAATATCCCTTTGTCTGACCAGTAATAGAAATTAACTTGGCTGACCCCACGCTCTCTATTAATTCCTCAACGTGTGGAATCGGGTAAGCGTCAAAGCAGGAGATATTCCTTCACCTTGTTGAAATTAATATAGAACCTCCAGACCTGTTGGGTCTGGTCACCAGAATGATTGGAAAGGCTGGATGATTTATGGATGGAATGAAGATATCCAAGTCAATCATTTACTTGAATCTGCTTTCACAGCCTTCCATTGAGCTTCTGGTAATCAATAGCAAAGAAGGCTGAGAGCCTTCCCGGGGGCATCTCGATTGTATGTACAATTTCATGTGTTTGCCCTGGTGTCTCGACAAACAGATCAGTGAATTTCTGAAATAAGTCTTGTAGTTCTCTAATTTGCTGGTCTACTAGGTTGTTATGAACACATTATGTATGGATTGACAGTAGCTGATGTTCATCTGCCAGTAGATGGGCCAGGAGAATGGATTCCTAGATTCTGTCCATGCTTTTAGCCAATTAATGTGATTGACAAGGGTGGCCTACCATTGATCGTCCTGCTGATTGTGATAATTGTGATAGCTGAGGACCTAAATTACTTCATGGGGCCCTTGCTACCTGGCTATTAGTTGTTTGTGGAAGTTGGGAGAAGACCAGGTATATTGTCCCTAACATCGAATCTTATGATCTTGGTTTCTCTGTCCTAGAGCCTCTTTTGTTTTTCTTGGCTGACTTTCAGATGGTATTGGAGAAGCCATAGCCTTTCATGTGTGGCTTGAATACATTTTCAACCATCTTCCTCTGCTCCCAATGGTCCTTCCCGGACTTCTATTAAAATACCCAGCACATAACTAGGCTTTCTTCCATAGACAAGATTGAAAGGTGAGTATCCCGAAGAGACTTAGGGGGTCATTACGACCTTGGAGGTATCCATGCCGCAGTTTTCAGCATGGTTACCCCCTTACCGGGTACCGATCCGGGTTCCTTGAATAAGGAATTACCGGGCCATTCCAACCTTGGAGGACCCGGTAATTCCTCATTCAAGGAACCCAGACCCGGTACATCACCATTTCCATTCGAGCCCCCATAGGGCTCAATGGGAATGGGAGGGAGCTAACAAGGGCCCGTTAATAACGGGCCTGTTGCTATCTCCCTGGTCTGGTAGCGGGACCCGCTAAGGGCACCTGGTTTTACCAGGCACCCTTTGCGGGTCCCACGAGCAGACTCGTAATGTGGCGGTAAGGGGTTGACGGCTCCGGCACGATTACCGGCGCCATTAACCCCTTAACGCCAAGGTCGTAATGACCCCCTTAGTGATTAAAACTGTGCCAAAATATTTGTCCAAAACCTGAATCACCTGAATTTCCCCAGCATTGGGGTCAGGCGGTTTGCCGAAACATTTAAAAGATTTGGGAAAACAAGTTTGGGTAGGCAGATTCACTGGCTATATAGAAGGGAAGCACTTTAGCTGTAGTTGTGAGTTTTTTTCAGGCGGGGAGAAAGGTGGTGGTATCTGTGGCTGTTTGAGATCTGAAGCATTTTACTTTTTTTTCTTGGTAGAGCTTTTGGGGTTTTTAAAGAAAACATCACTGCATGTTCTACATTGTATATATTTACAAGGAGCGATAGAAAGAATTACAATTTAAAAGGAAAGGAAACTTTTGTTGTCTGTGTCTGAATGAGAGCTGGATCATTTTACTTTCATTTTTAGGTAGTGCTTTTTGGACTTTCAAATACAACATCATTGGATGTTCATTTGCTACATTTACATGGCGAGACAAAGGGCCTCATTACCGGCATGGACCAAGGTGCTAGTAAAATACCGGCACCGCCTTGGAGGAAAGGGGAATTACCGCCCTATTCCAAGGTTGGCGGGGCGTTAATTCCCCCTTCCCCCATTGCCTTTACTCATTCCCATTTTTGCCCCATAGGGCTCTACGGGAATGGGGAAGGCGCTAATTACGGTGCCGCAAATTGCGGTACCGTAATTAGCACCCTGGTCCCTCTGCGGGTTGGTTTTTAACGCCTGCTAAAAGCAGGCGTTAAAGTACCAACCTGCAAAGGGACCTCGTAGTAAGGCGGTAAGGGTTTACCGGTACCGGTGCCCTTACCGGTACCGGTAAACCCTTACCGTACTATGTGTAATGAGGCCCAAAGTAGGATAGCCTTTTGGAGAAAGATTTCACTTTCTCTGCCAGGCTCCTCAATCATATACTTTGTATATTTGCGCTGGGGCAGCTTGATTGAGCACACACACGCACAAGCAGTTGAATTACATTTATTTGCAACAACTTTGGAGGAACTTTAAAAAAATGTGGGGGGCTGGAAACATTGTTGGAGATGGTGATCACAGGTAGTGGGCATTATTGACAGGTTGATTGGCTGCATAACGTAACACACCACCTGCTTGATGTATGGGGCACGGTTTATAGTCATAAAATCGAATTACATTATGTCGAAAGTCATAATGTCAGAAAAAAAGTCGAAAAAAAATATCAATTTTTTTTAAAAAATTGATTTTTGTTCGAAATGGGGTGGTTCCCCCCCAAGCCCCCTTTTTTACATTTTTTTGTGTTTTACCCTTTTTTTTACTCCCGGAACCCAAAATAAACATACAATTAAAAAAATAAAACATTCGATTATGTTTTCTTTTTACTTTTTTTCCGACATTATGTCTTTTGACATAATGTTTTCGACTTTTATTCTGCACACCATGGGGTGCACTCACAAACAGTTGAATTGGTGTTGTGCGGGAACAGAAGAAATGCAGGGGTGTTTGAAAATTGTTGGAGTTGGTGACCACAGGCTGTGTGATGCAACACACTACCTGCTTGAGCAGTAGGACAGATGAGGACATTTTGCTGGGTCAACTTGGTTAAACAGGTGCATGAACACACAAGCAGTTGAACTGCTATGGGGGAATGGAAAAACATGTTTGGGTGCAGGAAAAATAGTTGGCGGTGGAAATCACAGGCCGTTGGCGTTAGTGGCAGATTTATTGGCTGTGTGACTCCATACATCACCTGCTTGAGCATTAGGACGCTGGAGGAATTTGAGCTGCATTGAACGGGCACTCTCACGCACAACAACGTATTTTATTTTGTGGAACAGTAAAAGTGCTGGTTAAATTGAAGCAGTAGGTGGTGTCCATTAATGTCGGGTTTATTGGCTATGCAACCCAACACACCACCCGCTTCAGAGCAGAACTTGATTTAACATTTGTGAACATTTCAACTACTTTCAGCGGTTGAATTAAGGTCAGGTGCAAGAGCATACAGCTCTAGTTCCTTTTGAAAAAGCCTCTACCAGAGATTCCACTGTCTGTAGTGTTTAAGGCAAAAAGCAATACCAATTAAGAATTTCTCAGAGGCAGTAGCCAAATATGTTGAGGGAGAGGAAGGCGCTGTGGAAATGTTGTACGTCTCACTGCAGCAACAGACACGTATCTTGGGTAGTAGAATAGTACAAAGTAAGTCAGTCAGTAACCACAAGTTGCACATCAGCCACTGATTCAAGTACAGCAAGCGTTCAAACTCCAGTCTTGGTGGTGACTACTAGTGCTTCTAATGACATCTTTGGATTGGCTGTTTCTGCTACTTAGCTGCAGCCAGCCCAAACTTCCATAAGGTCAGAGTCTGGCACAAGTGGGGATGTATCCAATTTTCCTTTGTTGCAACACATATGTGCAAGTCCTGCAGGGTTAGGTTGAGGTGCCAGCTGAAAAGCCTACCACTGAATATGGCAGAAGCTGGAGGTTTTCTTGAGGGGGGTGAATGTACAGTTCTCAGCATAAGGTTAGGTACTGCAGTGCCATACCCATGTTAGAGGAGACAAATGTTTCTGCTTAACATAAAGTTACACATACGGCGGGTCTACAGTGCATATGTATGGTGTGGTATTTTCTGTGCATGGTCAAGAGCAACACCTTGCTACCTGCATTCTGCAGAAATGTGGTTTCCTCTGTGAAGCCAGGAAGCAATCTGGATATGTCATCATTGCTGCACATACAAATGAAGTGACATCCTGCACAAGAGTGGAACCCACATATTACACAGCATACCTCCCGGACCAACAAAACACTCAGCATCAAGCTGGCTCTGCCCCACATGGTGAACCTGGACTGGGAGGTGTGTGAGACCTCCCATCAGCAGCACCCAAAAACAGAGAAGCAGTAGGGGAATAATGTTTAGTACCAGCTCAGCCACAGCAGATCATTTAAGCGTAGTCAGAAATATTATTGCAACCATCCACGAGTAGAGCTACTGAATGCTAATTTGGTGATAATGTGGGTAGTAGGTCTTCTGCAATACGAATTTGTTGAAAACAATAGTTTTAGAGAGTTGATAGGAAGTGCTGAAGCCCACTGGCAAATTCCCTGCTGGACTTTCATGAAAGGTTGTACCTGCGTTGTTGTCATGATTCCTGCCCCTCATGTCCCCAGCCCTCCAAGATGTCAGGCTGGAGCCAGGCCACGATCACCTACATGGCCCTCAAGGGCCTCTCCATCCCTCCAAAGACCCACTTGGAGTCAGACTTGGCGCTTGTGGTACCAGACTCACTCACTCCCATAGGATAACATTGGGGATTGGACTTGTGGTGCATTGATGGGGACAAGATGGATACCCCCAACTATTTCGGTTCCCAGAACTACATGTGCGGTCTAGTCTTTTGGGTGAGGTTCAGCTCAGAGGCACCTTGGATACCCAGAGACTATTTAAGCCACACCCAGGCTGAGAAACATGCTTTGCGTTTTCTGCACCTGCAGCGTGACACTCACCGTGTTCGGATCGGTCTCCAGTAGGCCTGCATCTTTCTTCTGCGCTTAGCTCAAGAACAAGAACACCGTTAGGAACAGCCTTACCTTGCGGCGCTTCTGCCCATCAGTCATCGCTCCTTCTGTTCTGCGGGCATCTTCGGCGGTGTCATTCCCATCCCGGCACGCCGCTTCCTAAGGAAAACGGAAAAGAACAGAAAAAAGGAATTAGTAAGCATTCTGCAAATCTTCACTTATTTTTAAATACTGTACGAGCTTCAAACACTTACCTGAATCCCAGCCGCTCTGGGGGAACTCTGTCTCTGGAACTTCTCATTATCTGCAAGAGGGAAAAGACACTCCAGGTTAGCGTGGAAACATCTAGGGGCGCCGCATACTGTGCTTACCCACCACATTTGTTCTTCATAACCGGCATCCACGCTGAAAACGTCGCGGCACCTAAAAGACACAGAAAAATAACTCAGTTCAATGCAAATACAAAAGTGGTGCATCGTGCCTCACGCTCTCACTCACCTTCAGCGCTACTCATCTCAGCAGCACGCCGCCATCCCCGGACGCCGGCCATCATCTAAGGAAGGAAAGGAACAAAGTTAGAGAACTGTTCAAAAGACTCATTATACTTACCTGTCGGACTCTTGCCAGTGAAGTAAATAGCCAGTAATGAGCCCGCATCAATCAGCGCGCCCCTGCGCTTAAGGCAGGACGGAGAGCACACTATCCAAGAAAACAAGGCCCAGTCTCCAGTCGAATAGCCTCCAGGGAAGGGTTTGAGGTCGTAAGAGGTCAGAACAGGCTGAGTGATGTACCCGTGGATACCAGGTGAGCTTTACAGTTGTATGATGTCGTAAATCCTGCAGTGGGCAAGGCCTTCTACAAGTCAGATGGTGGGAAAACATTGTTCACTATGGCTATGTGGACAAGGGGACAACACACTACATATATGGCTATAACAACACAGTGGGTCAGCTCCCACGCTAGTGTCGATCAAGGGAAGTCATTAGTTCAGCTGAATGCTGTCTATCAATAAGCCACTTGGTGTTTGGAAGGCTTTCATGGTCAGACCACTCAGGAGCAGACATCCAAGATCATGTGGAGCAGGTAGTTACAAAAACACTAACTCCCCTGCAGCTAGCATTAGGCCTTATGGCAGCTCTAAGGCTGGGGAACACAATGCATGTGCCAATTCGTTGCCCATGTTCAACACCTTTTGATGATACGTTATGTCAGTGATTGCTCCTCTGTCCATCAGTTGCTTGATGTAGCACACAAAGTATTCTCTCATTACAGCCCATCATAAAGCACCAGAAATGCCTCGAGTGTGTTGCAGGTGCAGCACAAAGTCCCATACTACCAGCTAAAAATGCCTGTGCCGACCCATTGGAATTCATATTTGTATAAACTTGCGTGGCTGTCTAAGCAAAGCAATGCTGTAAGTGACTAAGCTACAGTCACAGTCAAGCATTGGTATGAGACTTCCTCACTCCATCTCAGTGTCAGCTCATGCTCTTTACAGCCCTTTGAGGAGGTCACGCAGCATGTGAGACAAAGCTCTGTGTCACTCAGTGAGGTACTTACATTGATCTATTTGCTCAAAATAACCTGTTCAAAAGAGTAATGGCACAGGATAACACAGTGGGTCAGATATTGTGCATTTGGTGAGAGGACAGGCTGGCAATCTTTCAGAATGACCCATGTTTGTTTAGTGATGACATCTTCACTGAAACTGTGTCAAGTGCAGTGGCACCCCATGTAGAATGTGCAAATCTCACACATACGCACCCGTGGTACTCACTTACAGATTCTGGCATTCCTCATTGTGTTTGGTCTTTGGAGAACAACTGGTGAAGGGGATGGGGAAGCCTGCCACCACCGCTCCTACTAAATTCATGACAAGGTAGAAGCCCAGGAAACACTGCAATCACCCATTCTATTTTGGACGAATTCCCAATGGACCTATGATTGACAAATCTGTCGAGAGGTAACCCCCCAGCCAGCCATAACGAACAAAGGACGGTATGGCTGGCTGGATGTGTGGATGAAGAGCCACAAGCCATGATTAAGGACACCTGTATGGACAGCTTGGACTAAAACTCCAAAAAGCCATGTTGCTGACATCGTTGGAGACACCACGACATAGCAGCAGTAGACATGAAGCACACATGCCATCCGCACTTTGGGACATAACCACTCACGCAAATACATGAAGAACACAAGCATAGAGTTCTATTGTTAGAGGACAAATACATATACATACTGTCATTGCTTTAATATTTTTGCCACTAGCCAAACGCAGCAACGCAGAAACCGCAAGAGACAGGAGATCCTGAGCAGGGCTTGCAGATGCTTACACGCAAATAGCCCTATGGAACTGCAGGAGCACCCATGGGACCTGAGAGAACCAAGTGTGACTTAACCTGTGGAAATGTAGTGTAGCATGGACACTGTAGAAACCGCATTGTAAGGTTTAGGAAAATTACAGCAGGTCTCAGGCCTCTGAGCAAGAGACAAGCAGAGCTGATTTAGGCTGGATAGAGAGCATGACGTGTGAAACAGGACCCGCAGCCAAGGTCAAGAGATACGGATGACATTCCAATCCCCAAACGACAAAGGGACCAGCTGCAGAAAATACTAAAAATTCAGAGCTGCACAGCTGAAATTTGTGGTCTCTGAACATGTGACGCGACTAAAGCAGACAATGGACAGCGATCAGCAGTGGGAAAGGAGACCTGGTCCCAGGCCGCCAGACACAGACTGCGACAAGTATGCAATAGTATGCAACAAGTGTTGCGCCGGTCAGGAGAGCACTCTCATAAACTAAGGTGGTACCCACAAGTTACAATACAGACACATAATCATTCTTATTACCTTGAAGAGGTGCACAGTGAACTGAGAACCTTTGCGGATCCCATGCCTGGGGACGTCAGCTCTAGCCAATCACAGTTTAGTACCCATGGGGTGTATAGCAATGGGCAAGAACCAATCGTAAGTCCACCACACTGCATCAATGTGTCATGACCCTCGCCCAAAACCCCCTCTGGCAAACCCATTGGCCAGGTTGAGTCAGGACTCGGGCCTCTAGAGCCTGGCATGCTCTTCGAAAGCCCTCATGGGGCCAGTCCTGGCGCCTATGGCACCAGGCTCATACACCATGAAAAACAATGTGCTTGGGGACTACTTTATTGTATTGCCAGCCAACATGGAGGCATCCACATAGCTTGGTTCCTAAGAACCAAGCTATGCGGTCTAGTGTTTTGGGTGTGGTAGCCTATGGACTACTTTTCCTGGACTATTTTGTTGGGGCTATTTAAACCACACCCGAGCAAGACAACACGCTTCGCATTACTTTGCAGCTTGCAACGTGACGCTCACCGTGGCCAGCTATTCCCTCGAACCTCGGAGAAGCAGAACCTGCAAGGAGACAAAAGGAACATCATTAGCAGCAGCATCTTACCTGCAGTCTTCATCTTTAAACACTCGCAGCTACTGAGAACAGCTTCCTCGAATCTGCACGCCTCCCGGACAGAACGACCTGAAAGAGGAAGATAGAGGCAACATTAAAGAAAGCAGTAGAAACATTTACAAATTACGAACTGCTCAAAATGCTTACCTGGCTGGTCGCCTCTCGGCAGGCACCACTCCGGACATTCCACTCGGGCTGAAGAACACAGCGACCTACAAGGAAGGAAAACACAGGTTAGCAAAGGCAGGACTTCACAGCGCTGCGCATAGCGCTTACTTACCGCATCATAGCGCTCTTAATGCGCCATCATTTACCAGCGGGGCTCAACCAAGCCAGTTCACCGCGCTGCAGCTCTGCATACCTAAGGGAGAAAAAAGAGACATTTTAAACAAAGAAAGGCTTGCAGGATAGCAACAAAACTAAAGAACAGCAATAAGACCTACCTGAACAATATCAAACGGGCCGGCGTCAGTGAAGTAACTGGACCGCATTCGCCCATGAAAGACAACGCGCCCCTGCAAAGGAGGCAGGACGGAGAGCATGCCTAATTCTACCACAAGGTGAGGAGAGGGCGCCAGAGGGACTGAAATCATACGGGGGTGGAGGGAGGATACTTACCCAGTCGGTCAGTCTTGAACCCAGTCCTCCTGTATTTTCAGGCAGAACCTTCCCCGCAGACCACATCAGGGCGAAGCTGAGAAGCATACCAGCGAGTCCCTGTGGATACCAGGTGAGCGTAACACAATGTTATAGTTAGTGACTTGGGGATGGTTCAGGCCAGCCACCTGACATGCGAGGGCCAGAAAATACCATCTATAATGTCCTCTTTAGGTAATAGAATACCCAGTACCCAATCACTTGGCCAATAGGGTTTCTGGAGAGGAGCCCAAGTTGTGACGAAATGCTGACACCATTGGCTAGTAAAACTGGCTTGCGAGCTGAGGAAGAGCGAGATGTGAATGTATATTTCCTGTTCCTGTGCTGATTCCTGTTGATTTTGTCTGTAATAAACCGCAGTTTGAACTTGCCGTTGACTGAGTCCTCCGTATATCCTGAGGGACGGAGTTTGGCCCTCCAGTGTCCCTCTGGCAGACCTGGGGGTCCATCCCCAACAAGTTGGTAGCAGAGGTGATGGTTGGCTGCACCAGCCCGGCACCAGGTCATCTCCTCCGCCACCGAACCTGGGAGGCTGCAGGACCCTTGCATATTTTGCGAAGACAGGAAAACGCATGCCTGTGTAAAGGCCTTCAGGAGCCCTTTGGAAATCATCCTGCCCGAAGTCAGCAAAGAGTCCAGGCAGACCAGGACGGGGAAGTGAGCACCTTCTGGGGGAGTCGGCAGCCGAGCAGCACCAGCAGGCCACAGAGTGTAAGTATTCACCCAGTCTAATGGCAACTGTGGTTGTGAGGGAGGGTATTGAGTATTGTGGAGCATTGTTTAGTATTGTCGAGTATTGTCAAAGTATTGTCTAGCATTGTCAAAGTTAGTAGGGACAGGTGCAGAGGTAGAAGTCCTTCTTCTATGTTTAGGGCACATTCGGTCTAAGAGGTAAACGCTTCTGGTGAATAACCTAGACTATTGATTCGAGGGCACGGATGACAGAAGATATGTAAATAATGGTATTACTGTGGGTTGGGCATTTTAGCTCAGTTCATAGATGACCATATCCCTGTAAAGGGTTAGCAAGGAGCTGGCCTAGATTGCGGAAAATGAGTAGACTGCTTAAGTCTTGGAGTGAGACATTTTGCACGCTAGGAGACACAGCAGGTGCAGTTCGTTCACAAGAGAATATTGGTGTACCCCGCCTGGAGACAGGAAGACATGTGGGGTTTTTGTGTAGTTTGGGAGTAACAGGCTATTACAGTGAGCACGCAGTATGTCGCGAGGTGTCAGTGGGTGCTGAGCCAGCAGGAGGTGAAGGAGCCAGGGGCTCATCCCTCTGCACCTCCCCATGTCCCCCCGGGTGCAGTATCCGATGACACAAATGATGAGCAAGGGATGTACCCAATGCGAGAATTAAGGGCAGCAGAGGAGTACTCAAATCTGATATATAAGCCACCACCATATAATAAGGAGGAGAGCCGAGAGGAGCAGGGCAGCTAGCTACTGACCAAGAGGCAAGCAGCTAGGTGCAGAAGGACGCAAGGGGGGTACTCGGGGGCATAGCTACGAAAGAATGGATAAGAAGACAGATACTCCTGAAGCTGCAAGGGAAAACAGATGGAGAGGCAGGAGGGGTGACTAAGGCAATGGGGGGGCTGAAGAGAAGCAGCGAAGCATCAGAGTGGGCAGAGATAATGGTTGAGGAGGACGGGGAAGAGAAGGAACGAGAGGGGAAACTCGAGAGGGAGGAGAAGGAGAGGAGAAAAGAGGAGCAGTTGGAGAGTGGGGATAGGGAGTGAAGGAAGGAGGAGGAGAAGGAGCGCATGGAAAGGGAATGAGAGGAGAGGGTGGAAAGAGACTTCAAGGAAAGGAGGAGAGAATAGCAGGAGCAGCAGGATAGAAAGACAAGGGAAGTGGAAGAGATTGAAAGGCGAAGAGGAGTAGCAAAGCGGGAAAAACGTAAGTTAGCTGAGTGGGAACAGAGGAAGTTACAGTTGGATAGGCTGGCAAAAGAACGAGTGCACAGGGAGGAGGACAAGTGAGCAATAAGGGCAGTAAAAGGAGGTCTAGACAGGGGAGGCGACAGACTTGAGGAGGACAGATGCACAGAACCAAACAGCACAAGCTCTCGAGGCAGGAGCATAGTAGACAGTGAAGAAGCAGGCCTAGGGTAATGGGGAGGAGGAAGCAGGTATGGCTTGAGGGACATAGACCAAAGCACAAGATCCAACACAGACTTGTCGTTGAAATATCTGAGTGGGTGGGTGACTGGTAACAAAGTTGACACATTTAAAGAGATGTACAATTTGATTGCGTGTGACCATGTGTTGAAAAATCGTGAGGTTGACCTACACCAGCATCTAGTGGACAAGACTATCACAGACCCTACGGAGCTTGCAAAGGCTGCTGACAGGTTTGTGAGTACTCGAGTCCAGAAAAAGGCTCAGGCGAGAACTCCCAAACCAGAAGTGAAATCGGCGTACAAAAAAGTAAACAAGGCTGGGAAGGACAAAGGTCGAACCCAATACAAACCCCCAAACTCTAGTTCAGCCGTGCTCACCTAAAAGAAGAGCGCAGGGCACCCCTAACACTAGGACACCTGCGTTCTCACCACCCAAAGGTTGTTTTGTGTGTAAGGAGCTGGGCCATAGGAAAGGGGATCCTGCTTGCAAGGTCTTACCTGAGCAAGCCATAGTGAATGTTGGACTCATGGAGGAGGACATCATTAGTGTGGGCCTCTCAGAGGAGGATTCCCCACTAGGCCAGGGAGTGGCTGAATGTGGATTGGTTACACCGAGTGGGAACTGTACCGAATCTCCAGAAGAGACCCCAGTTTCCAATAATACTGAACTCTATCAAGAGCATGTGTACTTACATGGACACAAAACTCCTGCAGTCTGAGACACTGTGGCTAACGTCACCTCTGTCAGCCTACAGTGGGTACAGCCAGGCCAGTATATTGATGGGCCTGAGTTGTGCGTAAGTGGATTTGATGGTAAGAGTAAGTGCCCCTTGACAATAGTAGAGTTCAGCTGGCGAGGTGTAGCGACCCAGCTCTGTGTAGCGGAGACAGGCTCAATCCCTGTCCATGTCTGTTGGGTAATGATCTTCCTGATTTCGAAATATTCATAGCGGCTACACAATCGAGGGACAAAGAGAACACCAAATTGAACGCTTTGAAAGCCTTAGGGCTTGGAGTCCTTCCATAGGACTTGTTGGAAGGACCGGTGTGGCCGGTAGCCCCTAGTCCAGTTCCACAGACTACTGAGTCGCCTACTCCTGTGGGAGAGGGGCTAGTAGCCACGGAGGACTCTACTTTGGTAGCAGGGGACTCCGTGACTTCAGAGTTGACTGGCGCACCACAGGAACCTGAGGTGGAGGACCAGTGGGTGCAGATCTGAAGGGTCTGCCCAAGCTGGCTGAGTTCGCATCAGTTGGGGGCCCAGATCAGACTGACTTCTACACAGCCCAGAAAGAGTGTCCCAATCTGGCGGGTCTGCAGAAGCAGGTAGAGGAGCAGGCTAAGGGCGAGGTCCCTGGACTGTTCAAAGTGCACTGGGAGGATGGACTCCTGTACGGTGAGCCAAAGGATTGTGAGGGCCAGGACACCAGAAGGTTGGTGGTTCCCCAGTGCCACAGAAAGTTCCTTTTGGTTTTGACTCAGCAAATTCCTTTAGCAGGTCACTTGGGAGTGAGTAAGATATCGGACCATTTATCTGCGCACTTTTACTGGCCGCAGTTTGCATTTAATTTATCCGGTCCTGTCCGACTTGTGAAGCTTCTGGCAAGTCAGGTGGATCCTCAAACCAGGTCAGGGAACTGATATATCTTGGTGGTGATGGACCATGCCACGAGATAAGCTGAAGCTGTCCCTCTGAGGAGCATGAAACCCCCAGTGGTTGCGAAGGCTCTGATTGGGATATTCTCCCATGTTGGATTCCGCCAGAAAGTCGTTTCTGACAGGGGATCAAACTTCATATCAGCATATATGACGACTGTGAAGGAAGAGTGTGGAGTCACCTACCGGTTCTCGTCCTCCTTTCATGCCCAAACCAATGGGCTTGTTGAGCAGTTCAACAAGACCCTGAAAGGCATGATAGTTGGCTTGGGATATTCTCCTGCCATGCCGTCTGTTCGCCTACAGGGAGGTGCCACAGAACAGAGTAGGGTTTAGCCCCTTTGAGCTTCTGTTTGGCCACCCTGTACGAGGACCCCCCCGTCTAGTGAAGTAGGGATGGGAAAGCAAGCCCTCATCCTCGTCATGAGACATGGTGGACTATGTACTCGGCCTTTCAAACTAGAATGGCAAAGTATGTGGAACAGTCAACAACAAATCAAAGGCATGTCAGGAGCTGATGAAGCACTTGCACGACCAACAGGCCACAGTGGCAGTCTATTCTCCCGGCCAGTGGGTGTGGATTATGGAGCTTGTCAAACCCAGTACCCTTCAGGACAAGTAGACTGGGCCTTACTGTGTGCTGGAAAAAGTCAGTGAGGTGAATTATCTCATTGATGTGAATGGACCTAAACAGATGTGCAGTGTCTTTCACGTCAACCGGCTAAAACACCATTATAGCCGGGATGACTTGTTCATGGCCTTAGTGACTGATGGAGAGACTTAGGAGGAGACCAATCCCTTCCCAGACCTCCTGCACACAGAAGCCACAGATGGGTCAGTTGAAGGTGTCAAGCTTGCAATGGACCTGTCAGAACAGCAACTGACAGACCTTCGCCATTTACTGGGCGAGTTTGACCGTCTGTTTTCGCTGATTCCCGGTCACACAGATTGATGCATCCATGATGTGGGCACTGGAGACAGTAAGCTGGTGTAGAGTAAAATTCACTGGATGTCCAATAAGGTCAAGGACACCATCGAGGAGGAAGTTTCCAAGATGGTGTCCCTAGGAGTGATAGAGCCATCCCACAGCCCCTGGGCTAGCCCAGTGGTACTGGTGCCTAAAAAGACCAGTAGTGGGAAGACTGAAGTTTGCTTTTGTGTGGACTAATGGGGGCTCCATTCTGTCACGAAGACAGATGCTCACCCCATTCCATGGGCAGATGAGCTCATTGACAAGCTCAGCGCTGCCAAGTACATCAGTACTTTTGACCTCACAGTGGGGTATTGGCACTTTGGCTTGACAGATGGAGCGAAAGAGAGGTTGGCATTCTCAACCCTGGAAAGACATTATCAGTTCACTGTGATGCCCTTCGGATTGAATAATTCCCCTGCTACATTTCTGAGGATGGGTCACCAGGTTTTGTACGGACTGGAAAACTTCAGCATTGCCTATCTAGACGACATTTCTGTGTCCAGCCACACCTGGGAGGATCATGTATCCCGCCTGAAACAACTGCTTCAGGCGCTGCAGAATGCAGGCCTGACTATCAAGGCTATGACGTGCCAGATAGCACAGGGTACCGTGACTTATCTAGGCCACCTGGTCCGTGAAGGTAAGAAACAACCTCTTGAAGCAAAGGTACATGCTGTGAAGGAGTGGGACCTCCCTACCACACAGGCACAGGTGAGAGCCTTTCTAGGTTTCACCGGGTACTACCAGTCGCTCATTAGAGGGTATGTGACCATTGCTATGCCCCTGAATGATGTAACATCCAAAAAGATGCCAAAGAAGTTAACTTGGACGCCTGCCTGTCAAACCTCCTTTCGGGATTAACGGAAGGATTGTGCAGGGCCCCAATTCTGAAAGTGCCAGACTATGGTCAGGATTCCATTATCCAGACAGATACCTGTGTTTTTGGGATTGGAGCAGTGTTAGCGCATTTGAACTCTGAAGGGGTAGAGCAACATGTCGCCTAAATTAGCAAACAGTTGACAAATAGGGAAATTAACTGGGCTGTCATAGAAAAAGAGGTTTCTGCAGTCATGTGGGGCATAAAGAAGCTGAAACCCTACATCTTTGGGTCTCACTTTACTTTGGATCCAGACAGACCACAGGCCTCTGCGATGGTTAATGGCCATGCAAGGGGAGAACCCTAAGCTTTTGCGGTGGGCCATATCGCTGCAGGGATTAGCTATGGACATCCAGCACAAGCCAGGCTCCCAGCTTGGAAATGCAGATGGGCTCAGCTGGTACTTTTGCCTTTATAACGAACCAGACCCTCAGTAGGGTGCTGGTTCACATGTTGAGGCTAGGGGGCATGTGAGGAATTTGGCCATCCGCACAGGGAGAGTGCGCTCCCCTGAGTTTTTTAGATTTTTTGCTAAATGAAAATGAATGATGTGAAACCAACCTCTGAGAAATTAGTGTGGCCATTTCGCACCCATTTCACCTGCTTCCCGCACCAAACACATAGGGCCTCATTACGAGAGGGGCGGTAAGGGGTTAAAGGCACCGGTAAAGGTGCCGGCACCGTTAACCCCTTACCGCCCCATTACGAGGTCCCCTCGCGGGACCCACTCTGGATGTCTGGTTTTACCAGACGTCCTTAGCAGGTCCCGCGATGGGGCCAGCATGCTAACAACGGGCCCGTCATTAACAGGCCCATTGTTAGCATGCTCCCCATTCCCATTGAGCTCTATGGGGGCTCAAATGGGAATGGGGATGGTCCAGGTCCGGGTTCCCTGAATGGGGAAATACCGAGCCCTCCAAGGTCGGAATGGCCTGGTATTTCCCCATTCAGGGAACCCGGACCCGAGTTTGGAGGCAGCCATGCCCTTATTAAGGGCAAGAGGTTTCTGCAGTCATGTGGGGCATGGCTGCCTCCAAACTCGTAATGAGAGCCATAGTCACCTGTACTCTGGGAAGACACAGCCTATAGGCGCCATCTTCCCCTGTCATATTCACATGAAATGTGGCAGCCCTGGGTACATCAAAGCATTCCAAGAAGGAGGAAGGCACACCTTCCTCCAGCCATGAGCAGCTTAATTAAAATATCAAAGGCTCCATGGATCTGCATTCCTTTGTTCACCAGCTGGTGGCAGTGCATACTAATGAGAGATAAGTGAGGCATGCGTGCTGAGTGGGCTTGGTTGCCGGAGAGACAACAGGAAGGCGGGACTAACACCCCTTTGGTGTGCAATGTGTCAACTTGAAGCTAGTTCCCACCCCTCTGCATGTGAAATGCACTGGGTGCACTATTTACCATAGGCATGCCCCTGCAGAACTGACCCCTTTTAGAGGGGGGAAGTATGTGTTTTGGGGAGACAGGAAGTCTGCTCCCAGAGCATACTTCAAGGGAAAACCTGCACTTTAATCCAGAGTCACAGAGGGCTCAGTTTACCAGAGAGACACTACTGACAGGAAGATGGGTGGGACATAAGTATATGTAGTCACCCACTTGTCTGTCCTGTTGCAGAGCACTCTGGTCCTGACTTCATGCATAACAGAAGATTGTTGGTGGGGACCGAGGATTGGTTCATTAAGGTGGGCTTAGCCTCCACCAATCACTGGGGCCCATTTGGCTTTAAAAACGGGCTGAACCCCTCACTTAGCAGATCATCTGAAGACTTTGCAAGGTGTAAGAAGGAGGACTCATTTGGACCCGAGCTGAAGGTGCAGTCTACCTGACAGCTTCCGACAGTGAAGAAAGGCTAGGAGTTCAAAGAGGGAAGCAAGATCCCTCCCCATAACATCTCCCATAGAACAGAGGGACATACCGGACTCAGAGGACCTGTCCAGCAGCTCCAGAACCAGACCCACCCAGCACACAGCGCGGCCTGCTTGGTTGTGACAGCAAGCTTCCTAGGTGGGACATGCCGGAGAGTCTCTGGACAAAGGACGAGGCCATTGCCTGCTAACATCCTCCTGAGCCTTGGCCTGTCTGCCTTGAAAAGACACAAGCCCTGTGAAGAAGGTAGGAGGAGTGCCACACAAGCATCATCCAGCGTCCATCTTTTTAAGGACAATTTTGAGACAGTCGACTCCTCGAACCTCATCCAGCTGCACCACTGACTGTTGTCATGCCACAGTCACCAGAGCCGTCTGGGATGCCTCGGCCAGCATTCCAGATCCACCAACCAGCACAGAGACATCGATTCTTGGCCCTGAGTCGCCGTGCCGGATAGCCTGCAGATGTCTGGACAGCCTAGCTTGCAGAAATGCCTTCCACCTGGTACCCGCAGCTGTCTACTGCCACTAACTCTGTCTCAAGGGTTGCGAAGCGCCCTGGAACCGCCTTGATGCTGTTGAGCACCAAGAACTTCTTCAGCACCAGGTACATTGTGGTTCAGCCCCGTTCGTCCTTCTCCGAAGGCCCTTAGAGACAGTTATGACCCTTTGCCCCTTTGATGCTGAAACCAAATAACCTTGAACAGTAAGACTGATTACGTTACCAACTACCCCCTGTCAGTATCCAGAATGCATCCCTTTCCTTTGTGAAACTGTCTGTCCTCTGTGTTCCTTTACAGTGTGGGTTGTAATTGTAGTGTGCTAGAACTGTCTGTTGTAGTAATAATAAAGTAGATATTTTTATACAACCTTGACTGGACAGTCCCTTTTATCATTCAGTATTTTTGTTGTGTTGCAACTAACCAAGGATACACAACCATGCAGAAATAACCCTGCTTTTCCATCCACATTAACAAAACTGGACAAGGAGGTCTTATAATTCACTTGTATTCCAATCTTTTCGGGTCTCTTCCATTGTATTAGAGGTGTGGGGTTGATTGATGGTTTAGAAACCGATATTCATCCCTGGACCACTGGTGCCCCAGAAGTTGATTTGTCACAGTGTGCATGGCTGGGCACCACAATATCTGGCTGAGAGGATCCTGGCATATGAACCCATATGCACTATTTGCTCTGCTCCTAAACATTTGCTGGTTATTCCTCCATCTTGATTGGTGCATCGAGGAGATATGTGCCTTTGGTCCTTTCTCCTCGACTCTTGAACTCTCGCACCATTTGCCTACACAAAATCGATGCTCTTCTTTTAATTCTTAATCCCTCAAAATTAACTTGATTCGTTTATACTGTGAGGAATTGCCATCTGGCAAGGGTGCAAAGCTCTGGCTTTTTTGATTTTCAGTACATAAAACGATGGGGGTGATTCCTTCTCCAAAGGGGTAATCTGCTAACCAGAACCCGTTTGTCACAGTTTCTGCCAAAAGCATAGTGTACTTGTGCCCTGATGCATCAGTAGCCGGATCTGAAGTACCCGCTCTGCTCATGGCATAAAGCAGGCCAATGGCCCCAAGATGCCAACTCAACCGCTACAGCGACAACAACCTCACTCCGGCACAAGGGCGACATTTAAGAATGTTCCATGTACCCAAAAATGCAATCATCATGAGTACCCCATGCTGGTGGCAGGGTAATCTCTAAGAATAAGCTATGCCCGAGTTTAGGCATAGTGCATGGCATTACTATTGACAATGGCTGCCACATCCGAATTGATATCACACGTGTCAGCTCCTTTGAATCAGCTCTGCTATGGAAGGGAATGTGTATTGGGGTCAGATGGGCAGATACTGCCACACGGCAGGACAGAAACCTTGAGGACCCAACCTCTCTTTGATTCTCTTTGTGTGGGCTGGTAACACCCTCTGCCAGAGACAGTTGCACAGCAGGCAGCTGTCCTGGGCCCAGACCTCAAAGGAAAACATCCATGCAGGAGGAGTAGCCTCACACCAGGGTGCTGCATCTCTAAAGGGATTTGTTGTCTCAGTAGGAGTGAAGTGGCAGGAGTAGAATATGCAGGAGTGCTTTGTATAAAGGACGAAGCCTGCCACCATCTTGATTCTCTCTGTCTCTCTTTCCCTTTACTGTCCCTTCCACTTCCTCTGGATCAAAGCACTTCGGGTGTGACATCAGCAGGGCAAAGTCCACTCCAGCCAGGGGCAGAGATTTGTCCACTAAAACAGGCTACCTTTGGACCAACCGACTGGGCACTTGTGCCTTTAAAAGAAGGTGTGTTGCGCCCCTTCAACAGAATTCCCTCAGTTCCTCGAGTATCCTTTAAGACTGAAAAGACATTCTGAAGATTCTCAACTGGACTTTCTTTGGGACACTCCGACTGTCCAAAGCCCTCTGCCGGAGGTCAAGAAGGTACAAGACAGAAGGAAGATCTGTCCCGTCCCCTAACCAATCCCAGGGTACATCGGGAGGGACCAGTTGTGTGGACCAGGACCAACCACTCTATAACAGATCTTCGAAGGGATTGTGTCCTCCGATGTATTCCTTATCTTGATAGATCATCTCCAGCTTGCTGGCCTTGGAATTTTTTTTTTTAGTAGAGGGCGCTGCACGTCAACGTCTCCCGAGCCGATGTCCCTCGACAGCCTCCGTATCGGCGCTGATGTCATCATGCGTATAAATAGACTCACGCAGCGTCCGTTGCTCAGTTTCGTTTTTCCGCGCTTCGTGGGCCTCGGAATCGCGTTGCTCAGTTCGTTAGTCAGATATATTCTTCATTATTCCTCAAGAATACCAACTCTTACTCGATGGCTTCCTCATCCGAACTGACGACTCCACGGTCCGGCTTTAAAAAATGTCGAGACTGTGGAAAGAAAATGTCATTGACAGATCCACACAGGATCTGTTTGTGGTGCCTGGGATCGGAGCACAAATGTTCGGAGTGCGACGACTGCATGTCCATGACGGCGAAAGCCTTGAAGGAGCATAAGGGGAAGCTTGAGAGAGGTAAGACAGTTAAAACTCCTTCGAAAGTTTCCTCGGCAGAGTCGAGACATTCGTCTCCTCACCGACACAGGAAACATTCTCGTTCTAGGTCTCGAAGCAGTTCCCACCACTCTTCGAGATCCAAGCATTCGAGTAAGAGACGTTGAAGATCCCCTTGCTCGTCTCCTTCTGTTTATCCGGAAAGAGTCACCTGCCCCACAAAACATAGCTCTCAGGCTGAGTGGGAGGAATTCCATAAAAGGATGCTTAGCGTCTTCGAGAAAGTGGCCTCGGCCCCCTTGAAGACAGCTGAGGGTGATACCTTGGGTGAAAGACCCAAAAAATCGAAACGCCGCAAGTCGTTGCACCCGCGAAAGAAACTACTCGAGGGCATCACAAACCCTCGAGCAAATGCACCGTGCCATCGATGCCATCGTCGAAAGCCCCTTCAACGCACAAATCTGCGTCATCAACGCCATTATCGAAGGGCTCATCGACGCATAGGTCGATCGGATCGACGCCATCTTCGACGCCGACGTCAACGCCGAAAAAAAGAACAAACCCATGGCCGTCACTACCTCACAGCCAGTGGTCATACCCAGGGCCTCTAACACGACTTCGAGAATGTCATCGACAACCTCAAGTAGGATTCCGATTCTCTCGAGCTCTTCGAGGCATCTTCCGATCTTCTCAACGCCTTTTTCGGTGTCTTCGAAGCCTTTATTGTCCGTGTCGACGACGTCGACGTTTTCTCAACCGATTACGACAAATTTGGCCCCTTCTGCTCTGAAAATGGGATTTAAGCCATTTCCAAGGTCTGGTTATTTCAGACCTTTGTCTTCAATTTAGGAAGAAGGGGAAGATTCAGATCAAGAAAGACCCTTTGGGTTGCAGAGAACTACAACACCTGAAACAGAGGAATTTACCTCTGAGGAAAATAGGTTAAAGGACCTTTGAGAATCCTTACATGAGGCAAGTGGGTTAGATACTTCCCCAGAAATAGAATTTGCCAAACCAGACCCAGGAGAACATGCCGAGACCCCTTACAGAATTTTAATGGCAAGGATTATAGAATTCATGGGTTGGTCTACACATTCACCTGCATTCCAACAGGATGACCTTACTGACATTTTAGTTAAAGGCCCACAGGAGGATCCTGTGGTTCCATTTCACGCTGCATTACAAAGAAAAATATTGGCTAACTGGGAAACTCCTGAGGTTATCCCGGCGGTTAACAAGAAGTTATCAGCCAAATATAGGGTATCTGCTACTGACCCTGAATTTTTGTCTAAACATCCAACTCCCTGGAGTATGGTTGTTCAAGCAGCAACTGCATCAGGCAGTAGATCGGCATACCCTACTGTTCCACAGGACAGGGATGACAAAAGATACGACTCTATGGCTAAGAAAGTATTTTCTGCATGTAGCATGGCGTTAAAATCTATTAACGCTACTTGTACGCTCGCAAGGTTCAGCCATACACTTTGGGAGTGTGCTTCATCAGCGGCTGACTGCCTCCCAGAGGGAGAAGAAAGGGAAGCGTTTCTAAACATCATTAAGGATGGTAAAGATGCAATGTGCGAATCCCTTCAAACTGGCATTGATTCTGCTGACAGTATCAGTAGGGCCATGGCGGCAAGTACTACAACCCGCAGATTTGCGTGGTTGCAAAAGTCTGGATTTGCTTTAGATGTACAAGCCAGACTTTTAAATATGCCCTTTGACGGCTCTTCTTTGTTTGGTAAGAAGGCGGATGACAGCCTAGAAAAGTTACAGACATCCAAAGCAGCAGCAAAATCCCTGGGTGCTGCAATCCGTCAAACGCCATATTGCCCCTCAGGAACCTCTTGGAGAGGTAAGTCCTTTCGCTTTTATTCCGCATTCGGAAAAGGCAGAGGACAGTCGGTTCAAAGAGGCCAAAAAAGATTCACCCGAGGTGGACTGGGTAAAAATACAAAAGCCGCAGCAGCAGGTGCCTCTTTACCCTCGGCATCTGCATCAGCTGCCTCTAAATCACTCTGAGGACTCTCCTCACAAGACACCAGTAGGGGGCAGGCTAACTCAACATCTGACGGAATGGCAGGCTATTACGTCAGATGCTTGGGCATTGGAGACAGTTGCCCAGGTTACTGCCTGCCTTTTCTACGCATTCCTCAGAGTCATCCACCGGGGAACAGCTCTCTGAAAGTTCCAGATCCGCCCCTCTTGCAGGAAATTGTAGACCTGCTGGAGAAAGGTGCCATAGAACCGGTACCTGTAGCGGAGAGGAACAAGGGCTGGTACTCCCCCTACTTCCTAATACCGAAGAAGGACGGATGACTGAGACCTATCTTGGACTTACGAGAATTGAACAAGTTCCTCAAGAAGGACAAGTTCACGATGGTAACTCTCTCTCAGATCCTTCAGGCCCTCCAGCTCCAGAACTAGCTGGTATCTCTGGACCTTCAGGATGCTTATTTCCATGTGCCAATCCATCTCAAACACAGGAAATACCTGAGGTTCGCAATTGGCGGCTCTCAATATCAATTTTGAGTTCTGCCATTTGGGCTGATGTCCGCCCCGAGGGTCTTCACCAAGCTAATGCCGGTAGTGGCTGCAAGTCTGAGGGAAAGGATTCACGTCCGTCTACCCCTACCTGGACGATTGGCTGATCAGAGCTGTACCTCCAGAACAAGCTCAGATCCAGCTAGATTATGTCTGCCACTTCCTTCACAAACTGGACTTCTCCCTCAATTTAAAGAAGTCACATATGATACCATCACAGAGACTCCAGTTAATTTGTGCGGTCCTGGACACTTCCCTGGGAAAAGCCTCGCCAGCAGTGGTGAGGGCTCAAGATATTCTGCAGATGGTCACCAAGTTTCAAAATGCCCAACGTCTCCCAGCCTTCGACTTTTTGAGGTTGCTAGGCCTCATGGCATCCTGCATCTTCCTTGTGCCAGAGGCTTGCCTGAGAATGAGATATCTTCAGTGGGCACTAAGAACTCAGTGGTCGCAATTCTCCTTCAGGTTCCGGACAAGGTGGCTCGAGACTTTCAGTGGTGGGCCTGTCAGGAGAACATTTTGAAAGGAGAACTGTTTTGGCAACCATGACCGGAGATAACAGTAGTCACAGATGCCTCACTCACGGGGTGGGGAGCCCATGCCAACGACTTGACCATCAGCGTTCGTTGGTCTCCATCGGAGTCCATACTACATATCATCCTGTTAGAGCTGTGAGCAATCAGACTAACGCTGAAGGCTTTTCTGCCATCTGTACAGGGGAAAAATGTCCTGATAATGACTGACAACACAGTGGCCATGCACTACTTCAACAAAAGAGGAGGCGTAGGATCACTGCCTCTATGCAGAGAGGCGATGCAGCTCTGGTTTTGGGCAATCCAAGAAGGAATCTCTCTATTGGCAGTTCACTTAGCCGGAGAGAAAAACTTGACGGCTGACGCTCTGAGCAGGCAGAGCACAGTCTGCCACGAGTGGGAACTAGCTCAGGAAGTCCTTCAACAGATCTTCACCCTTTGGGGAACCCCTCAACTGGATCTGTTCACCACCAGCATCAACAGGAAGTGCAATCAGTTTTGTTCAAGGGAATTTCCCCCGAGAGGAGCTCTAGGGGACGCGTTCGTAGTGGACTGGGAGTTTCCACTTCTGTATGCGTTTCCTCCAGTCCCTGTCTTTCCTCATATGATCAGGAGGTTGAGAAGGTTCCGGAAAGCCAGGATCCTAATTGCCCCGGACTGGCCCAAAAGAACGTGGTACCCGGACCTTCTGGACATGTCCATCTGCCCTCCAATTCGTCTTTCACTCAAGAAGAATCTTCTCTCGCAGAAGGGAGGTCAGTTTCTCCATCCAGACATCAGAACCCTCAACCTTCATGCTTGGTATCTGAAAGGTTGAGATACAAGGATTGGGACCTCCCAGATGACGTCATGGAGGTGTTGCTTTCGGCCAGAAGGCCAGCAACAAAGACTTTATACTGCTGCCGTTGGAAAAAAATTTGCAGCTGGTGTAGAGAAAAGAATATCGATCCCTTTTCATGTGGTACATCAACAGTGTTATCTTTTCTACTCT